>NW_026067909.1:14750710-14767948 GCF_014885135.2 Alexandromys fortis
AAAAAAAAAAAAAAAAAAAAAAAAAAAAAAAAAAAAAAGAAGAAGAAGAAGAAAGAAAGAAAGAAAGAAAGAAAGAAAGAAAGAAAGAAAGAAAGAGAGTGCTGTGCAGCTGGGTGGTAGTGGTGGCACACGCCTTTAATCCCAGTACTCAGGAGGCAGCAGAGGCAGGCAGATTTCTGTGAGTTTGAAGCCAGCCTGGTCTACAGAGTGAGGCTCCAAAGCTATAGAGAAATGCTGTCTTGAAAAACAAAACAAAAAGAAAAGTGCTGTGCAAATTTATTTGTAGAGATAAATTGACACGGGGTGAAAGGTGACAGTCTACCTTTTTCCCTCTTTTTTTTATTAAATATTTATTTATTTAGTATACAATATTGTATGTGTGTATGACTTCAGGCCAGAAGTGGGCACCTGACCTCATTATAGATGGTTGTGAGCCACCATGTGGTTGCCGGGAATTGAACTCAGGACCTTTGGAAGAGCAGGCAATGCTCTTAACCACTGAGCCATCTCTCCAGCCCTAAATAAATAAATATTAAAAAAAAGAATTAATCCTTGGCATCAGACTAGTCCACTGTACCATGGAACATTTCTGATCCAATTTTCTCCTTGGCCCCACCCAAGATTAATGCTGATGCTGCCCATTGGCTGCCTTTGCCTACTACAAATCCGGAAGCCCACAGACTCCTGCTCTTTAGGGTCAGAGCTGGAGTGACAGTGATGCTCCAGCCATGTTCCCTGGGCTATGCCTTGGTGCTGCTCTGCCAAAGATTTGTCTGCCCAGGCGTCAGGGTCTCCAGGTCCTGAGTCGTGTGTAGGCTGTGCTAGCTGTGGCTACTCTAACCCTCAAGATGCTCTGATGGGGAAGTACCACCATGGAGACCTAGCATGCAAGCAGGGTCAGTGGCCTGCAGAGAGGGTGCCATGGCGACCATCATTACTACTCTGCTATCATCAGTGACATGGAGGACAGAGGACAGTCTACCACTAGAGTAAATGCATAAACCTGGAGGGTCTGTGTTAACAGCTTTTGCCTTGATTTGATACCATTCTTAAGAGTGGCTGTTGCTCAGGCTAGGTTCACACAACCATGCAAATATGGAGAACCTTCTGCTCTGCATGTGCCTGGGGAACAGTGTCCTGATCATGTCTGCCTTTGCAGGCCTCCAACTGACGTAGTTCTGTAGTTCTGTTTGTTTCGCTTTTTGTTCTGTTGTGCTTTGATTTATTTATTATTTATTTATTTTAAAATGGGATCTCCTGAGGCCCACACTGGTCTCGAGTTTGTTAGGTAGCCAAGAGTGACCTTGGACTTCTAATCTTCCTGCTTCTACCCATCAATGCTGAGACCACAGACCTACCAACATCTCTGGCCTTGGGATTCTGATTTTGCAGCCTGCCCTCCCTGCATTCACAGTGTAAATCCCATGCTCCCAGAGTGGGTGTCCACTGTGACTGTGACCTCAGCCTATACTTCCAGTCTTGGTGTCACAGTGCAAGCAGGAGTTTACAGACCTTAGGGCAAGGGCAGACGGAGGACAGGCTACTGGAAGAGGCCATCAGGAGGGTTGAAGGCAGGTAGATATCTGTCTCTGGAAGCTTCTTAGGGAACTATTTACTCCCAGCATAGGCTGTAGGACCATCAGGCAGAGGACCCTAGGCTGCTTGGGCTAAGAGGAGGCTGCAGCAGCATTGGCCTGTGTGATCATAGAACCCCTCCTCCCTGCTTCACCTCATCACCTTCTCATTTGCAGCGTGGACCTGGTCCATGCTCAGATTCACGTGTCTGAGGGCCGGAGCCTGCCTGACCTGGGCCTGCGGCAGGAGAACATCCGCATCAATGGCTGTGCCATTCAGTGTCGAGTAACCACGGAGGACCCTGCACGCAGCTTCCAGCCCGACACTGGGCGCATTGAGGTAGGTAACGTATCAAAAGTGTGACACCAGCTCCAGCCTGGGCCGAGATTCCTCACAGCCTCTCCATGGTGCCCAGGTTGTCACCCAGGAATCCAGATGCAGCTGCTTAAGAGAACATGGGAGCCCAGTGCTGTCCTAGAGTAAGGAAAGAATATTCCACAGAAAGCTAGCAGAAAACCAACATCACCTGGGAACAGGGGCAGATCAGCTAGGGACCGTTGTGGGCCCCCATATGTGAAGCTTTGTTCCTGGTGCCCTGCTGGTCTCTACCCTGCCTTCTGTTAGGGGTGAGCGGTGACTGGCAAGGCAAGACCTTGTGGGGAGCAGAGGATTGTGGTCTCTGTGGTAGCACGAGTCAAACAGAAGGCGGCCCCTTGGACGTAAGCAAGAGTTGTTCAGAGGCAGCACGGAGGGACTGAGAAGTTCACCCCAGCTCTGCCCGTTGTCCTCATCAGGGTTGGCGCCTTTGGGTTAAGCTGCCTGTCCCTTGTGTTCCTTGTCTGTGCTCCAGCCTGCTCCCTCCCCATGCATGTTGGCAGCACTGCCTACTGGTCAGGGGATGCAGGACATCAGAGGCACTCAGGGTTGGCTCTGGTGTCCAGGGTACAGGTGCAGCAGTGATGAGCATGAACCAGACTGCAGAAATGTCCAAAAGTAGCATGATTGAGTAATACGGCCAGGATGGGGTGCTAGGTCAGTTATGATGACCTTGAGAGCCCCAGGGTCCCCATAGATGACCACCAGCGTTCCTTTCTGAGTCCCTAGGTAGGGCAGCCTTGGGCTGGTGCTGCCTTATAGCCCTGGTGGGAAGGGGCAGCTGATGGCCTGGGGCCCAGAAGCTGGCTCCTGGGCTATACTGTCTCTCTCCTCCGTGGCCAGGGCTTGACTTTAGAGTCAGTCACCACAAGGTATTTTTAGTTGGTGGTTCCTGCACACAGCTGAGTGTCCACCCTTAAATATTGCATGAAGTTCTTTTTTATTGAACACAGCTTGTACCCTTAGCAGCCGAAGGGTGATGCTGAGGGTGTTCCCAAGCCCGTCCCCCTGGCCTCCTCTCCCTTGATTTCTCTGTGAACCTCAGCTCCCTCACCTGCCCAATGCCTGTCCTGAGCACTCACCTGTGTGTGCAAGTATAGGCACCCCAGATCGTCCAACCCCATCTTTGTCTGCCATTTCCCCTCTACTTGCCTCTTGTGTTTCCTGGATGAGCTGGGTGTGCCATCTCCCTGTCTCCTTCCATTTTCTTGGCTCTTTCTCCCACCCTCCCCTTCAGGAAGAGGGAGTGTGCGTAGATACGGAGTTCTTCCCCTTCCTCTCTCGTTAAAAACAAAGCAAAACAAAAAAAAAATGCCAACAAAAATAAAACAGTCAGGTGGTAATGGCACACACCTTTAATCCCAGCACTCTTGTGAGTTTGAGGCCAGCCTGGTCTAGAGTGAGTTTCAGAACAGGCTCCAAAGCTACACAGAGAAACACTGATCTCAACAAAACAAAACAAAACAAAAAGCCTGAGTGTGGTGGTACACACCTGTGACTTGATTACTCAGCAGGCTGAGGCAGGAGAGTCATGAGTTCAAGGCCAGCCTAGGCTACGTTGTGAGTTCAGGCTGGCTTGAGCTACAGAGTGGTATTTCAAAACCCAGAAGGAAAACAAACTAACCAAAGCCTTCCTTGGTCAGTCTGCCTGTCTCCTTGTCTTGCTTGTGACCCTATGGTTTGTGTGCTTCTGTCTGTCCCAGGGCTGTTTGTCAGGGTCTGCTTTAGCTGCTTCATCCCCAGTGAGATGTGCATATTGCTTGCTGCTCCTGGAATGATGGTGGTCACAGAATGAGTCTGCAAGGAGGGAGGGTGAGGCCGGGCAGGAGGTAGAAGGTCTGTGGGATCTGGCCCCTTCCCACCTAGGCTGCTGACTGGGCTGTGCATGAACTAGGAGCCTTGGCAGGCATTTCCTCCACTATCCCCCTCCTTGTTGCAGTTCATAGGACTCAGAAGGACTGTGGTCTGGGTCTACTGGCAGAAGTAGGAACTTGACTGATCAGGGATGGGCTGTCTGGGTACCCTTGAACTCAGCCCTCCAGAGGTCATGCTGGGAGCCCAGTTTACTCCCAGTTTCCATCCCAGCCACTGACTTGGTTTTCCTTCTGGCGACAGGTTTTTCGGAGTGGCGAGGGCATGGGCATCCGCCTGGACAATGCCTCTGCCTTCCAGGGGGCTGTCATATCACCCCACTATGACTCTCTGCTTGTCAAAGTCATCGCCCACGGCAAAGACCACCCCACAGCTGCCACCAAGATGAGCAGAGCCCTGGCTGAGTTCCGTGTCCGAGGTGTAAAGGTGAGAGGTGCCTTCCGCTGCCTTTGCCCACAGTGGGTCCATATGGTCATGTGCTAACAGGGGGCAGGTGGGCTGCCTGTCTTGTCCCTGCCTTGCTTTACTGAGGTGGCTCTTAGCCTCAATGGCACAGTAATCTCTTCTAGCTGTCCTCAGACTGCTGGTGCCAGGACCCTGCTGGGTCTCCGTCTAAGTCTGATTCCCTGAGCAAGAGCCCTGACAGATGAAGTCAGACCCTCTGCCAGTTCCCAGCTCTCCTGGCCTGGCATCTGGAGCGGCAGATACTTCAGAGTAGCCAAGAAACATATGATGAGGGACAGGGCTCTGGCCACGATGGCTGCCTGACAGGAAGGGCCTTGAGGTGCCCATTACATCCTTGTGGGCTCTTTTTGTAACTAGTTTCTGCAGCTAGAGACAAATTCATAGCTGAGAAATGTTATTCTGCCCTTTGAAGCCAGCACCTGCTAACGCATCCTGTGGGGTACCCTTGGGCATGGGCTTAGACCCTCAGCTCCTATTGAGTTCCTCCATTGGGTGTTTTGGCCATGTGGGCAGTCCTGGGTGCTGGCCTCCTCCTATTTATGACCTCTTTCAGCCCGTGATTGCTGTTCAAGCTTGGTGGCTCATGGGCCCACTCTGACAGTGCTGTCCCTGTAGTGGCCAATCGTTTTTCTCACTGTCTATAGGTCCTGTCAGTGACAGTGGGCTCAAAGACCTTTTGGAAAATCTTGTGGAGAGAAGGCATGTTTTGAGCCTGTCCTGTGGGGTGGGGCAGAGCAGCCTGTCTCCCATAGCCCATCTTGAGAGGGGTCAGTGCTTTCTAGATGCTGTTCAGAGCTCACAGGCTCTGTTGAAGTCCCTGTCACCCTGAGGGCAGAAGTATGCTGTAAAGTCAGCTCCCTGCATCCTGGATTCAGTGCCTCATGCTCTGGGGCCTGTCTCTCCTGTGGCTAAGCAGGGATGACAAGGGTCTTGGAGTACACATTGGGCTGTCCCCAGGTTTGAGGTTGTGCCCTGATACCTCTGCTTATTTTTTCCACCCTTTATGCCAGGTACCCTGAGCCACACAACCTTACACAACTGTCCTATATCCCAGTGGGATCAAGATCCCAGCATTCTCTTCCAAGGGTGAGAACAGGGACGGCAGGGTCCATGACCACAGGAAGAGCAGCAGGATCTGGGGCCTGTGTTTGTCCCTTCCTGCCGACACCCTACCTTATGTCTGCCCTCTCCTACATGTCTCCCATCTCTCGCTTATTTCCCTCAAGGGCCTTAAACTAGCATTTCTCTAGGTCCTGCCCAGGTTGTTTTGGTGCCAGGAGACTGGGTGTGTAAGCTTGGCTGCAGCACACCGTGGACACACGGTAAAATGCTCCTCAGGCTGCATCCTCTGGGATGCCAGTGTCTACTGCACTTTCATTAAGCACAGGTGCCCACCCACGCAGGATGCATGTACGGGTGTAGTGGGGCCAAAGCAGCTCACTGCCAACAGGCTGTGCGTCCCAGCCAGGCACCACCCCACCCAGCATACAGCTGTGAATCCTATAGCAGCCGGGTGGGCCATCTCACATAGGACCTTCCCATCAGTCCTGGGCTCGTGCCTGCCTTCAGGCAGGGTTAGCAGACAGCATTTTTTTAACTACTGCCCTGGGCTTCCCACCTCTGCTGGGCCTGGCAGCTTTAACCGTGACACCTGTACTAGGCTGTGTGCCTCTAATAGCCTCCCTCCTTCCTGCCCTCCCAGGGACCAAGCAGAATGAAAGCAAAGACCTACACCGAAGTGTCCCCAACAATTTTATTATAAATAGAAACAAGACTCCCTCTTGGTGGCTGCAGCCCCTGCCTTGGTGGCTCTGAGCACCTGTTGGTGGGACCTGTCCCTTTAGTCTGGAGGCCAAAACCAAGGAAAGGGCTTGCTGTCCCACCAAGTACTTGGGGAGCCTGAGGTACTGAGGATAAAAAGCAGAGTGGGGCCCAGGGCCGTGCTGCCCACCCAGGCTGGGTGCTGCCACCTGGGCCCAACAGTGGCACTGCTCCTTCCTCAGGGCATGAGAGGCTGCCCTTCCTGTCACACCACACTCTCCTCCAGCCGCTCTGTACTGCCCCCCACGCCCCGGCACCCAGCTCCTAGCAGCCCCCCATGTACAGAGTGGCTCCGTCGGGCCCAGGCTCCTCCCAGGCGCCTAGCATACCCATAGCACCCACCAGTGTCTCCCAGGTCCAGTGAACAGCTGCGCTGGGGACGGGGTGGAGGGCTCCGTGGTGGGTGGCTCTTGGGCATGGGGCTGGTGCCACCATTGGTCTGGGATTGGACATGGCTGAGTTTGAGTGGGAGGCGGCCATTCCCAGCTCCCCGGCCCCGAACCAGCAAGGCCACAGTGAAGACCAGTAAGGCAGCCACTAGGACTCCCCCCACTGCCACAGTCAGGGTCCCGCCCAATACATGGGCCTGTAGGGCATGGCACAGGGGTGTGGCTGGTAGCGTAGAGAAGTGGGCACAGCCCAGCAGTCTGGTGGCTGTGAGGTCGGAAGGCCCAGCAGCAGGTGACAGGGCCAGCAGGCAGAGGTCGTAGTCAGCACCAGGAACCAGGTGCTTCAGAAGGAAGTGGTGGCTGGAGGCTGGTACGATCCTGCGGGCAAGGGCAGGTGGTCAGAGCCCCAGGGTGGGGTACAGCCCCCTTTCCCATCTTTCATTTTCCCTACAGCCCCTCAGGCCTGTAAGACTCTGTCAACACAGGCCTGTGCTCCCTCAGGAAGGCAGAGGCGATGACAAGCATCTGTGTGTGTCAGGGCACAGATGGGTGTGTGCAATGAATAGGCCTCAGGCAATAGGAGTTGGGACGGGGTAGCACCAAGCAGAGACTGAAATACCCTAGGGTGGGGGGCAGGTGCTTCAGCAGATACCCAAGCTGCTATTACTGATGGTCAGGTTTTGGTGCATACATACACAGTACACCTGAGACCCCTTATAAGCAGCTGCCCCCTTTCTCTGCCCCAGGCAGCAGGCCCAGCCATGCTCCAAGAGTTTAGTAGAGGAGGAGCAGGCACAGGGCCTGGAGGGGAACAGGCAGGACTTGGGGACAGAGGGTCAGCAGGGGGCCCTGGGAACAAAGCAGGCTGAGGGCATGTGCAGGCGTCCTCACCGGTAGATGAGGGTCTCATCCTCGCTGCTGTTGTACTGGATTTGGAACATCCACACTGGGTCAGCTGGCCGCCCTGGGCCCCAGCTCACCAGGCCTGAGGTGGCAGTCACCTCCGTCACTTGCACGACGGGCTCAGACTCTAAAGTCCCCTCGCCTTCCGCAGCAGTTCTAGCAGAAGCAGCAATGTCCGAGGGCCCGGGACGGCCTCCCTCAGCACTGGTGTTTCCACCATGGGGCAAGGCCAACACCCGGAGCTCTACTCGGGCTGTGGCCTCACCAGCAGGGTTAGTGGCGATGCAGGTATAGGCTCCTGCATCTCCTGCGCCTGTCACCCCAATCTCTAGGGTCCCGTTGGGGAAAGCCCAGGCTCGAGAGGAATTGCCAACCAGCCGGTCATCAGGGCCAACCCAATGCATGGTGGGCACAGGATCACCAAGGGCCCTGCATCGTAGAGTGGCCCGCTGGCCCTCTAGCACCCACAGGCGCTGTGTGTGGCGGGCAATCAGTGGAGGCTCACAGGAGAACTCTCCCTCTGGCACTGCCCAGAAGTAGCGGCCTGCCAGGGTTGGTGGAGAAGCGCAGGTTTCCAGGTCATCAGGCCGAGCCAGTCGCCGCAGCCACAGCAGCTCACAGTTGCAGTGCAGTGGGTTCCCGCTGAAGCTCAGCACGAGGGGGGAAGGGGAGGCCTCGGCGTCCCGACCGCGGGAGAAGAGTGGATCAGGCGCCAGGGTGGCCAGGCGGTTGGAGGTGAGGTCAAGGCGGGAGAGCTGGCTAAGCTGGGCAAAGACACCTGGGGGTAGTGCATCGATGAGGTTATGGTCCAGGTTAAGGGTATGCAGGGCAGGCATGGCACCTATGCCAGCCCAGGGAACCTGCCGGAGATTGTTGTAGGACACGTCCAGGTCCTCCAGGCTGTCGAGGAAGTCATCAAAGGCCCCTGGCGCAATGCGACCTAGCTGATTGCCACTGAGAATGAGGTGCTGCAGGTTGACAGGTCCCCGAAGGCTGCTGCTGCCCAGCTCCACCAGCCTGTTGCCATCCAGGTGCAATGAGCGCAGGCTCTCCAGGTCCCCAAAGGAGCGGGCCCCGATGCGGGTGATGGCATTTCGAGACAATGTTAAGTCCACCAGCCCTGTCATGTTGCGGAAGTCAGGTGGTCCCAAGGCCTGGATGAAGTTGTCAGCCAGGCGCAGTTCAACTGTGCGCCGGTCCACGTTGGGTGGCACAAACAGCAGGCCTCGGTGGGCACAAAGGGTGCTGAGCGACTCCGACAGGTTCTGGCACACGCAGGGCAGCGGGCAAGCGGCAGCTCCACTGGCCAGCAGCAGCAATAGGAGCGGCGGGGCCATGGTGAGCGCCCTGTGGGAAAGGGCCACAGCCCCAGGCACAGGTGGGGTTAAGGCAAGTGCCCACTTGTGCCTAGGGCACGGTCCCAGGAACCAGTTTCTTGAGTCTGGGCTGGGAAGGGTTGGGTAGGGTAAGAGGCTCAAGGAGGACCCCAGGGAGAAAAGATGGCTGGGGCTGCTGGCTCAGGCCCCCAAGAGTAAAGGTCACATTTCCCAAGCAGTTGAAGAGAGTCCAGGTACCAGGGACGAGGTGAGGCATGAGGCAGGAAGTGGAGGAGGGCCAAGAGCAGGGAGGGTCCCGGAACTTCCTTCAGGCATCCTCGGAATGGCCAGCCCCCTCCCCCCTCCGCGCCTTCCCCTTCGTGGCTGAGGACTGCGTGTCCGTCCGTGCCCCCCCCCCCCCCATCCAAATCCCTGGCGTGGACAGTGGCTCCTCCCCGGGCCGGACACCCGCTGTACCCTGCCCGGACGGGGGAGGGGGGCTCACCTGGTGTCCGTCGCTCAGGGGGCGCGGGCCGGCCTCCCCGCGGGCCCAGCCGGCCTCTGCCGACTCCAGGCCGCTCTCTCGCCGGGGGGAGGCCCAGCCCGCCAGCCGCGCGCCCTCCGGCCCATGGCGCTCGGGCCCTCGGCCCCGGCTCTCTCGGCTCCCGACACCTTTTCTCCGTGCCGTTGGCGGCGGCGGCGACAGGCAGGCGGGTGCGCGCGGGCGGACACGCGCGCCGCGGACACGCACGTGGAGGGCGGGCCGGGAGGGGCACGGGAATCCACCCTGGCCCTAGCCCGGCTCCCGAGGTCACGGGGACACGCGGCCACTGCAGCCCCCACGGGTGGCACCTAGTCACGCCCGAGGCTCGGCCAGGCCCGCCGCGCTGCCCCTCAGCGCTGCCGCAGCGCACTCACCCTGGCACGGGCGCGCGCCCCCGGCCACCCTGGCGCCCAAGCATCCTGCACCGCTCAGGCAGGCGCCGCGGTTCTGCAGACAACAAGACAAAGCGCCAGCTCGCAGGCCCCTTCACCATCTCCCGGAGACGGGTCTTTGTCACATGTCTCTGGGCACCCTCCCCAACACGCCCACATATGCCCACACACCCACACGTCCCCGCACCCACAGGCAGGGCCGGGCGCAAACCCGCACAGTTGCTGGGACCATCGCGTTCACAGACACACACTGAAGGTCACAACCGTTCTGCATCACCGAGTCACGTGAAGGATCCCCCCCCCCCCCACAGGCCCGGGCCCTGGGGGCTCGGGTGGCGCCCCCAGCAGGGCTTCTGCGGGTGGGGCCTAAGGGCTAGGCCACGGGACCGCCGTCGCGCCCCGCCCCACCGCGCCCCTCCCTTCCCTGCTCCGTTCCCCTCCCGCCCTGCCCGGAGCTCCCCAGCCAACCGGCCTCCGCCTCCAGCCCGATTGGTCTGCGCTGCGCGGTTTCCCAGCAGGCTGGCGGTGGCACGCTGTTTGAAGCTGTGCGTCAGTGGTCCTCTTCGTGTCGTTGCTCCGCCCGCCCGCCCGCCCCACTCCCGCGGGTCTTCTTAAGAAGTATGGCCCGAACAGCCAAGGATGTGAAGTGGCCTCAGAGCCCGGGCTTGGGTGAGAGTGCTGAGGTTGGGTATCGCGGTTCTTGTCTCCACCGTCAGGAGTGGTTCACCGAGTTGGCATTGAAGTTGTCACCTCCTGCGGGGCGTCTCCTTGCCCTTAGGCTACCTGGGTCCCTTCTTCCTATTCCTCTCCCTTCATATCTGAGTCTCAGGAGCGCGTGGGTGGCAGGAATGCAGGGAGACAGAGGCTGGAATCTAGTCCTGTGCAGCCTTGAGCGAGCTTCTGGTGGAGACCCAGGGCTGTTAATTGCCTGTATTATTCACACCTAAGGGAGTAGGAAACCGCGCAGCTTGAGGGGCTTAAGTTCTTGCAGCTGGAAGCCAATGCCTGATTGTTGCTGCTGGGACACTTTCAACTTTTGCAAAACAATTTGGATCTTTAGTCTGATCAGCTGTGACGTGAGGCGGCGTCAGATACTTTTTCTTCCCCTAAAGAGTTTCTTTCACTCCAAACATACACGAGTTCTAGCATCTGCCATGTGTTGCCTGTTCTGGGAGCCAGGTGGTTTCTGGCTCTGTTCCTACCACTATGGAGCTTTCAGTAGAGGCAATGGTGGGAGGCTCTTGATCCATCTCCTGTGCAGCCTTGGGGGCGTCAGCTGCTCTGGTCCCTATTGCTGGTGGGCAAGGCACCCCAACTTGTCCAATCTGTTGGGCAAAGGTGGCAGTGTTGAAGCAGCTCAGGGGAAAGGTGTGGACTGACTGAGCAGAAGGGATTAAGAGTTCAGGGTTTGGGGGCTGGAGAGATGGCTCAGTGGTAAAGAGCATTGACTGCTCTTCCAGAGGACCCAGGATCAATTCCCAGCACCCACATGGGAGCTCACAACTGTCACAACTCCAAGATCTGATACCCTCACATAGACATAAGTGCAGGCAAAACACCAATGCACATAAAAATAAATTTAAAAAAAGTTCAGGGTTTGTTATGCATGGGACAGGGGTCCATTGTGTCCAGTCACACAGGAATGGGGAAGCCAGGGTATAAGGCAGGGCATCCATCTACCAGATAACTGGGGAGCACAGGATGCGGGGCTCCATGAGGGATGTGGAGATTCTGGCTGCCATTCTACCTGGCTCCAAAGAGAGGCTGTCAAGGGAGCAGGTCCAGATCAGGGCATCCTAAGGACAGTGGCATGTGAGAAGTGGAAGGGCAGAGGAAGAGGAGGTCAGGGAGAAGAGTCAAGGTGGGAACTGTTAGCAAGATGCTGCGAGACGCTGTGGGAATTAGGAAGAGTTGATGCCATGGTAGTAGGGTCACGTGACTGGCAGGGGTTAAAGGGTGATATGTGTGCTAATATTACAGAAGCACACCTAGGTTCTAGGCCATGGGGGAGGTGTTAGATCTTAGTTTGTAGACCCAAGAGGGGTGGCACTGGCATATGTTCTGGGGTGAGCAAAGGTGGAGGGTGTGCATATAGCCCCTGGCAGCTCCAGGGATTGCCCGACTGATGGTGAGATTGGGAGCTGCGGTGCTCCAAGGTTGTCTCTTCCCTCCCTCGAGCTGCACAGTGACCCCTCTGCCTTTGTCTTGCAGACCAACATCCCCTTCCTGCAGAATGTGCTCAACAACCAGCAGTTCTTAGCAGGCACTGTGGACACCCAGTTCATTGATGAGAACCCTGACCTCTTCCAGCTGCGGCCCGCACAGAACCGAGCCCAGAAGCTGCTACATTACCTCGGTCTGCCCACCCTTCTCCCTCCTGACTGTTCCTTGTCTCCCACTCCATAGCCCCGCCCTTGTTAAGGTCCTATACCTCCACATGGCCTTCAATAGGTTTCTGCTGCCTGGACCTAAGAGGCCTGGGTGTTCTGGGGAGAGTCTCTATCCTGAGCCTATGTACTCACAGCTGCCCTTGACATACTGCCCACTTCCTCCCCAGGACATGTCATGGTGAATGGCCCCAGCACTCCACTCCCTGTCAAGGTCAATCCCAGCCCTGTGGACCCCGTTGTTCCTACAGTGCCTATAGGTAGGTGAGATCCCTTTTCACCAACCCAAGGATGTAATGTCTGGTTGCTACCTACAGGATAGGCATTGATGTTCTTGTCTGCTCTAGGTCCACCCCCAGCTGGCTTCAGAGACATCCTTCTGCGAGAGGGGCCAGAGGGCTTTGCCCGAGCTGTGCGGAATCACCAGGGGCTGCTGCTGATGGACACAACCTTCCGGGATGCCCACCAGTCACTGCTGGCCACTCGAGTGCGCACACATGATCTCAAAAAGATTGCGCCCTATGTTGCCCACAGCTTCAACAGGCTCTTCAGCATGGAGAACTGGGGAGGTAGCTGGAGGGGGGCTGGGATGTTGGACAGTGCTGGCAGGAATGGAGTGCCCAACTCAGAAGGCCAGGACACTAGGGACAGAGCGATGCTGACAGACAGCAGCCGGCTCCTGCTGGAAAAAGCCCAGTGCTTGAGGCTGCAGGACTGGGGTGTAGGCCCTTCCTGGGTAGCTTGAGGGCAGCGGGGAGCTCATCAATGCTTGCAGGGTCTCAGATGAGCCTGAGTATCCCAGAACATCAGTGGAGGGAGAGGCGGGGGGCTGGAGTGAGGGGGCCATGGAGGATCCTTGTGACATGTGGAGTGACCAGTCTCTGTTCTTGCCCAGGAGCCACATTCGATGTTGCTATGCGCTTCTTATATGAGTGCCCCTGGAGGCGGCTGCAGGAGCTTCGGGAGCGCATCCCCAACATCCCATTCCAGATGCTCCTGCGGGGGGCCAATGCCGTGGGCTACACCAATTACCCTGACAACGTGGTCTTCAAGTGAGCCTGGGTCGGCTGGGACCACACAGCAGTGGGCTCCAAAGTGTCTTTGACTACGCCCTATGGGGACCAAACACAAAATTGCAGAGGCACAGCAGGCAGGGCTCCTGGGTCTCCATGGCAGCAAACACTGAGGGAGATGACCTGTCCCAGGAATCACAGTGTGGAACTGGGGTGGAACCCTGGACACCTCTGCCAGTGACTGTCACCCCTCCTGGCCCAGGCTGGCCTGGAAAAGGCCTTGTTTACCCTTTGAAGCCCCTACTCCTGCCAGGCCAGACTTCATCCCCTGGGGGCTGGGAGCTAGAAAAGGAAGTGCAGGAAGGATTCACCTGTTTTCTCACCTGCCAGGTTCTGTGAGGTGGCCAAAGAGAATGGTATGGACATCTTCCGAATCTTTGACTCCCTCAACTACCTGCCAAACATGCTGCTGGGCATGGAAGCAGCAGGCAGTGCTGGGGGTGTGGTGGAGGCTGCCATCTCGTACACCGGTGATGTGGCTGACCCCAGCCGCACTAAATACACGCTGGAGTACTACATGGGCTTAGCTGAAGAACTGGTGCGAGCTGGCACCCACATCCTGTGCATTAAGGTGCCAAGGCTGCTTGCCTATCTCTTTCTCTCCCCTCCCCACCCTCTCCACCATGGCCTGCAGCACAGAGACACACCCCATCCCTCCTCACCATATTTCTTTCTCCTTTTTAGGACATGGCAGGGCTACTGAAGCCTGCGGCCTGCACCATGCTGGTCAGCTCCCTCCGGGACCGATTCCCTGACCTCCCGCTGCACATCCACACCCATGACACCTCAGGAGCAGGCGTGGCGGCCATGCTGGCCTGTGCACAAGCTGGGGCTGATGTTGTGGATGTGGCAGTAGACTCCATGTCTGGAATGACATCACAGCCCAGCATGGGGGCCCTGGTGGCATGTACCAAGGGGACTCCTCTGGACACAGGTAGGATGGAAGAGCCCGTGGCCACGCCCCTCTCAAAGCTGTAGTCGCAAATAACCCCAGCAGAGTCTGGGACACATAGAATCAGGTGCCTCACTCTGCTCCCACCCAAACTTGAGATGGGATCTGGGCTAGCCCCGAGTCCTGGAAGGAGCCCCTGCCACGCTCTCCTAACTCTAGCTTCCCTGCAGAGGTACCCCTGGAGCGTGTGTTTGACTACAGCGAGTACTGGGAAGGGGCTCGGGGGCTCTATGCAGCTTTTGATTGTACTGCTACCATGAAGTCTGGCAACTCAGATGTGTATGAGAATGAGATCCCGGGGGGCCAATACACCAACCTACACTTCCAGGCCCACAGCATGGGGCTTGGCTCCAAGTTCAAGGAGGTCAAGAAGGCCTATGTGGAGGCTAACCAGATGCTGGGGGACCTCATCAAGGTGAGCGAGGCTCTTATCTAATGGCCCTGCACACTGCAGTCCTGCCTCTGTGCCTAGCATTCTTATTACCAGAGATCTTTTCTCTTCAGGTGACACCATCCTCCAAGATTGTGGGTGACCTGGCCCAATTCATGGTGCAGAATGGGTTAAGCCGGGCAGAGGCTGAAGCTCAGGCAGAAGAGCTGTCCTTCCCCCGCTCTGTGGTGGAATTCCTGCAGGGCTACATTGGGATCCCCCATGGGGGTTTCCCTGAGCCCTTCCGCTCTAAGGTAGGGACGGTGCCTTAGGATGTGAGACAGGTACCGAGTACAAGAACCTGGCCTGAACCTCACCCTCTGCTTTGCTCCTCAGGTGCTAAAGAACCTGCCAAGAGTGGAGGGGCGGCCTGGAGCCTCCCTCTCCCCCTTGAACCTGCAGGAGCTAGAGAAGGACCTGATTGAACGGCATGGGGAGGAGGTGACCCCAGAGGATGTTCTCTCTGCAGCCATGTACCCTGATGTCTTTGCCCAGTTCAAAGACTTCACGGCCACCTTTGGTCCTCTGGATAGCCTCAATACCCGCCTCTTTCTTCAAGGACCCAAAATTGCAGAGGAGTTTGAGGTCAGTGGTTCTTGTGTTTGTCCACACTCAGCCCCAAGCATGACAGAAGCCCTGCCAGACAGCCCAGACTCGGTTCTGACAGCCTTGTGGACTTTAGAGCAGAAACAGTCCTGTGTGACCAGAGGCTAGGCCTTTACACATGGAACTAAGATCCAGGTTGTATGACTTCCCTTGTGGGAACCCAGGGCCTGCTCTCCTGACTCTCTCCCCAAATTTGACCTACCTTTTCTGCAGGTGGAACTGGAACGGGGCAAGACACTGCACATCAAAGCCCTGGCAGTGAGTGATCTGAACTGGGCTGGCCAGAGGCAGGTTTTCTTTGAACTCAATGGGCAACTTCGGTCCATTCTGGTTAAGGACACCCAGGCAATGAAGGTACAGTACCCTCAGGGCCAACCAGGTGGCTGGGCCTGACCTGACCTGCTGTCTCATGTCATCTGTCTTGTTTGCAGGAGATGCACTTCCATCCCAAGGCTCTGAAGGATGTGAAGGGCCAAATCGGGGCCCCTATGCCTGGGAAGGTCATAGACATCAAGGTGGCAGCAGGAGCCAAGGTGGTTAAGGGCCAACCCCTCTGTGTGCTCAGTGCCATGAAGATGGAGACTGTGGTGACTTCCCCCATGGATGGCACTATCCGCAAGGTTCACGTGACCAAGGACATGACACTGGAAGGCGATGACCTCATCCTAGAGATCGAGTGATCTTGCTTCAGAGTGGCAGCCTGGCCAACCCTACCCCAAACCTCCCAACAGAAGCTGTGCAGCCAGGGCAGGCCCAGGCCAGCCGGTACCTGAGGACAGGAAGGCCAGGCCCTTGAGGTCCTGTCCCAGGGTACAGCACACACTACCTGCAGTGGTCCATTCCCTTCCGTCATTTGTCCTTTCCTTATGGACAGGCAGTTGCTCATGTTCTCATCTCTTGCCAAATAAGGGGCTGCTCCTATAGGAGACTACAGGTGTACAGCTGGTGGCCTTGGGACCTGGGGGAGGTGGTTTTAGGGGTTCTACCTCTGGGGGTAGGGGGAAGACCTAATTCGCAGGTCCTGGGAAATTTGCTCAATAAAAGTGGCCTTCCCTTGCCCTCTACACTAGGTCAGGACAGTCTACACCATCTCTAGTGCTGTCTCCAACCCAGGGCAGTGTGGGTGGGGTTCTCTCAAATTCCCATGAGATCTAGGTCAAATCTGCTTTACTTAAGAAAAAAAAAAAAAAAAAAAAAAAACTTCTGGATTTCAGGAAAGTGGATGCCTGCAGCCTGTCTGCCCAGTGTTCTCAGGGTCCTGGCACCTGACTTTGGGAGAGAACAAGTCAGTGGGCCTAGGCTGCATCTTCTCTGGACCCCAAGATCTAAATGTTCTATCTACCCCCTCACCTCCCTAGTGCCAGCTTCTACATAGGCTGGAGGTGAGAGGCGCTCTTCAGGGAGGCACTGGGGGAATGAGTACATACCTGTTTTCTCTCAGGCACCAGCTCTAGGGACCAGGTTTCAGGACAATCCTGAATGTGGGAGACTTAAAAGGATAAAGGGAAAAGGGCTACAGGAAAACAACCACTCTAGAGCAGTGAGAAGCCGGGGGCCCTAAAGAACCTTGAGTTGCTGTGTTGTTTGGCAGAGTCCTTGCCACTCTCAGTGCTGTGACCTTTGTCCTGGGTGCAGCAGAGGAGCATCCTCTGTGCTCTGGACCTACATCCCAGTGTAGAATGAGGCTCTGAAGCCACCCTCCACCAGCTCTTAGGACACAGATCAGAGCTGTGGGTCTTACTCCCTGACCTCAATAGCCTTGGTGCAAGCTCCACGATGGGCTGGGCTGGGTTCCCACCTGGTACCTGACAGCCACAGGAGCTCAGGAGAGAGTGAACCACAGCCTTGGCAGCTAAAGGCCCCACCCCATCCTCTGCTGTTGGGACCTGCTTGCCAGGCTCACCTGCCCAGGTTAGCAGTGTTCAAAGTAGCCAAGAGGAGTGTACATACCGCAGTAGTATAGTGTAGGCCTGAGTCCTCACCAAGATCCAAGTACATGGACTCCCAAAGGTTCAAGACAATGTTACCCAAGTTAAATCTCTTTAATATCCCAATACAAAGTCTTGATGCAAAAAGACAATGAGAAAACCCTGGGAAGTTGGGAGGGTTTTATAAATAAACCCACTGAGCAGCTTTCC
>NW_026067909.1:14767966-14780893 GCF_014885135.2 Alexandromys fortis
GGGGGGGGGGGGGGGGGGGGGGGGGGGGGGGGGGGAGGGAGCAGAGAGAAGCAGCAGTCCAAAGAGGGAGTGCACAGCTCCTAGGATGTCTCCCTGTTCCCTCATGTTCAGCTGCTCCTCAACCCCTCTGTCAGAGAGGCTGTACCCTTTGGATATCTGCTACTTTCTCTTGGTCCCTGGGGTTCAACTAGCTCTGGCTTCAATCCCCTACAAAAATTCCTGAGATCTCGGGGACCCCAGCCAGCCCTGCTCTTGCAGTATTCCTTGATAAGGAAGGGCTGGAGAGCCCGTCAGAGTTCACTGGAGTGTACACAAGAGTGATGGTCAGGAGCACAGTAGGGTCTCTGAGGCTCCTGTTCGTTCCAAAAGCACACAAAGGGGAAGGCTGCCGTAGAGCTTGGGGTCCGTCAGGGGCTGAAGCAGAAGCAGGAAGAGTCCCACACCAAGAGCATAGCCTGCCAGCAGTGGCCACTTCTGTGGATGCTCCAGGGCTGCGCACACAGCAGGGAAGCCCATGTAGTTGCAGAAGGAGTGGCAAAGAACTGGCCCTATCAGGTGTCCTGGAGAGGGAGATGGTGTGACATGAAACGGCCCCACCACTTCTGACCCCCATGTCATAATCTTTCAGACCTTAACAAGCTGAGGGCCCTGGCTCAGTCTGCTTCAAGGACTGTGCTAGAAGAAACTGTCACATTCATAGTACCCCCTCCTCCCACCCTCATCTGGGGCCCCAGGACCAACCTGTGCGGATGAAGAGGAAAGCTGTGTAAGCACCGAAGACAGCGGTGTAGGAGAACTGGAACGCTGGAGACAGGAGCTGCGAGTGACTACACCTGATGCCCACCCTGCCCCAGCCCTGCACATCCCACAGCCAGAGACCACCCTTTCCCCTTTGACAGTGGCTGCCCCGCCATCTATGGCTGTTTTCTGTACCCCACCTCTCATGACCAGTGGTCCCCATTCAACATTTATAGCCCTGTGTTTCCAGCTCTTTCTGTAGAGTGGCTGTCAGGCATATCATAACACCCAGCCCCCAGCTGTGCCAAGCAAGCTCCCCAGGCTCACCTGCAGACAAGAAGATACTCCCCACACTGCTTTGGCGGAAACGTAGCTGCTCAATAATGTGATGAAAATGGGCTGGGAGGAAAGTGAAAACCACATCGTATTCCTCTGGCCTGCTATCTAGCTCACCCCTCATCCCAAGCCCCATTTTCAGCCCTCATGCTGGGAACATCTTTACTGGACCAGTTAGACTCACCAACTCCAAAAAAGAGCGGGCAGGTGAACACAGCAGGGCCCAGACCTGTGCATGGCGCTAACATGGGCAGCATACAAGCCCGGAACACCAGCTCCTCTGTCAAGGGTGCAATAACTTGGTTTCGTAGCCAGCGCATGTCTGTGAGGCAGCGGGCCCAAGAGCGAGGGGCTAGGGTAAATTCAGGATAAATAATGAGTGCCTAGTTACTAAAAAGAGGGACCTTACCACCCAGGGGCCTCTCCCACAGAATTATTCTGGCCAAACTCAGGTCAGGAACCCTGAGAATCAGAACAGGGAAGGGAACAAATCTCAGCACACATAATCACAATGTCTTGAGATATAGCTGACAGTGGTAAGGGAAGGGAACAGTAGATGAGGGAGTCAGTAAATTTAACCAAGGCCAGTCTGGGGAAGCCAAGGATGGAAAAGCAGGGGAAGGTGCTTCTGACCCAAATCAAGTACTGTTTTGGGTCCTGAAAGACCTCCTTGAGTATCATAAATTTACAAGGTACCCAGCAATATGATCCACTTTACTGGTGAAGAAATACACCCAGAGAGGTGACATCTCGCCTCTTCAGTCCAGGTCACAGCATCTCACTGACTCCTTTCCCCAGTGTCCTGGACTGCCTGTGCCTACCTTTTCCTCAGTCTTGAAGACTCACCCAGGACAACCTTCAGCCCATCTGTCAGGTCACATGGGCAATCCATAGAGAGCTGCATCAGTGGACCCAGGAAAAGGATCTGGGGGCAGAAAGACTCAAATGAAAGACTCACCACAACCCAATGACCTTGCTCACACAGTGCCCTTGGTCAGCCTCAGGACCAAGTTTCCTGAGTTCTAGGATTTCCCAGTCATGCACACCAGGGGGCTCAAGGGTCATATCACACTTCCTGTCTGCCAACCTCCAAGACTGGACACAAGGGCATTTCATTATACTAGTGAACACAGGGCAGGAAAAAGAAACCAGGACTCACCATAGTTAGCAGCAGCGGCAGCAGAGCTGCTGGGAAAATGCCCTCCAGCCTGAAGCCCATCAGGGTGAGCAGTGATGTGCCTGGCTGAGCCACAGGAAAGGGGGCATCAGTGATGTTCCCTCCCACAAAAACCTTGGATTCTTTCCCTGCTTGCCCTGTGCCCCGCCTCCTCCGCACCTGGATGCCAGTGAGTTCCCGCCAGAGTAGCACGCAGAGAGGGGACAGGCTGGAGACCACCAAGACACTGGTGAAACGCCGCTTGATGACAGCAGGGTGGTCCCTAGGAAGGATCAGTAAGTTCAGGGGGCCTGTAGCAGCCACTTGCCAATGCGGCTCCACCCCCGTACGGCCCAAGCCCCGCCCACAGCCCCGCCTCGCGGATTCCGGCCGCGCGCGCGCAGCCCCCGCACCTGGGCAGCTCGCTCTTCCACACGTAGAGGCTGCCCACGTAGGAGCAGGCGAGGCTGAAGCAGGAGAACACAGACACCCAGCAGCACAGCCCCGGGCCCGGGCCGCTCAGCGCGGCTGACTCGGGCTGCCGCTCAGGCCGCGATACCGACAGTAGGCGCAGCCCGTCCCCGCCCAGCGCCGCCATCACGCCCGGACCCGTGGCGCGCGGCAGTGACGTATCTGCGTGGATGACGTCAGGCGGCGGCGCGAGCTGCCGGTGGCCCCGAGGTGCCCCTCCCCTTGCACCGTAGCAGAGACTCTGTGCTTGGAGCAGCTTTATTGAACTCTAGAAGGCACGACACCCGTGTTCCGGGCGCGTTGGCCCGCTGGGATCCTCAGTAGCGGACGTTTAGAACCTGCGTCCTGGACTCAGCCACTCGGACAGATTGGAGACCTCTTGCAGCCACAAGTCCTGCAGGAGCAGAGGACACAGTGGTGAGGACCCAGCGGCAGCAGCCCAGGCTGGCACCCGCCCTGCGCTCGCCGCAGTACCTCCAGGCCGCCCGCAGGGCTCGCTGCGTCTGGCGCCGGGGCCCTGCTTTGGGCCGCTGGGGCGGGCGATCCTCTGGCATTGGGGGAGGCCACAGTGGGCTCGTGGTGGCGTGCGGCGCACTCTGGAGGGCTCGGATCCCTGGCGGAGCACAGAGCTTGCGGTTCTTCCCTGCCCAGGCTGGGGCTTCTCTTGAGCTTCTTGTTTTCTGCTTGCCCGCTGCTCTCTAGGAGAAGAAAAGTCCATTTCAAATCTTGCTCCCGCAGCCTTATGCTAGTGCTGCAGAGTCTTGAGGCAGGGGAGCTGGGCGTGGGCATGGTTCTAAATGAGCTCTCCCACTCCATCCTTCCAGATGAAATCTTTCAACTCCTGCCTTCCGTAACTACCTCCCCCCCACCCGTCCTAGCTGGACTTTGATGGAGGGCATTAGTAACACCCCCCACCCCCGATTGTGTAGTATGAATTCCAAGCTCCGATTGCTTCGGGCAGAAAGCAACTCAGTCTCTCTGGTGTTGTACTAGTCACATAACTAAGGCTGGCCTTAGACTGATCGCCCTGCTTCAGTGTCCCAAGCCCTGGGTTCACAGACACGAGTCAGCTTGCTTTAGCCAGTGGTTCTTAACCTGTGTGTCGTGACCCCTTTGCATTGAACAGCCCTGTTACAGGGGTGGCAAATCAGATATTACGATTCATAACAGAAGCAAAACTACAATTATGAAGTAGCAATGAAAATAATTTTATGGTTGGGGGTTGCATTGCAGCATTAAGAAAGTTGAGAACTATTTTCCGCTTATCAGTAACGGGTTCATTTGTGGAGAAGGGAGTCAAGCTCAGGGTCTTGACAAACAGGCAAGCAAACACTCTGCCCCTCAGGTGCAAATTTACAGAGTCTTTACCGTGACAAATCCCTCCTGAGCAGGTCCCTGGGGATCTCGGCCAACAAATGCACTTTCTTTAGAAAAGCTAACAATAATAAGTACACCGCACAGATTTTCAGTCCTCTCAGGTAGCCCCACAATCGCTGTGGCACGACCAATCCCAGCAGGGGGCGGCATAGCCTAACTGCAGTGGTATAGTTGAACAGCTACCAGCCGAGGCTTTTACTTCTCTGCTTTTAACTGAGGGCCTTACCCACATGGGACTGCTGGCCGATAGTCCCACGCCAGTCTTCGGTGCTCTGGGTAGAATGCTTTTTCTCTGGAGTCGGGTGCTGTAACAATTATAAATTCCAAGTGAGTTTGCAGAAGTCTGAGCCATAGTGAGCCGTGTGCCTGGTGGCTTGATTGATTTATAGGGTGTTCTTCACCAGGAACTCCCTCTTCCTCCTAGTTCATCAGTCTCTACTTGACCTCCAACTTTCAAAGCATCTTCCTTCTGTGCAACTCAGGCTCTAGCCTTCCCAGCAAGTCTGTTCTTCCCTGGACTTGGGATACTTGCTGACAGTGGAGTATGGCACTGCTCATCATTTTATGTGCATGTGTCCATCTCCCTACTCAGTCTATTTGTGAGGACCTATATGAATTATGTGTGGAGGCCAGGAGAGGGCGTGAGGTCCCTTGGAATTGGAATTACGTGTTTGTGAGCTGCCTGACATGATTCTGGTCTGCTGCAAGAGCATGGCCTCTCTTAAACACAGCCATTTCTCCAGCCCCTCTTTATGGAGTCCTGACTGTCTGGAACTTGATATGTAGACCAGGCTAGGCTCGAACTCACAGAGATCATCGTGCCTTTGCCTCCTGAGTGCTAGGATAAAAGGCGTACATCACAATGCCTGACCATGTCTGTTTTAAAATAAATAATTTGGGCCGGGTGGTGGTGGCGCACGCCTTTAATTCCAGCACTCGGGAGGCAGAGGCAGGCGGATCTCTGTGAGTTCGAGACCAGCCTGGTCTACAGAGCTAGTTCCAGNAAAAAAAACTACTTTGAATTTGCAGTGGAGTCTTTTATCTTTATTAAAATTTCTTTAAAAATTTATAACCTTTATAAACAAACTCAAAATTAGAGTGTGCTAATGTAGACATTATCTCACCTCATTACAACCATTTCTGAATCAAACATGAATGACTCTTTTGTCACAGGAATCTATGTTATTATTATTTTTAAAATTAAGAAAAAAATCAGGGCCGGGTGGTGGTGGCACACGCCTTTAATCCCAGCACTAGGGAGGCAGAGGTAGGTGGATCTCTGTGAGTTATAGACCAGCCTGGTCTACAGAGCTAGTTCCAGGACAGGCTCCAAAGCCAAAGCCACAGAGAAACCCTGTCTCAAAAAACCAAATAAATAAATAAATAAATAAATAAATAAATAAATAATTTGGGGGGAGGTGAGGAACAGGGTCTCATATATCCTAGAGCTGACCTTGAATGTTTGATCGTCTGTCTCTCTGATCATCTGTATGCATATGTAAATTATTAAATATAAAAATTAAAAAGAAATCTTTAAAAAGATGAAAAATGAGTACTTGCATAGCTCAAAAGTGCATGAAAGCTTCGGGTACAACCCCTAGCACTACATAAAATGGCATAGCACATACATGTAATCCCAGCATGCAGGAGATGAAGGCAAATGAGTATGAGTTCAAGACCATCCTCAGCTATGTAGGAAGATAAAGGCCATATAAAGATAAAGGTCTCAGATACACAAGAGTCTGCCTCAAAAGCAACAACCAAGCCCTCATCTGTGCTTTCTACTCCAGAGAACACCATGGGGAGCGGGAAGTGAAGCAGGAGTAGGAGAGAGAGGGCTGAGCTCAGCGGGTGCAGGGCTGGTTTTCAGTGCACCATGAGATCCTTAGTAGCACCTTTAGAGTTGCACACTTTAAAATGACAAGTCAGCTGGGCATGGTGGTTCACACCTTTAGTCCCAGGCCTCAGGAGGCAGACACAGGCAGATCTTTGATGTGGGATTCCCCTCTGTATGCTGTTTTATTGCCAGTGGTTAATAAAAAAAGCTGCTTTCGGCCAGTGGCTTAACAGAGTATAGCCAAGGGGAAAATCTGAGCAGAGATGAAGGGAGAGAGTTGGCGGAGTTGTAGAGACGCCATGTAGTCACAGGAGGAGAAAGACTCCCACACGCCAGTATCATAAGCCTCATGGTAAAATATAAAATAATAGAAATGGGTTAATTTAAGATATAAGGGCTAGCAAGCAATATACCTAAATGATTGGCCAAACAGTGTTTTAATTAATACAGTTTCTATGTGATTATTCCGGGTCTGGGTGGCCGGGAAGAACAAGCAGCCTGTGTTTACAGATTTCTGAGTGTGAGGTCAGCCTGGTCTACAGAGCAGGTTCCAGGACAGCCATGGCTACACAGAGAAACCCTGTCATGAAAGACAACAAAAAAGGTAAGTCCTACATCAGAATTACATCACAGTAAAATATACTCTATAACACACTGCTTCCCCCCTCCCCCCAAAGACAGTCTCACTACGTAACTTTGGCTGTAGTGGAACTTACTATGTAGGCCAGGCTGGGCTCTGTCTCGCAAGTGCTGGGGTAAAGGTGTACACTTCCATACCTGGCTATGTTACAGAGCTATGCAGTTATAGTCACTGTTCAGCATTTCTGTGGCTGGTTCCACAGTCTCTCCCAATAGACCAAAATCCTCAGAGGCACAGATCCTAAAAGGTGTGTGCCGCCATACCTGGTCTACATTGCTTATTAACACAAGTTCCAACTTGTGTAATTGCATTCCCAGGAACACACAAAGGACAAAGATAGCCCCCAAGAAACAGTGCCGTTTCAGTTTACTCTAGCCGGGAAGTCTTGTGTAACAGACATGTCTGTCTTCTTTTACAAACTGGTTTTGCTGGGGGATGATCCACCTAAGACAGGCTGCATACCCGTCAATATCTGGGTTTCCAGAGAGGCAGCCTGATCCTCAAAACACTGGAACATTCAGTTCTAGTCTGCACCCTAGGAAACCAAACCTTTCCTTAGAGAACTGCCCATTTCTCCTTAAACTATAGATGGGTTGATTCTATATTAGGTGAGTTGGCTAGTTGCCATGGAAACAAAGTGATAGGTCCACAAATAAAAGAATTTGACCTAGGACCTTAATCGTGTAGTTTGTGCCTTAGGCCACTGGGTGCCGCTATTGTGCCACCAATGAGTTATCACACAGTGGCTGGTTCTAGAGGGAAGAAGTAATGACAAAGGATGAATGTGCCTCCTCTTCCCTGGGCTTGTCACTCACTCCTACAAAGGCACACTGTGATCAGGCTGTGAGCCTTGTGACTAGCAAGTTTTAAGTTTTACAATTACCTTGTCTATAAGATGGACAACAGTGACCTAGCTCAGAACATCTTTGTGGAGACTGAGGTGGAAATACAGACTAGGTATTCTGTAAATGCTCCTTTCTTCCAAGATCCTTGGGTTCACCAGCCATCTGCCAAGTTAAGTGGGCTATGGATGGCGCTAAGGCTAGAACCAAACAAGGTAAAGAGGACAGATAGATTCTTTCAGATCTCACTGGGATGTCAGAGGTCCACCAAAAGATCTCCAGAAACAGGCACTCGAGATCCTGAGGGGTCTTCGCGGGTCCTAGCGATGGCTCATGCTGTATTCTCCTGGGCTGTGCTACACTGGACGGTGCCCCTTCCCCCGTTTCCCCATGTATCCGTGCCCTAACACCAAGTGCCTCTGAGTGTGAGATTTGGAAAAGGGGTTGTGGCAGATACAATCATGCTGGATTCAGGGCAAGCCCTCCTAAAGCTGAGAAACAGGTAGGAAAGGCTAGCTGAAGATGGATGGGGCAAAAGCTGGAGTTACGTAAACCACAAACTAGGAAGCCAGAGACAGGACGGACTCTCCCAGGGCCTCTGAAGGAAGCACAGGTCTGCTCACACCTTGATTTTAGATGCCTGGCTTCCAAAACTGACAGGATAAATGATGAGTGAGTGAGTGAGTGAGTGAGTGAGTCTGTCTATCTATCTATCTATCTATCTATCTATCTATCTATCTATCTATCTATGTATTGCTTTGTTTTGGTTTTTGGAGACATTGTCTCTGTAGCTTTGGAGCCTGTCTTGGAACTCGCTCTGTAGACCAGGCTGGCCTTGAACTCATTGAGATTCACGCGCCTCTGCCCTCTGAGTGCTGGGATTAAAGGTGTGCACCACCACTGCCCGGCATAAATAATGTTTTTAAGTTGTGTGTTTCTGGTAATGTCTTAGAGCATCTCTAGGGAACTGACATAGCAGTTGTGAGCTTTACTTGCTGAGGTTTCGCAGTGAGTCAGCTGAGGGCTGCAGACAAGTACGACGGAAGCTGTGACAGGCACAGTGGCGTGGGCTGCCAGCCTCACTGAAGAGAAGGGCAAATCCAAAACTCTGAAGATCATTCTGTGCCTGAGGACCTAGATTCCCTAGCCAACCAGGTAGACCAGGGACAAAGGGAGACCGGGTGCGGAGGGCGTGCTGAAGGTCCTCTCTTCTGAAAGTCTACTGGAGTCACTCTAGGAGATGAATGGTGAGATACCGTGCAGGGGCTGGAGATGCCTCTGAGGGCTGGGATCTGGTGGCACACAACTTTAATCTCAGCACTCAAGAAGCAAGTCAGACAGGTCTCTGAATTTAGCATCTGTCCAATCTACATAGAGTTCAAGGACAGCCAAGGCTATATATTAAGACCCTGTTCTCAAAAACATTTTTATTTTGCTTTCCATTTCTCAGGAATGACTGTTGTATTTATTGCCTGACATTAAATAGCCATCTTGACACCAATCCCTCCCTCCCTCCCTCCTTCCCTTCCTCTTTCCCAGAAGCCATGGTGTAATGATTTAATCTTTAGTCTTTTGCTTATTTAATTTATACTTTAGTTTTTTTTTTAATGTCAAGAGAACCAGAGACTGGTGTGATGGCACACACCTTTAATCCCAGGAGGCAGAGGCAGGCAGATCTCTTGAGTTCAAGTCTAGTCTGATCCTACAAAGGGAGTTCCAGGACAGCCAGGGCTACAAAGAGAGACCTGTTCTGAAAAACTAAAAGGGCAGGGGGAGGGAAGGAGGGAGGGAGGGAGGGAGAGAGGAAGAGAGGGAAGGCGAACCAGAAAGGTGGGCTTTAGTTGAACAACTTACTCCCAGCTATTCCTGGAATCTGAAGGCATACAGAATTTTTTAGGCAAGATCTCCCCTTGTGAGGACATGGTCACCAAATGTGCTGGAGTAGAAACCTCCACTGAGAGCTCTGGGCCTCCAGCACCCAGAAGGGTGAACTGCTAACGGTAGATTTTTATGAGACACAAGCCTCACAACAGTAATTTTAGGCATGCATTATTATTATTTTACTGGCATCAAAACCAAAGCTCGGCAAGGTTAAATCACATCTCTAATGATGCCAACAATGACCCAGTGGTAGAAATGGAACCCAGTGTCCAGCCATGCTCTCGGCTTCTTCAAAGCACTTGGTTCTGTGACGGTTTCTTTTGCCAGAGCGTCTGCTGAAAGGCCAGCCGTGCGACCAGAAGCATTTGTACTCACCCACCCTGAATTAAGGGTTCCCACATCAGAATGGGAGATTTCCACTAAAATACTATTATCGTCACACTTACCTGTTCTGTGTCGCATGAGCAGTGGTGCAGGAGTCGGTGCTGGGTGGTATCATAAAATAATCTGTGCAGTTTGGTCCCGAATTCCTGTGTGTCAGCTGCCTGAAATTCACGAGACAGAGAAGGCTGAATTCACCACTGGAACCAGAGGAGGAGCTGCAGAGCCTGAGGAAGACAAGATACAACCTTCTCTGCTGTATTTATGGATTTGTCTCTACAGGTGCTCGGTATGTGGCTCCCATATGTCTTCCCACCTAAGCAAGATCTTCAACCAAGGTTTTTGTCTGCAGCAGATATCCCAGAAATCCCTCTGTCTCCTGTTTGGGTTGTAAAAGATTCTCTTCCCTAAGATGAGCGAGAAAGAAGTGATTCTCACTGATGCCGTGGGATTCCTCAATGAGACTAAGGAAGAGGTAGGAAGTCTTCCTCAGGCCTTCTAGAGAAAAGAGCCAGGGAATGCAGTCTGTATCTTGGGCATATGGATCAGCCTTTGCTGCTTCAGTGCTGGACTGTGGAGTGTCAGAGTCAAAGAACACGAGGAATCGCCTGAAACCATGCAAAGATTTACTTTATGTGTGTGCTTATATGTTTGTAAGCCATGTGTGCGCAGGATCCTGCAGAGGCTAGAAGAGGCGTTGTGAGCCACCTGATGTGGGTACTTAGAACTAAACTTGGGTCCTCTGGAAAGACAGCAGGTTCTCTTATAACAGCTGAGCCATTTCTCTGGCCCCCAACACATTAATTTCATACACAAGAAACTGAAATTCAAAAAGAAGTGACCCATTCAAGATCAGGTAGGACAAAAGCCAGGGCCGCTTCTTTTTACCCCATCAACAACATGCCCAGAGATGAAGTCATGACTTAAAGGCACTTGCTCATAAAGACATCATTCTTTGTGCCAATAGTTCAAAGCACTTTATTCTATGAAATAATTTTTGATAAAACAAGATATCACAGATGTTAACTGAGACACTATACACAGCAATAAAACTTATCAACTTAGAAGACTGGGTGATTAGATTAAGTAACAAAGTACACTATTTATTGACTAAAGCAAATTCTAACCCTGTTGAAATTGATGAAATGCCATTATATATATAAAAATATAGTTCCTTGGTTTTTACTATATGAGATGTACAAAAATTAAAATTATAGTGATAGAAATTAGTACTAAAGTTTGTCTATGTGTTATATTATCTTCTAAGAAAAAAGGAGCACATAAAAATAAAGAAACAGCCAGACCTGGGAAGCAGAGGTGGGTGGAGTTCCGTGAGTTCAGTACCAGCCTCATCTACACAGCATTCCCAAGCAGCCAAAGACTGTCTAGAGGGGAAGCAGCAGCAACAGCTAGGGAATCTGATCTGCTGGCAATCCCAGTTCCTCACCCTATGACCCCAGGGGAAGAAAGGTGACTAACACTGAGAGTCCATTTTGCATAAAGTATTTTCAGTCTCAGTTTCTTCAGGCACTACTATGAACTTTCACAGACTGAGGCTTATGAGTGCTCACATTTCTTCCTCACAGTTTTGGTTATCTGAGATCAGGGTGTGCAGCAATGATGGCTAATGTTAATTGTCACCCTGACCACGTTTAGAATCACCTGGACGGAAGGCCTCTGGACAGGCCAATGATTGCTCTGATTATGTTAACTGATGTGGGAAGACCCTCTTAATTGTAGGCGGAACTGTTGGTTCGCAGGCGGATCATGAGCTGATCTGAGTACTGGCATGCACACACACATTCATGGTTCTGTGTCAAAACACCATGGCTAAAGCAACTTGGGGAAGAAATAGTCTATTTTATCTTGGTAGGAACTCAAGGCAGAAACTGAAGCAGAAGCCATGGAGGAACACTTGCTTTCCACGGCTTGCTTAGCCCACTTTCTTCTGTACCCCAGGATCACCGTCCAAGGATAGCACCATTCTTGCCACAGCAATCATTAGTCAAGAAAATGCCCCTCAAGCTTGCCTAGGAGCTGGTCATTTTCTCATTTGAGGTTCCCTCCTCTCTGATGACTCTGCCTTCTGTTAAGTTGACTAAACACTAGCCGGCACACCGCTATCCTACCAAACACTAGCCAGCACATTGCTATTCTCACGACAGATGAGACTTTGGTTAAGTCTTTGTTGTAGTTTTGGCATGTGGCGCTGTCTATGTGCTGAGTGTTACAGCCTGAATGGTACTTCCACCATGGAGTCAGTTGTGCTAAGGTCAAGGGGCCCTGTTATAATCCCAGTCATGTGACCCCTCTCAGAGAACAAAACCGCCAGCTGAAGAGCACAGCCTCAAGAGCTTTGATCCCAGTACTTGGGAGGAAGAATCAGGAGGATCTCTGTGATTTCAAGGCCATTCTGGTCTACATAGTAAGTTCCAAGACACCAGGACTTTTTACATAGAAAAACCCTGTTTCGAAAAGAAAACCATTTGCTTTGTGTGTGTGCATGCGTGCATGTACCAAGTGCACGCATGTACATATACAACCACAGAGTGCACATGTGGAGGTCAGACGACAACTTCCAAGTGTATAATTGTTCTTATAAAAAAAAACCTGGGGTCAAATATTAGAGGGTGAAAGCTGAGAGATCAGAGAAGCAGAGCAGTCAGCCACTAAGGAGACCTTTTATCTCTACTGAATCCTCAGACCAAAAGGGTGAACCTGTCCTCAGACTGTGTCCTCTGACTGCTTCAGACTGAGTCTCCAGACTGTACTGCTCTTGTCTCTTCCTGCCTTATATTCCTCTCTCCACCCAGCCTTCCTGCCTCCACCTCCCTAGTGCTGGGAATAAAGGCATGGGACTCCCAAGTACTGGGATTAAAGGTGTGTACCACCACTGCCTGGCCTCTAGTGGTTTAGCTCTGCACTCTGATCTTTAGGCAAGCTTCTTTGTTAACACACAAACAAAATAATGTAGTGACATCCAAGAGTGATTTTTCTTCAACTATGTGGGCTCCAGGGATCAAACTCAGTTGTGATCAAGTTTGAAAGCAATGGATGAGTGTACCCCTTCCTCCACAGCCTCTCCAGCAAAGGCTATCATCGGTGCTTTTGATTTTAGCCATTCTGACAGGTGTAAGATGATATCTCAAAGTTGTTTTGATTTGCATTTCCCTGATTGCTAATGAGGTTGAGCATGACCTTAGGTGTCTTTTGGCCATTTGAACTTCTTCTTTTGAGAATTCTCTGTTCAGTTCAGTGCCCCATTTTT
>NW_026067909.1:14782372-14835509 GCF_014885135.2 Alexandromys fortis
GGGGGGAGGGGGAGGGAAATGGGAGGCTGGGAGGAGGCGGAAACTTTTTTTTTCTGGGGGGGGGAGGGGGGGGGAAATGGGAGGCTGGGAGGAGGCGGAAACTTTTTTTTTCTTATTCTCAATAAAAAAAAAGAAAAAAAAAAAAGAAAGCAAGCGCTTTTACCTGAGATATCTTGACAGTTCCAAAAACTTGAGCTGCCAAGTGGTAGTGGCACATGCCTTTAATCCCAGTAATCAGAGAGTCAGAGGAGGAACGTCTCTGTGAGTTTGAGGCCAGCCTGATCTACAGAATGAGTTCCAGGACAGCCAAGACTACACAGAGAAACGGTGACCCCCCCAAAAAAAATGTATCTTGAGCTACGTGTGGTAGCCTAAGAACAGCATGTATGATATAAACATTCAGATTATAGCATGCATTTAGCCCCTAGCCCATGAGGGGTTCTTATTTTCCCCAAACTTTTAAACAAGTTTCAGAGAAGTTATATATAGGCCCAACTCCATGTAGCAAGTAACAAGTCAAGAACTGACTGACCCCCAAGCTCTGATGTCAAATTACATTGCACCCTGTTCTGTTCACATACACGGCGCTGTGTCTGCCTAGTTGTTTCCAGTGTATTGTGTCACCATGATGTCACAATGTCATCTTCAACAAGGAGCTGGGAATCAAGGATCTAATTCTAGCTCTCTGAGCAAGTTGTGTGATATAAAAGAAGCATAACTCTTAAATAATTTTCTCATTTATAAAAATGGTATATATACTGCTATCCTTCAACAAATTGTTTTTTTAATTAATTAATTATTCTTTGAGACAGGGTTTCTCTGTGTAGTCTTTGCTCTCTGGTTCTCTAGACCACTTGAACTCAAGATCTGCCTGCCTCTGCCTCCCAAATGCTAGGACTAAAGGTGTACGGCATGTATGTGCACCACGTGCATGCCTGGGGCCTAGAGCCAGAAGAGGGTATCAGATGCCCTGAAACTGGAGTTACAGATAGTGATGAGCTACCATATGGGAGCTGGGCATTGAACCCAGGTCTTCTGGGAGAGCAGTTCTTTTTTTATTTTGTTTTTTCAAGGCAAATAGCCTGGCTGTCCTGGATCAGGCTGGCCTCAGACCCACCTGCCTCTGCTTCCTGAGTGCTGGAATCAAAGGCGTGCACCACCACTGCCCGGTGGGAGAGCAGCTCCTAACTGCTGAGCCATCTCTCCAACCCCAACAAATACTTCTGAAAACACTCAAAGCTGGCACTAAGTAGACTAACATAAAGGTGTTTCTCCCAGCACTGTATGGGTTGTAGGCATGCTGCAGAGTGTCACTCAGCGTGGTCTGTGACCCCACCCCCATCTGCTAACCTCAAGAGCCTGGAGGCATGTGTTCCTGAAGCTGCTGCAGGTGCTTCCAGTCAGCACACTCGTGATGGCATTCACAGCCACAGAGAGGGAGCCCTGCAGTCTCTGATGAGCCTGGAGTAAGGAGGAAATCATATTAGTCCCAAAGCACTGGCTCTAGAATGCCAAAGGGGAAAGGCTCCAGGCAAGGCAGAACAGCAGCAGTTCCACCAACAACACTCAATAAGATGATGGTGCTGTTTCCTTAAAGCATTCTCTTCTTCCAGAGATGGCGCAATAATGTAACACACTAAGAAAAGACAGTAAGACACTGGGTAGGGATGGGAACGGGGCTCAGTTGATGGAATGCTGGCCAAGCATGTACGAGACCCTGAGCCAGCACAGAATAAACCAGGTATTTTAATAAAACAGGTCTGGAAGCACACACCTGTAATCCCTGACCAGGAAGTGGAGGCAGGAGGAGGAGCAGAAAGAAGGTCAAGGTCACTTTCCAGTAAGAGTTTGAGTTAGCCTAGGCTGTAAGAGTCCTTGTTTCCCAAACAAACAGAACAGTAAAACCTATTTGGCACTAGAGACATGGCTCAGCAGTTATGAGCAAATACTGCTATTGCAGAGGCTTGGTTCCCAGCACCCATGTCAGACAGCTCACAGCCACCTAGCTTCAGTGCCCTCCATCCACACACACAAGCACATAATAAAAATATTTTATTGTTTGTATGTGTGTCCTCACTGGCTAGGAACTCACTTTATGTACAAGACTGGCCTTGACTTCCGAGATTCACTTGTCTCCACCTCCTGAGACTTAGGATTAAAGGTGTTTGTCTGCACACCCAGCTTTTATTTATTTTATGTGTTTGAGTGTTTCTGCATGAAGACTTGTGTATCATGTGTGTGCCTGGTGCCAGCAGATGTCAGAAGAGGGCAACAGATGCCCTGGAACTGGAGTTACAGAGACAGTTGTTGCTGCCTTGTGGGTGCTGGGAATGAAACCAGGTCCTCTGGAAGAACAGCCATGCTCTTAACTGCCGAGCCATCTCTCCAGCTCTAAAAACAAATCTTTTTTTTAAAAAAAGCAAATAAATAAATAAAACAAATATTTAATTTTTTGTTTTAAATGCATTACTGTTTGAGTGTGGGTCTGCACACATCACAGTGCATGCGTGGGGGTCGCCGAGTTGGTTCTCTCACGCCACCTTTATATGAGTCCCTGCAATCAAATCCAGTTGGTCAGGTTGTTTGGCAAGTGCTTTGACAGCTGAGCATTTCTCGGCCCCTAACTCTGTGGCAGGGTCTCATACTATAGCCTAGGCTGCCCATAACTCATTCTATAACTCAGGCTGGCCTTACACTTCAGTCATCCTGCCTCAACCTTCCAAGTGCTGTGGTCACATAAGGAATCAACCAGACCCAGCTCTAATGTTTGTTGTTTTGTTGTTTTTAGTTTTAAGCTTTGCTCTCCAGTTGACAGGTTTTTTTTTTTTTTTCTACAAGGAAGTTGGAAATGTATTACCAAAAGCACGCAGATTGGAAGAATTCAGTCTGGGCAGAAGCAAGTGTGACATTATGAAAGAACAGGGAAAATGAGGGAAGAGGTAAGGTTTATTGAAATATCAGCTCCAGAGAATTTGTGGGATCAAGATGCACAGATAAGAAGAGGTATGGCTGGACCATGATGGTGTATGCTGATAATCCTAGCACTTGGAAGGCAGACCTCTGACTTTGAGGCCAGCCCAGTCTACAGAGCAAGTTCTAAGACAGCCAGGACTACACGGAGAAACCCTGTCTTGGAAGAAAAACAACAACAACAACAACAACAACAAAAAACAGGTCTGGCAGCCATGCTGTTCTGTTGTTTTGTTGCTGTTACATCCGTGGCAGCTCCAGCACAAACTGGCTGCGTGGCCTAAGTGAAAGCTTAAGTCCCTGTCCAATTGCAGCACTGGGACCTCACCAAGGTGGCAGAATGGAGGGCATATCGAGGGAGCCTGTGCACTCCCAGGTTGTAATTTATTACCTGGGCAGCCTGGTGATATCGCTCCAAGACCTGGTCCACAGCTGACTGGATGGACTCTCGCACGGTGCTGCGGCTCTCCGAGAGGATGGCACTGAGATGAGCTGTGAGCAAAGTGTGGAGTCCTAAGAGGATGACAATGGTGGGAGCCATGAGTGAGGACGCACTTTCAGGACTTCTGTCCACGTGCTCTGTGTCGGGCTGGGGCTGGGGTAGTGCTCCCGAAGAAGCTACTTCCACTTCTCCACCCCTAGTTTTAGAGAAAGCTCCTCTGAAGCCCCACTGGCAAATGAAAGCAAGCTTAGGAAAATTAAATGAGTCACATTGTTTTTGAAAAAATAAATGCTTAATCCATGCTACGAACAATGATAGTGGTACCTTCCGAAGGAAAAGGAAGCCTCTTAGGAGTGTCTAACCTCTTCCATTCCTACTTGAGCATCACTGTTAAGTGAGCCTCCAGTTGTCTGCAGGGTGGCATTTCTTTCCAATGTTCTGTGCTAAAGGAAAGGCTGACATTACCCTGGGGATTGTGAATGTCAGACCGTTTAAGATGGGGTGAGAGCTGGTGATGTTGCTTGGTTGGTAGAGTGCTTGCCTAGCATGTAAATAGCCCTAGATTTGATTTCCACACACTTCTAATCCAGCACTTGGGAGATGGAGGCAGGAGGATAAGGAGTTCCAGGGCATCCTCAGATATACAGTGAGTTTGAGGCTGCCTGGGGACATACAAGTTCCTGTCTCAAACTAATTAAAATACGCAAAATGAAGGTGATCTCAGATGAAGTAACCTCTGCTTAGCATCACTCAGAAACTGCCATGTGGGGCTGGAGAGGTGGCTCAGCAGGTGAGGGCACTTGCTCTTGCAGAGACCAGGTTTGATTCCCATCACCTACATGGTGACTCACAACTGTCTGTAACTCTAGTTCCAGGGGACCTGATCTGAGGATGCTAAGCATCCAGGTGGCAGATATACATACACCTAGGTGAAGAATTCACGCATAGATATCACACACACACACACACACACACACACACACACACACACACACACACATTTTTAAAAGGTAAGAGTTGGAACACTTCTTAACATGGGGCACCCCAATGCTCTCCAGAGAGAGAAATTACATATGGACTTAAAAGGAATCTGGAACTAGAAGTAAGAACATAGATCATAGATTTGAGGTTATATATTTTTTTTATTTTTATCACCAGCTAGTGATGAGGTAACTTCACTCTTCTCACTTCAGTGCAGAAAATGTTTTTCTTATGTGTTCTCTCAGATATGTTTGTCTAGATAAACTGGGATCATGTAAAATGAAGTATTCTGAAACACACACGCAGTGTTCAAAGGGGAGTACTGCTGTTGCCATGGTGATGGAGCATGCAGATTCTATTTTATATACTCTGGACCCAAGAAGAACCCAAGAAATGAGAAGTTTTTGAAGGCAGACATTTAATTAAAAACAAAACAAAACAAAATTATTCCTAAAACTGCTCCTACCACCAGATGCTTTTGGCACTGTGGCAAAATAAGGAGTTAATCATAGAAGTTACCATGACAAGGTGGGCGGGAGGCCAGCGACTGATTTTTTTAAAGACACACGAACACAGACTAATTCTGCACAATCTGTTTCCTAGCACACAGAGCTCTGGAGAAGGAAGGATGGGGAAAGACAGGGCAAACTTAGCCTTGCTGTCCCTCGTTGTATCTCCTTCAGAGGCCTAAACAAGGAGGGTTTTGTTTTAGTTACTTTGAAGGAGTTTTAAAAAAATTATTACTTTTTAAAATTCAAAACTTCATGTTTATCTGTATATATGCATGCATGTATGTATACGTACATGCCTCCAGGTGTCTACAGAGGCCAGACGAGGATGTTAAACCCCTTCCTGGAACTTGAGACAGAGGCAGTTGTAAGACACTGTACATAGGTGCTGGGAACCAGACTCCGGTCCTCTGCAAGAACAGTGCTTGCTCTTAACCACAGATCTATCTCTTCAGACCTGGCAGTGATTTTTGTTTTGAGACAGGATTTCACTATTCAGTTCAGGCTAGCCTGGAACTGACTATGTAGACAGGATGCCTTCAAACTCACAGTGATCTACCCGCCTGGTTTAAAAACATGTCACGCGGTGAGTGGTGGTGTTGCACACCTTTAGTTCCAACACTGGGAGGTGGGGGGAGCAGAGACAGGCAGATCTCTGAGTTTGAGGCTAGTCTGGTCTACAGAGTCAGTTCCAGGGCTACAGACAGAAACCCTTTCTCAAAAATAAATAGATATATAGATAGATGAATAAATAAAAATTAAAAAAGCATGTGCTACCACACCTGGATTTTTATTTATTTTATTGTTTTTTTTAGCAGTGAATATTTGTTTTTTTTTTTTGTTTGTGTGTTGTTTTTTTTTTTTTTTTTTTTTTTTTTTTTTTTTTTTTTTTTTTTTTTTTTTTGTTCTTGTTGTTTTGAGACAGGGTTTCTCTGTGTAGCCCTGGCTGTCCTGGAACTAGCTCTCTAGACCAAGCGTTGAACTCACAGAGATCCACCTGCCTCTGCCTCCTAGTGCTGGCATTAAAGGTGTGTGCTACCACTTCCCAGCAGCAGTGAATTTTTAAATCTAAAACTGAGTATAACTACTGAGAAGTTGCAGGCCTGTGGAGACATGCTAACCAGAGGCATATAGACTGTTCTGGTTCAGTACAAACTGTTTTTAGGACACCTGAGTTCTTTGGATATGTTAAATAGGACTTAGAACATGGTGTCAGACTCAAACTATCCTCTGGCAAGCATTTTAAAAATGCCAGGAAGTAACAGATCTTAGGTCTCAGGTGGGCATTGAGCCTCTGAAGGGCCTTTGATATTGCCTAGTTTAATAGTTCGTGTTAGAGATTGGGAAGGGAGGCTCAGATGGTTTCTGTGACTTGATTTTTAAACATCACGAAGGAAGCTGGAATCAGCACAAAGGAAAGCTGTTTGACTTCTACCCCAAGTCCTTTCCACGGCTCCGCTTCTCAGTTTGTCTATGGGTGCATGCCCTAGAATCCTCACCAAAATCCCTATCTTGAACTTCATAACCCTGAGTTATAGTGGCATATTATTTGTGTTTTAATAAATAAAGCTGGCCTGAAGATCAGAGTGCAAAGCAGCTACACTAGTCAGCCATGCAGACCAGGCAGTGGTGGCACACACCTTTAATCACAGCACTGGAAAACGATATAAGATGGGAGGAGACAGGTTTCAGTTTTGTCCCAGTCTGAGGATTTGTGGAGGCAGGACTTCAGTCTGAGGTAGCACTTTGCTTTTCTGCTCTTCAGCTTGGACCCCACTATCTGTCTCTGGGTTTTTATTATTCATGCTACATTGAGTCTCTTTTCTTTTTCATTCTCTTGGCCTTAATCAATGAAGCAGGGGCACCAAAGAACATTGGCTTCTGAGTTGACAGTTTGATCCCAGGAAAGCAATACTTCCTCCTCTGGGTATGCACACACCAGGAAGGGAGGAAGATGTTTGGAAGGTAGGCAGGTAACAGGAAGAATTAATCTCATATTTGACAGCCATGAAATCTGGCACCAGTCACTGAGAGCTTCTGATCTGGGTTATAGGCAGTCTTGTTTCACCTGTGGTGCATGGGGAACCAACACCATACTATGAAGAACACGTGAAGGTGGAGCCTCCATAGCTCATGGAGAAAGGAGCACCCAAAAGGAGGCTTATAGATTTTTTTCCTGAAGTAAGTCTAGGTGCCATTTCTTGTAACTTTCCTTGATGTGGGATTCTCTTCTGTATGCTGGTGAATGTTTTATTCTATTGGTTAATAAAGAAGCTGCATTGGCCTACCAGCAAGGCAGGAATTCCAAGCAGATAGAGGAGAAAAGAAGGTAGAGTCAGGGAGATGCCATGTAGCTGCTGCAGGAGACAGATGCTGGATGCCAGATTGAACCTTATTGGTAGGCTACAACCACGTGATGATACACAGATTATTAGAAATGGGTTAATTTAAGATGTAAAAGCTAGCTAGAAATACCCTTAAGCTATTGGTCAAGCAGAGTTGTAATTAATACAGTTTTATGTGTGATTATTTGGGTCTGGGTGGCTGGGAAACAAACAGGCAGCCTCTGTCATCAGAACGGCACCCAACATGGGGCCGACTACATCCACATAAAACCTGAGAGCTTAGAAAGGAATTCTAGGCACAAAAGAACAGAGTTAAGTACAATTTCTTGGTAGCTGCATTTTTTTTTTCAGATAGGTTCTGTTCGCTGGTGATGAGGATGGGTCAACATTTCCTCAGTTTAGGAATGTGTTATCAACTCTTAAAACTTACTTCCTAGGGTTCATTGATTAAAACACTCAAAAGGGGTCCAAATTTCATTACATCTGAGGATCACTTGAGAATCAAGTGACAGAAATGTATATTTCAATCATTCTAGATTTCTACAATATATAGCAAAAATAATAAATTAACTTGACCCAGGAAGTTGTACATCTTCAAATAGCCTAGGTGATTCAGGTATTTATGTTTTGTGTTCCACAAGCTAAAGCCACCATGTTACCCAGGAGGAGGAGAACCTTTCTCATAACAGGTTACTCTGCACCTGATGGACACACACCAAAGCACTCCTAACTGCACCTGCACAGAGAGAGGCTTCCTCCCTTGATTTCATCTAGAAAGGCAGTGATAATTCTTTACATATTACACAACTATCTAATTTAGACAGATATATGCATTATTCATATAGTCCTTTCTTTATCCACTTAGCACTTGGCACACCCAACCTGGCTGCTGTATTTTCCCAAACATACCCCAGACTTCTGCTTGCTGGACTGGGAATCCACTGTGGAAATCTACAAATAGAAAGAGTAGCAGAGCTGGTCCCGCTGAGTCCACATCCTGAGACTGATTCCCCTCACTGGGCTCCACTTGATAACTCACATCGGGAATCACCAAATCTAAAGAGAAAGATAACAGGAGAATTTATAAGGTAAACAAGCCCCTTATACCCTGAGTGACACAGAACCATGTCGTGACTGAGAAGGGACTACTAGGTCTACATTCAAACAGTCAGTTCCACTCCCGAATCTGCTCCTCCACCCACATTATGGAAACAAAATAATAATGACTTACATGAAGAACATTAAAATAGCCAGCTATGTAAAGTAAAAAGGAAATAGCAGCCTTGTGCATTTACTATGGAAGCATTACACAAAAATTCATTTCTTTTTTTTTTATAATTTATTTTATTTTATTTTTTGTTAAATATTTATTTATTTATTTATTGGTATTTCGAGACAGGGTTTCTCTGTGGCTTTGGAGCCTGTCCTGTCTTTTATTTTTTTATTATTTATTTATTTAGTGAAGATTTCTGTCTCCTTCCCGCCACCGCCTCCAATTCATTTATTTCTTGTGTAACATTTTTTTTTTCCTTTTGAGAAAGGCTCTCACTATATATTGCTGTTGGGCCTGAAACTTGATATGTAAACCAGGCTGGTTGGGGGCTGTGGACCCCCAGACCCTGAATTTCCTGTAAACAACTTGTTATGCTTGCAGCTGCTCTGATCAAAACAACTTGTTTTCCTGTGTTTGCACCTGCTCTGAGCACAAGACCCTAAGGAGTTCCTGATGGCTGGGGAGTGGTTTCTGGGGGGTTTGGCCCGGGCTTGGCTATCAGTTAAGGATCCCTATATAAGCTGCTCTGGAACACAATAAAGGGGGCATTCTTGGGGAATTCAAGGATGACCCATTTCTCTGTCTCTGTGTGTATGTGTGTCAATCTCCAGGCCCTTGCCTGGCTCACGAACCAACCTGTAGTGCAGGCGGTACACTACAGGCGTAGTACTGTAGTACAGGTACTACAGGACCGTGATACTAGTAGTAGCTCGGATACTACACAGGCTGGTTTTGAACTCAGATAATTCACCTACTCTGCCTCCAATGTGCTAAGATTAAAGGCGTGGTCACCACACCTGGACATCTTGTGGACCTTCCTTAAATAAGTTATTTAACAAGCATCCCCTAGAAATGGAGTTACAGACAGTTTTGCTGTGCCATGTGGGTGCTGGGAATCGAACCTGGGCCATCTGGAAGAACAGCCAGTGCTCTTAACTACTGAGCCATCTCTCTAGCCCAAATATTTTTTTTTAATATTTATTTTATGTGTCAGTGTTCTGCTTGTATTTGCGTATATGTACCACATGTGTACAGTGCCTGTGGAGATGAGAAGAGGCTGTCAGATCCTCTGGAACGGGAGTAACAGACAGGTGTGAGCTACCGTGTGAGTGCTGAGGACTGAACCCAGGTCCTCCGCAAGAGCAGCAAATACTCTCTACCACGAGCTGTCTCTCAAGCCCATTCCTGTAAACCTTCTAAGGTAGGTCTGGCTACAAAGAGGCAGAGGTCAAATTTCAATTTGAGTAATAATGTTCCAGGTAACGTACTATAAGCCAGGTGCCATGCTAAATTCCTTGTATGTCCTTTCTCAAGATTTAGACTTCATAACGCTCTTGAGGAAGACCTATTGTTACAACGTTTTACAAGTAAGAAAAAAGGCACAGTCTGGCAAAATGCCTTGTCCAGTATGAGCTTGTGAATGGCAGAACTGAGTTGTCCACCTTGACAGATCAACTTCAAATCTGTGTTCTTAATGCTAGATGCACCCTTTAAAATTCCATAACGGTAGTTCCACACCCATATCCACAAGGAAGGGTGTCTCCCTGTGGATCCTAGTTCTGTCCTTTAAAAACTAAAGGAGAGCATGGTGTGGCAGCATGCTCCTGTAATCTTGGTACTTGGGAAACCAAATTCTAGTACAAGGAGGATTACAGCAAGCTGATTACAGCAAGCCTAGGTCACACATCTCGGCAGTGTGTGACTCTGTCTCAAAAGGTAAAGAAGAAATGAATGTGAGAAATTAGGGTGTTTTCCTGTATTATTCATTTACAAAGTTAACTGACCAAAGTTGACACCATAAATTGTAGAAACAATGGAAACCAATAAAGTCTAAGAATAAAAATGAAAGTGGCAGAGATAACGAGGGCTAGGGCTGTAGCTCAGTTGGCAGAGTGCTGCCTAGCATACGTAAAACTCTGGGTTCAATCAAGTATAGGCTACAATGAGATCAAATCTCAATTGTTTTTATAAAATAAGATCCCAGAAATCCAGTTAGGCCTTCCTTCCAGTCAAGACCCATGACATCCCACCTGGTAAGACTGCAAATCATTTCCTCTCAAAACAGCTTACTCCAGAGACTGTCCTAGGATGCTTCCTCTCATACCGTCTTCTGGAGAACTGTCCTCTCAAGAACAAAGACCCTTCTGTGGAGGCGGATGTCTTAGATACCTTCAAGATGCTGCCTTATCCCAAGATGCAGCAATCTTTTCATGCTAGCGAAAATCCTAGAACATCCTTTTCTCTGCTGGCCATCAAATAGACAAGCTCAGAACCATAAACCTCCAAGACCGTTGCCATGGTTGCAGCCCTACTCCCCAATTGTATTTATTGATCCATTCAATTTAATAAGTATGCTAATTGACTTATGTGTATGTGTTTGCATATCCATATGCCATGGTGCATGTGTGGAAGTCAGAGGACAACATGCAAGCTAGAGCTCCCCTTCTAACCTTGTGGTCCCAGGGAGAAAACTCAGGCCATCAGGGCTTGGATCAGGTACCTTTACCTACTGAGCCATCTCACTGGTGCCAACCTTTCATCGTTTAGCACAACTCACCCCAAATTAACATGGTTAGACCCCATAGGAGTACCATGGCCAGCTTTCTATGTTTAATGCTCTTGTAGCTGGCATTTGTGTTGCATTTAATTTCTTCAAGTAGTTTTCTGTGTACTAACACTCATGTCAGTAGGAATCATTTCTCTTCCACGTACAGAAGGGTTGTTGTTCCCTCATCCATTGTTCTGAAGCTCCCAAACTTACAAATGAGAGTGTGACCAAAGCCTTCCAAGAAAGGTCCTGGGAAAAGCATGAGATAGAGAGGCACCAGCGGAAGTGAGAGAAAAGTGTCAGACTCTGTGCCAAAGCAGGGCCTCACTGAGTTTGTGTGGGACACTTAGAACTCTGCCTTGTTCTAAGTGGACTCTCAAATGTGGTCAGATCCCATTCTCTTGTTAAGCCAGTGTATTACTAGGTCCTATTTTCACAGACATTTGCTTATATATTTATTTCTCTAATTCCTTGTGTTTCTATATTTTAGTACAAAATATAGAAACATACCTGTATCCAAATTGAGATCCAAAGTGGGCACCATAAACAAATTGTGTTTCTTCCAGTCAATGAAGTAGGAGGTGTCTCTGAAGACAGTGATACTTAGCTGCTCCTGGTCTGATATCAGAGGCAGACCCAAAGGCCCGTATAGAAATATGTATAGCAGCTAAAGAAAACTGTCAAAATTTTCTTACAACTACATACTCATATAAAACAAACTTACATACTGGCCTGGTTCACACCAGAGGAATATGCACATATGCTATCAATTACATGTTTGTCTTTTTCCAAATTACAGACGGGTATGATGCCCGGGAACTCTACCAGGATCCTCAGATTTTTGCAGAGGGTAACGGAATGACAATTTATTGATTCATCTTATTCATCTGATCATAAATGTGAGTGGCATCACAAGCTAAACACAGTGCTAGGTTCTAGAGGTATGGAGATGAGTAACTAGTATCTGTACTCAAGTTTTCCATATTTTAGTGCAGTACACACAAAAAACCTATAGAACTGCATACAAAGGAGTGTTTTCTAGAAAGTAATTGAGTGTATTTGGATTGAGAGAAACTTGTCGCTTTATACAACCCTATTCTTTTTTTCCCCCCTCTGTGTAGCTTTGGAGCCTGACCTGGTACTCACTCTGTACTCCAGGTTGGCCTCAAACTCACAGAGATTCATCTGCCTCTGCTCCCAAGTGCTGGGATTAAAGGCATAGACCACCACTGCTGGCCCAACCCTATTCTTCAACCAAGACAAAGGCCTTGAAATAATCTCTCCCCTCTGGACTCTTGCTTTCTTATGCTCCTGCCCTGAATGTGGTTTCTTTCTTTCTTTTTTTTTTTTTTAATATTTATTTATTTAGTATACAATATTCTGTCTGTATGTCTGAAGGCCAGAAGAGGGCACCAGACCTCTTTACAGATGGTTGTGAGCCACCATGTGGTTGCTGGGAATTGAACTCAGGACCTTTGGAAGAGCAGGCAATGCTCTTAACCACTGAGCCATCTCTCCGGCCCCCTGAATGTGGTTTCTTGATATGTATCAGCACTTGACGTTCCTTGGTGGGCAAGGGCATGTCTATATGCTACAGAATGAAATGTTTTAGAAAGAACAAAGGGAGAATGAACTCTCAAAGCCTCTCTCACAGATATCAGCAGGCATTAGCATAGGAACTAAAGCCACTACACTCACTGCTCAGGGTCAGAGGATCTTTAAATTACTTCACATACAATGTGAAGAATAAAAAATAGAGTGTCTGGAGTCCAAATATATGGTTGCCTTATGATTTGATATTTTTTCTGCATAGCCCTGGCTGTCATGGAATTCAATCGGTAGACTAGGTGGCCTTGAACTCAGAGATCCACCTGCTTCTGCCTTCTGAGTGCTGGGATTAAGCTAAGTGCCATCACCACCCAGCTAGTGTTTTATTTTTAAAAATCATTTTTATTTATTTATTTTTTTGGTGTGGGTGTTTTGTCTGCATGTATAGCATGCGTGCAGTGCCTGTAAAGGCCAGAAGAGGGCATTGGTTCCCCTGGAGCTGGAGTTACACACAGTTGTGAACTGCTATGTGGGAGCTGGAAATTGAACCCAGTTCCTCTGGAAGAGCTGCTAGTGTTCTTAACCACTAAGCCGTCTCTTCAGTCTCATCCTTGTTTGAGACAGGGTTTCATGTAGCCTAGCCTGGCCTCAAACTATGTAGCTAAGGATGACCTTGAACTTTTGATCCTGTATTCAATACCTGAGCACTGAGATTACAGGTGTATTCCGCTATAGCCAGTTTATACGGTACTGGAGTCCACATGAAAGGCTTTGAGCACTCTAGTCAAGCAGTCTACTGACTGAACTGTATTACCAGCCCTTAACTGGACATTCCAAACCATTCACATCTAATATGAATACAGCCATGGTTGGACTTAATCTATCTGCTCGTTATGTGGTTTCCATTTGTTCTCTTTAATATTTTTGGATTCTATTTTGGATTCAGTATTCTATCTCTGTTTTGACATATTAGTCATGACTCACTGGTTCAGCCTTTAAAATTTTATCAGGATTCAACAGTTGACAAATATAGAAGAATCTAATAATACACTTGCATTTCTTCCTGATTGGCCCATGTTATTGTTGTCAAGTAAGATTTGGAGGTAGATCAAGATATACATGCATGAAACTGTCAAAGAATACTTTTTTATTTTTGAGACAGGGTTTCTCTCTGTAGTGCATGCTATCCTGGAACTCACTCTGTAGACCAGCCTGGCCTGGAACTCACACAGATCTGCCTGCCTCTGCTTCTTGAGTGCTGGGATCAAAGGTGTGCATGTCACCACTACATGGCTAAAGAATACAAACTTTGCCTGGCAGTGGTGGTGCACGCCTTTAATTTCAGCACTTTGGAGGCAGAGGCAGGTAGATCTGTGTGAGTTCCAGGCCAGCCTAGTCTACAGAGTGAGTTTCAGGACAGGCTTAAAAAAATACAAAATTTAAAGGATTTCCTTAAGCATTTTTCTAATACTGCTTGTGAGTGAATTCCTGACTCTTCTGAATGTCTGAGAAAGTCTCAATCTTGAATCCATTGGTTTTGTTTGGCGGTGGGGATTCTTGCAGGGAGGGTGTCACTCTGTATCCCATGTTCTGGGATTACAAGAATGAACCATCAGGACCAGCTCTTGTCTTCATTTTGTGTGTGCATGAGGACAACCTTGGCTACCATCTTCAGATACCATCTACCCTGTTTTGAGACAGTGTCTGGCTGGCCTCAAATTTGTCAATGAGACTGAACAGCAAGTGAGCCCTAAGGATCCACCCATTATTCAGGAAAAAATTTCTGAACTCCAATCTGATGCCATAAAACATGAATTTTTTCTGCTTAGCCGGATGGGGACAGAAACTGTCCTGGCTTTGTGTGGGCCAGCACCGGCCTGTCTGCAGCTCTGTATCCGTGCATTTCTCTTCAGTTTTCTTGTAAGTTCTAGCTGCCTGACTCTCAAATCATCTCAGCTCAGATCCACCAGACTCTAGATGAGTGTCCCTGCCTGCTCTGCAGCCTGGAGATTTTCTCTGGCAGTCTGGCAAGGCAATCTAAGTTTTCTCTTTAGAACACTGTCCTGCACATGTTATATAACAGTACTGATATTTGCCTTGGGGAAAAAAATGGTCATCTACTTTGTGTTGAACAATTTTAATCCATAATTTTGGGGTTTTCTAGGGCCACTGTAGAGGTCATACTGGAATTAAAATAATGGTAATAAAGAGGGGACAGCATTTACTTCTATCATGAAAATTAGCGGATAGAAAAACAGAAAGCAAAGCCTGGGTCTTTCTGCATTTCAGCTGCCTGTCGACAGACAGTGTCCTTTGTCTTCCAGACATGTTTCAGTTTCATGAGGTCCTATTTATTAACTGTCGATCTTAGTGCCTGTACTGTTGGTGTTCCATTCAGGAAGTTGTCTCCAGTGCCAATGTGTTCAAGATTATTTCTCCCTTTCTCTTCTAACAGGTTCAGTATATCTGGATTTATGTTGAGGTCTTTGATCCATTTGGACTTGAGTTTTGTGTAGGGTGATAGATATGGATCACTTTGCACTCTCCTACATGCTGACATCCAGATAGACCAGCACCATTGTTGAAAATGCTTTCTTTTTCTATTGGATAATTCTGGCACCTTTGTCAAAAATTAGGGATCCATAAGTGTGTGGATTTGTGTCTGGCTCTTCGGTGAAGTGAGAGACAGGGGACTGAGTATGAAGCACAGTGGGAGACTGATGAGGCAGAAGGAGGTGGGCAAAGACCCACAATAGTCAAAAATATTTACCTGCTTTGTGAACAACATTAAACACCTATGGTTTACAGTGATGAGTTAAAATATTATTACTAATCAGGTCTGGTGGTGGTGGTACATGTCTTTAACCCCAGCACTTGGAAAGAAGAGGCAGGTGGAGCTCTGTGAGTTGGAAACCAGCATGATCTAAAGAGTAAGTTTCAGGACTATATAGAGAAACCTTGTCTCAATATAGATAGATAGATAGATAGATAGATAGATAGATAGATAGATAGATAGATAGTTGAGCCAACCCACTTGTCTAGTCACTGAAAACATGTAATGTCTAATGGTCCCAGTTTGACTGTGCACATGGAAGGTAACCTGGGGAGCTATACACTACAAAATTGAAGTCATTCATGCCTACACAACACACACACATATTTATTTTGTATGGTACTGCAACATGATGTGGTCATCTACAAAATTTCCACTGTTACAAAAACAAAAACTTAAAACTCATGATGCTTTAATTAAGTTTACAACTTTGTGTGCTGGGCCACATTCATAGCTATCCTGGGTCACATGACATCACAGTCACAAGTTGTGCATCCCTGTGTGAGGAGCTTCTCATGGACTATAGTTCTCCACCACAGCAGGAGAAAATTAATCCACGAGATGTTCTCATTTTTACTTTAAAGCTGAGGAAGCAAGTTAGGTTGTTTAAATCAGCTGCTTCTGTCACACAGCATTTACACCCCCTGCATCCCAGTCTCAACAAGGCACATAGAACATTTACTCGTGGGATAAACCAGGGGAGGTGGCTCACATCTATAATCCTAGCACTTGGGAGATGGAGGCAAAGGACCAAGAACATCTAACGGTAAGTTTGAATTTAGCCTGGAATATAAAAGAGCCTGTCTTAAAAACAAACCAACAACTCCTTACCCCAGGCTCTCCAACTTCAGTCATGAATACTGGTTTTCTTATGTGAAGTTCTTCAGGTGTTAACTTTTGCCTCAACGCATAGTTTTAACTCAGGACTTACTAGCTCTTATTCCACTTCACTCACTTATTTAGTAATCACTACGTTTTCTCCTAGAGCACTCAACGTGCTGCATGAGTTACTCTTGTCAATCATAGAAAATGCAGATCACAGTCCTTATTAAGGCATGCAAGATCTTACCACCCTCCATCCCAACCATTTTCCTGGTCTCATCTCTACCTTTCACTATCTGTTGTAGTCTACCATTCTTTGGCAAATACTTCAAGCCTAACATTCACACTGAGTTATACTTTTACACAAATCATACAGGGTTACAGATAAATAATTCATATATTAAGACTTGCCTAAAATTAGAATTAAAAAATTCATCTTCAAAGGAAATTGGATAGAACCTGTCAAAAGGATATTGAAACCGAAGAAATCCTATCCCGTTGGCTGGAGAAGACCTTGGGGCTTGGGCACAGAGCAGCAGCTGGAGTCAGTGCCAGTTTTCCCAGCAAGCCCATGTCAGACATGCCATCAGGGATGGACAGTAGAGCTGGATGTCCTAGCACAGGGTGGATTCTGCTGCAGTGCGATTCAGTTGAATTCAGTTTTGGCTTACTATTAAAAAACATACAAGACAAATTTGACTTTTTTCTTCAAGAAATTATTTAATGGGCATTTAAAATTCTTTAACTGCTCAGGATACACATAGCCCTATGACCTGCCATGTCATCTTATCTGCATAAGATCAGAAAAATTAGCATTGCAAAGACTATTATCATGGCTTCTGTTTATGTTGTCTCTCATGATAGTTGCTTATTCTCAAATTGTATTTTCTCCAATACAATTATACTCTACAGTTCCAAGAGTATGTTTCCAAACATTCAAAGACCAGCCTTGTGTGTGATGACTGTGAGCAAATGGTCTAAAACTGACCCCGTGACACCTGAGAGTCTGCTTCTGTGCACACTATACTTTCCTCTGCGTAGGCTTGAGGTCACTGTTAAGTCAGAACAATGAGAAAAATTAAACTCTCATCCTCTTCAACAAAGAAGGCGGTGGATTTGTTTTCCCCCACAGTTCTCTTCTAAACAAAAGAAATACAAGCAAAGAAGAGAGAAGAGGAGGGGAATTGCAGGAGAGGAGGAGAGAGAAGAAAAGAAAAGGCATGGAGATCATTTCTAGCTTCTACCTCACATAATGCTGAAAGCCCACAACAAGAGTGATGCCATTGGACAGTCTCAAAATAGGCTCGTTCTCTGCCCTGCAAAACAAAACAAAGAAAAGTCATCTTTCAAATTAGTCTCTAGTTGGCTCATGACATTACCACCCAGAAATCGCTGGAATTCAGCAAACAAAACCCAAAAGGAAAACCACAACTTTTATGCTCATTCCCCCAGTGAAAGGGAGAAACATATAAGGGACGAACATATTTATCTGCTAAAAACTAATATGTGAGGGTCTCAGGATTAGTTTCAAAGAGATTCTGGACTAAGAAATCAAATCTGTAAACTTGCTAGAAGCACAGGGCAATCATGCTTAAAAGTCATTCAGAGCCATAAAATCGTTTACAGACCCAAAGATCTCTGCAGAGAGGATCCCATTCACCGTCAAACTGAAATTAAACTTGAGCTGCAAAACAATAAACGAACGGTAAGATTTCATTCTAGTCGAGGTTGAGATTAAAAAATGTCCACACAGAGAGCAGTAGAAACTACCAGAGAAGTGTTGCTGCTCACACCCCAACCTGCAGGACCAGAAAAGGCCTCAGTGGAGTGCAGAGATCCCATGGAACCACCAGAAAAGGATTTAAAACCTCCCCTCCTGCACAGACCAGACCCCCCTGCTAACACTGAGGCTCAGAAACCAATGCCCCTCACCCTGGCCCTCACAGCACCACACAGAACCTGCTGGAGTCAGAGGACTTACGAGTGCTTCCTTTTCAACTCAGCAAAGCTGTGCAAGTAATTCGCTCCACAAAGACTCTTACTTTTTACTGCTGTTTCTTACTCTTGCATGTATATCTTGGGACTGTTTTGCTTTTGTTTGTATTGTTCAGTTTGGTTTTAGGATTGTTTATGCTTCTCACCCAGCTTGCTCCAGGACATACCTTACTGTTCACCTGCATCTCTTATGCTCCCTCCAACCACATCCCACGCCATTTCTTCCTTTTCCTCTCATCCTCACCCTTTCCTTGTACATCTTAACTGTAATCTTCCAGATATAAAAATTCCAACTTCCCCCTCCCAGCTACTTTATCTACATCAGTTATTTTCAAAATCTCATCCCTACTTCTTATCCTTACCCACTCTCCTTCTCTCCCACTTCTACTCTTTTGCAAATCGACTTTAAAATTTTTTAATTATCTGTATATATTCATTTTGGTGCGGTGCCACCAGAGGCCAGAGAGGGTGTCAGATCCCCTGGAGCTAGAGTTACAAATAGTTATGAGCCACCTGATATGAGCGCTAGGAACTGAACTCAGGTCCTCTTGCAAAAGCACATACTGCTCTTTGTTTTACAGAACATCAGAAGTGGGAAGGAAGACAATGTGTGCTTAACCACGGAACCATCTCTCTTGCTCCCAACTCATCATCTTACTAAAATCTGAGTAGGTTTCCATACCATTCTTGGTTGTTTATCTCTAGAAATTATGAAGTAAGGGAATACTGTTGTTAATTGGCTAGAATGGCATTTGCATAGCAATATAAAACAGCTGAGCTGTGGTTGCTCTTCTAGTTAAAATCCTAAGAATACAGAACTTACGCCAGCTCCTGGACTGAGGTATTATTCTCTGAAGTATATATTGAACTCTATCATATCAGAGTCCTACTTGAAAATTGTGAACACTTCAACTGAAGCAATGTAGCTGATTAAAAATAAAAACAAGCAATGAAATAACACCAGATGATAAATCCTAATGCAGTAGCAAAGTAAGTAGAAATGACTAAGACATGATAACACCTCCAAAATTACTAATCCTATAAAATTCCATCTAAGGAAAGTGAGGTAGATGAGTTCCTACACAGAACTCCAAAGAATGACTATAAGGGCTCAAAGACACAAACAGATGAATGAAATCAGGAAGGCAATGTATGATATAAAAGAGGGAACCCACAAAAAGACATACTCAAGAAAAACAAGTGGAAACACTAGGAAAAAAACATAGTAAGTTAAATAAAAGAACTATGGAAAGTCTCTTCAATATAATAGGTCATGGAGAGAACAAAGTCTGTGCTTGAAGACAAAGTGGAGAAACTGGACCAATTCAATAAGGACAAAGATAAGTAAGTGAAAATACCATCAGACAGACAGACACACAAATAAACCACATCAGAGTAATAGTTAAGCAAGAGAAGAATAGGAAAAACAAGTACTACAAAATCAATAAAATGATAGGAATACATACCTCTCATTAGTAACTCTGAATATTAATGGTCTCAATTTCCCCCCAAAAGGAAAAAAACTAGTAGATTGGACCAATAACTAGGAATCATTTGTTTGTTGGCTCCACAAACTTCATCTCAAAAAACAGCAACTTCACCCTTAAGTTGAAAGTCAGGTGTTCCAAGTAAATGCACCTAGGAAACAGGCAGGTGTTACCCTTCTAATAACTGACCAAACAGATTTCAAACAAAAGTTAGTGAGAAAAAACACACGAGGTCACTGATTAAGGAAAACAATCTGCCAAGAGAATATAACATTTTAAACTTATATGCTCCAAATACAGGTGCACACGATTTCATAAAACAAAATGTAACTAGATGTAAAATCACAGATTAATAGTAGTGGGTACCTTCAATATTCTTACCAATAGATAGGCAATCTAAACAAAAGAATAGATAATCTGAACCAAATAACATCATAGATAATGGACTTAACAGAGATCTACAGAATATTCAATTCCCCAAATTGCAGAAACTTTCTCTAAACAACAACACAGGTTAGGACACAAAGTCTTAAATACAGGAAAACTGAGCTAATTCCTTGTGTTCTATCTGATCGCAATGGACTAACACTACACCCCTACAACAGGGAAAACCCTAGAACACATATAGACTCATGGAGAGCAAACAACACACTACTGAATGATGAGTGGCCTTACAATAAGGAAATAAAGACATTCCTCGAGACAAATGAAAATGAACACATCATACTGAGGTGAGTGGGACTGCAGTCCTCAGAGAAGCTTAACGCTCCACGCGACTACAGTAAGAAATAGAATGATCTCAAGTGACTTAACAGACAAAGAACAAGTCCCAAGTCAGCAGAAGGAAAGAAGTCACTTATAATCAGGGCAGATATTAACTACATGAAAATCAAAAAATATACATAGTTAGAATTTTGAGAAGATAAACAAGATGTAAAGTCCTAGCCAAACTAACCAACAGAAAAGACTCAAATGAATAAGACTAGAGATAAAAAAGGAACCACTACAACAGATGGCTATGCAATTTAGAGAATCATTAGGTCTTATCTAAAAAAATATATATATATATATATGTTCCTCTAAACTAGAAAATCTCAAGCTCATGATCAACCAAAATTAAACCAAGGTGAGCCTGGCATGGGGTGCACACCTCTGATCCCATATTCAGGAGGCAAAAGCAGGCAGACCTTTGAGTTCTAGGCCAGCCTGGTCTCTATAGCAAAATCTAGACCAGCCAGGGCTACTCAGTGAGTTTCTTGTTTTGTTTTTGATTTAAAGAAACTACAGATAAATTGATACTATTTAAAGAATATATAACTTCACCTTGTGATGAACTATGATGATTTTTCGTAAAAAACGCTTTATAATCAGACAGCCTGTCATCAAACTTCGAGGATTTTCATCAACCTGTAACAATAAACACAGCCTGTAACCCCACATATGTAAACTCAACAGCACAAATAAGTTAAATAGGCATTTCTTCCTATAAGAGTAAATATTCAGGATATCCCAGCCCAAAACTCCAGTGGCAGCACCTGCTCCACCAGAGGCCAAGCTGTCAGCCAGAACCCCAGGCAAGTGCCCCCTCTACTTTCTCAGTGCCTGCCCAGCCCACCCAGAATTAGTCCTCCCCTCCTTGTTAACATATCCTGATCTCCAGAGGACCCTCAGCTGGACCAAAGGACACAATGGCTGCCAGAACTTCAGCCCCAATTCAGGTGGAAAATCCCTACTCGACCAGAGGCCACCGCAGCCATCAGAAGTCATGCCCCCAACTTGGATGGAGATTGACCTACTCAACTACAGGCCACTCCAGCCAGAAGACCAGAGAGGAAACAGAAATCAAGGGAACAAAACACCCATCCAACAAAGGCAAACTCAGAAATTGGTACCTAGACCTATGATCACCCCAAACCCAGATGCCTAGATGCCAGTATAAGAACACAATTAACAACAGCCAGGGCATTATGCCACCACCAGAGCCCTGTTATCCTACTACAGCAAGCCCTGAGTGTTCCAACACAGTTAAAGCACAAGGAAACAACAGTAAAACCAACTTTATGGCCAAGTGGTGGTGGTACATGCTTTAATCCCAGCACTCGGGAGGTAGAGGCAGGTGAATCTCTGTGGGTTCGAGGCTGAGTACCAGGACAGGCTCCAAAGCTACAGAGAAACCCTGTCTTGAACTACCCCAAACCCCAAAACAAAACAAAACAAAAAACAGCTTTATGAAGATGACAAAAGTCCTTAAAGAAGAAATTAATAAATCTCTTTAAAAATCGAGGGAAAACCAAAAAATTAGAGGAAATGAATAAATCCCTTCAAGATATTCAAGAAAAAAACAGTTGAAGGAAACAAATAAAACTGTTTAAGACATGAAACTGGAAATAGAAGCAATAAAGAAAATACAAACAGGGAATTCTGGAAATAGAAAATCTAGGTAAGTGAAGAAGAATTACAGACATCATCACCACAGCAAACACCAGCAACAGAATAAAAGAGATGGAAGAGAGAGCTCAGGCATTGAAGATAACGATAGAAAAAATATAATCATCAATCAAATAAAATGCTAAATCTAAAAAAATCCTGACATAAAAATTCCAGGAAATCTGGGACACTATGAAAAGACTAAGCCCAAGAATAGTAGGAATAGAAGGAGAAAAATTCCAGCTCAAAGGCCAAAAAAATACTTTTAATAAAATCATAGAAGAAAATTTTCCTAAAGAAGGACATGCCTTGGGCTGGAGAGATGGCTCAGAGGTTAAGAGCACTGACTGCTCTTCCAGAGGTCCTGAGTTCAATTCCCAGCAACCACATGGTGGCTCACAACCATCTATAATGAGATCTGGTGCTCTCTTCTGGCCTGTAGGCATACATGCAGACAGAACACTGTATACATAATAAATTAAAAAAAAGAAGGACATGCCTATAAAAGTACAAGAAGCTTACAGAACACCAAATCAATTGGACCAGAAAAGAAAATTCCCCTTGCTACATAATCATCAAAACACTAAACATACAGAACAAAGAAAGAGTATTAAAATCTGCAAGGGAAAAAGGCCAAGTAACATATAAAGGCAAACCTATTAGTATTATCCTGACTTCTCAATGGAGACTCTAAGAGCTAGAAGGGCCTGGGCAGATGTCCTGCAGACTGTAAGAGACTACAGATACCAGCCCAAACTACTATACCCAGAAAAACTTCCAGTCACCACAGATGAAGAGAACAAGACATTCTATGATACAGTCAAATTTAAACAATATCTATTCACAAATCCAGCTCTACATAAGGTACTAGAAGGAAAACCTGGGCCCAAGGAGGTTACCCACACCCATGAAAACTCAGGAAATAAATAATCTCACACCAGCAAAACCAAAATGATGTGGGAAGGCCTTCTGTATATGTGTTGCTTTCATTGGTTAATGAATAAAGAAACTGCTTTGAGCCTATAGCACGGCAGAACAGAGCTAGGCAGGGAAAACTGAACTGAATGCTGGAAGAGAGAAGGTGGGGTCAGAGAGAAACCTTGCAGCCCCGCCGGAGACAGACGCCAGATGAAACTTGCCGGTAAACCACAGCCACTTTAGCAATACACAGGTTAATAGATATGGGTTAAATTAAGATGTAAGAGCTATTCAATAAGAAGCTAGAGCTAAAAGGCCAAGCAGTGATCTAATTAATCCAGTTTCTGAGTGATTATTTCGGGAGTCTGGGCAGCCAGGAACAAACAAGCATTTTCCTACAACACCAAAAGAAGGGAAGCGTACGTGCTCATGTGCACACACAGACACACACACCCACAGACACACACACACATACAGACACACACACATACACACAAACACCACCATCCCACTATCAACGAAATAACAGAAATTAACAATCATCATTGATTATTGATATCTCTCAGTATCAATGAACTCAATTCTGTAGCACAAAAATAAAACCCAGAGACAAATATTGGGGTTCATGTTGAAGATCAGAAGAGCAAAGCAGCCAACTACTAGAGAGACCTCTTACCTCTACCAGATCTTCAGACTGAAAGGTTGTCAGCCTGTCTCCATGAATCCTCAGACTCCACACTACACTGAGTTCTTATCTCTCCCTGTTTCTATTCCTCTCTGCGCCCAGCCATGTCATTCCTGCTCCTTAGTGCTGGGAGTGTGTGACTTCTGAACACTGGGATTAAAAGGTGTGAACCCACCACCACCTGGATCTGTTTCTGGATCCATTTTGTATAGTGCAGGGTAGTCTTGAACTCATAGAGATCCATCTGCTTCTGTCTCCTGAGTCACCACTCCCTGGCCTGTATGGCTGCTTTGCCCTCTGATCTTTAGGCAAGCTTTATTAAAACACAAACAATAAACCCCTACACAATTCCCCAATAAAAAGACATAGAATAACAGAATGGATGTGAAAACAGGATCCATCTTGCATACAAGAAACACAACTCGACATCAAAGATAGACATTACTGATGTGGATTCCCCTCGTATGCTGTGAATACCATTGGTTAATAAAGAAGCTGTTTTGGGTCTGAGATAGGATAGAGCAGAGCTAGGTGGGGAAAACTAAACTGAATGCTGGATAAAGGAGGCAGAGTAAGGGAGAAGCCATGGAGCTGCCACCAGAGACACATATGCTAAAACCTTGCTGGTAGACCACAAGCCTCGTGGTAAAATATAAAATAATGGAAATGGGTTAATTTTGGGAGTTTAGGCAGCTGAGAACCAAACAAGCAGCTATTCCACAACAAATTACCTCAGAGGAAAGGGTTAGAAAAATATTTTCCACGCAGATGGAAGCAAGTTGGTTTAGTCATTCTAATATCTAACAAAATGGACTTCAAACCAAAATTAAAAGAGACGGGGAAGGAAAAATCTACCAAAATGATCTTTCAATTCTTAACATCTGTGCCCCAAATGCAAGGGCACCCACATTTGTAAAGAAAACACCACTAAAGTTTAAATGACACATTGAGAATGGGAGACTTCAACACCCCATTCTCACCAATGAACAGGTCATCCAGACAAAAACTAAACAGAAAAATAATGGAGCTAACAGAAGTTATGAACCAAATGGGCCTACCAGACTCTACAGAACATGTCACCCAAATACAAAAGAACACACCTTCTCATCACTCCATGGAACATTCTCCAAAATTGACCACATATTTGGTCACAAAGCAAGTTTCAACAGATACAAGAAAACTGAAATATCTTCCTGCATCCCGTTAGACCACCATAGAGTAAAGCTATATTCTAACAACCACAAAAACAGGAAGCCCACAAATCATGGAAACTGAACAACTTTCTACTGAATGACTACTGGGTCAAGGAAGAAAGAAATATAGAGAGAGAGACAGGGAGGGAGGGAGGGAAGGAGGGAAGGAGGGAAAGAAAAGAAATTAAAGACTTCCTAGAATTCAATGAAAACTAACACACAACATACCCAAACTTACGGCAATGGAAGTGGTGCTGAGAGGAAAGTTCATAGCACACTAAGTGCCTACATAAAGAAACTAGAGCAATCTCATACTAGCAATTTAACAGCTCACCTGAGTTCTCAACAGAAGGATCTCAAATGGATGAGAAACAAAGCTTAACCGTGCAGGGAGATGGTGGCGCACGCCTTTAATCCCAGCACTCGGGAGGCAGAGGCAGGCGAGTTCGAGACCAGCCTGGTTTACAGAGTTAGTTCCAGGACAGGCTCCAAAGCCACAGAGAAACAAAACAAAACAAAACAAAAAAAAGCTTAACCGTCAGGGAAATACAAATCAAAACTACTGAGATTCCATCTTACACCTGTCAGATGGCTAAAATAAAAAACACAAGAGATAGCTCATGCTGGCGAGGATATGGAGCAGGGAAATCACTCCTTTATTACTGGTGGGAGTGCAAACTTATACAGTCACTATGGAAATCAACATGGTGGTTCTTCAGAAATTTGGGAATGGATCTACCTTAAGACCCAGCCATACCACTCTTGGGCATATACCCAAAGCATGCTCCATCCTACCACAAGGACCCTTGCTTGACTATGTTCATAGCAGTTTTATTTATAATAGCCAGAAACTGGAAATAACCCTAGATGTCCCTCAAAGAATGAATAAAGAAAATGTGGTAATTAACACAATGGAGTATTACTCAGCTGTTAAAAACAATGATATCATGCTGGAGAGATGGCTCAGAGGTTAAGAGCATTGGTTTCTCTTCCAGGGGTCCTGAGTCCAACTTCCAACAACCACATGGTGACTCACAACCATCTATAATGAGGTCTGGTGCCCTCTTCTGGTGTGCAGGCATAATGCAGCAGAACACTGTATACAAATAAATAAATAAATCTAAAAAAAAAAAACCCCAACGATATTGTGAAATTTGCAGGCAAATGGATGGAACTAGAAAAAAAAAATCATCCTAAATGAGGTACCCAAGATCCAAAAAAGACAAACATGGTATGTGCTCACTTATAAGTGAACTCTAGCTGTTAAGTAAAAGATAATCATGCTACAATCCACAGACCCAGAGAGGCTAAATAACAAGGAGGGCTCAAAGGGGGAATGTATAATCTCCCTGAGAAGGGGAAATAGAATAGACTTTTCAGGTAGACTGGAGGCAGGCAAGGATGGAAGGAGCCAGGTGGGATCAGGCCTGTGGGGAGGAAGAGATGACTAGAACTGGGGGGTGATATAGAAACCTAGTGGAAACTCCCTGAAACCTAGAGTGACCCTAGCAAAGCTCCGAGTAATGGGGAATACGGAGCCTAACCAGCCATCTTCTATAATCAGGCAAGACTCTCGGCAGTGGAAGTGGGACATCAACACAGTCTCAAAACCTTCAACGTACAAACTGTCCTGCCTGTAAGGTGTACAAGGGTAATGGTGATACAGAACTTGGAGTGTCCAGCCAATGACTGGCACAACCTGACAGCCATGCCTGACACTCCCTGGATGGCCTGGAATCAGAGGCTGGGCAGTCCAGATACCCAAGATAGAACAAAACACTACTGGCAAAAAGAGTCAATAAAATTATTTCTAATGATATTCTGCTATACTCATAGATCAGTGCCTAGCCCAGTTGTCATCAGAGAGGCGTTATCCAGCAACTAATGGAAGCAGATGCAGAGATTCACAAACATTAGAGAGAATAAGGGGAACCCCACAGAAGAGAGGGAGGAAGGATTATAGGAGCCAGAAGGGTCAAGGACATGTGAGAATACAACCCACAGAGTCAACTAATCAGGGTCAAGGTTTACAGGGACAGAAGCAACAATCACTGACCCTGTATGGGTTTGAGCTAAGTCTTCTGTGTATATGTTATGGTTACATAGCTTGGTGTTCTTGTGAGACTCCTAACAGTATGTGAAGTGCTCTAATAGGCCCAGTCATGGCAAATATGGCTCTGGCAGGCCTTACCTTTCCCTCTCTTCTGCCTTGCTACAACCATTAGATTACATTCCTAAAGGTTTATTCCCTTATTTGGCTACTTCTTCCTCCTGAGGCTGACTACTAAGGTACAGCTACCAAAGTACCGAAGCCCAGCAATCAAGAATGCCCTTTGGCTATCTGAATTAACATGCCCAATCAAATTAACCAACTCATTTCCCTTTATAAACTGCTATTTGCCTATGGGTTGTGCAGTCTCTCTTCTGTCCAGAGTCCTTTGTCCCTCTGGGGAAAACATCCCTTCCTCTTCTCCCTCGTTCTATCTCCTGTCATTGTCTCTTATTCTCTTCCTTTTGTCCTTCTGGGGCACATAAATCTCCTTTCTGCTGAGAACTTGCTCTTGGGGTGTCTTGTGCCTACATAGGTTCTTTCAGTGGGAGTGGAAGATGTCTTTGATTCTTTTGCCTACACTTGGGACCCCTTTCCTCATACTGGATTGTCTTGTTCAGCCTTGATATGAGGGTTTGTGCCTAGTCTTATAATTTATGAGGTTTTGTCCCTTGTCTTGTAACTTGTTATGTCATACTTGGTTGATATCTCTGGGAGGCCTGCTCTTTTTTGAAGGGAAACAGGAGGAGGAGTGGATCTTGGGAAGATAGAAAGGTGTGAGGAGGACTGGAAGGAGTGGAAGGAGAAACTGAGGTCAAGATGTAATACACAAGAGAAGAATTTTTAAAAAGTAACATTAAGGACAGTTTTGGGATATCCATGGAGAAATGATTTGGAAAATGAGAAATGTACAAAAAATGGAATATAGGGAATTGATACAGGTAGAAAACCTACTTCATGGAACTTCAAGAGACAAATGAATAAAAGATTAATGTACACTCACAATGTCAAAAACCACTTTTTGGAACATATCTGACATAATTAAGACTGGTGATGAGAAAAGTAATTCTGTCTTCGGTGTCTAATGTGCTTTGGGATAATCTGTATTAAGAAGCTGAAGGAAGGGCTGGGGAGATATGGGTAGTCAGTAAACTTAGTGTCTTGTAAACATGAGGATGGATGTTCATAGCAGTTTCCTGGAGACTGAAACCGCATGGAATAAGATTGTACAGAAGCTCCAGACAGCTCAAAATAGCTCCAGGAAGTCCCTGAAACTGACCAGATGCACTAGGCTCCTTTCTCCCCCAAACAGACAAAAATTGTTGAGAGCCACTCTCAGACAATCCCAGCCACCTGGAAGAATCTGAGACCAGGCAAGCATCCTGTAAGAAACTGTAACCAGATGAACTGCCTGGGAGAGGTTTAGGATAACTGAGCTACCTGTTAGGATACTCTCCAACCAGTTGAGCCACCTGCAGGCTGTGCAGTGAGCTCCAGTTTCCAGCTTTTGTGAGGTGTCAATCATGCTGGGGTGGGCTTTGGTGATGCAGCTGTTTGGGGGTAACTTCTGTTCCTGTAAGTAACCCCTCACCCAGTACTAAGAAGTCTAGGATTTTTCATACTTATAAGCAGAGGTGATTAAATAGAAACTGCAGTTCTGCAGAATACATAGTGTAGTCACATCCTTCATTTAAAATGCTTGCTAGAGCTGGATGGCGGTGGCACCCATGAGTTGGAGGCAGGAGGATCTCTGTGAGATTGGGGCCAGCCTGGTCTACAGAGCATGCTTCAGGACAGTCAGAGATACACAGGGAAACCCTGTCTCGGAAAAAAAAAAATGTTTAGTATAGAATGTTTAAATGGTAGACAAGCAATTGTATTTTAAAATCATTTTCTGTACTTGACACTTCAAAAGCAAGTTCTTGAAACAGTTTCAAATCTTTGAACCTTGCTAATTACAGGGTGTATCACAAAGCAGGCTGATTACATCTAACAGTAAAGCAAATAATAAGTAAAGAAAGTTCATCAAACAGATCTAAAAAGAGAGGCTACAATTAATGATGATGGCTACCATTTACTCAGCACACTACAGGCCAAGAGTTAAGAGGAAGCAGGAATATTCCCATTTTATAAAGAAGATCATAAAACTCTAAGTTAATATATTTGTTGAAGTTCATAGGCAGATAAATGACATCACTGGGATTCAAACCTGTAACTGACTCCCTGCAGTCTGGTACCAAATGTAGCTCAAATTCTAATTGTTCTTAATAATAAAAACTCAGAGTCAGATATTAGGGGGTAGAATCTAAGAGATCAGAGAAGCAGAGCAGTCAGTCACTAGAGAGAGTTTTTAACTCTACCAATGCTCAGACCAAGGGGCAATCCTGTCCTCAGACTGCATACTCAAACTGCACCTGCAGACTGCATCCTCAGACTGCACTGAGCTTCTGTCTCCTCCCTCCTTATATTCCTCTCTTTCTGTCCAGCCATATCACTCCTGTTTCTACCTCCCTAGTGATGGGATTAAAGACATAGAATCCCAAGTGCTGGGATCACCTTTGTGTGAACTCTGTTTCTCTTTTAAACAGATTCAATCTTGTGTAACCCATGGTAGCCTCTGTCTCTGGAGTCCTGGAATTAAAAGTGTGTGCCACCATTGCCTGGCCTCTAGTAGCTTAGCTTTGTGCTCTGATCTTCAGGAAAGCTTTATTTGTTAAAAACACAAACAAAATATCATTACATTTCCCCTTTTTTGTCTAAAATTTTAAAAAGGCTATAACTAATAAGGAAAACTATATACAATATGTATAATAACCAAATAAAATATATATAGGCAATAAGTACATCAACAATGTCTAGTCCATTAGCATTTGACAAATTCAGAGAAAATACTCCATTATATATCTTACCTTGGTAAGTCCAAGTATTGTACCTAATTCACTTTTTACCCTAATTTGCATTATCATCCAAAACTATCTTTTAATATCTTTTAACTTTATACATTGTATACCTCTTTAATTAGATTCTTTTCTGAGTCTGGTAAACAAAAAAGACTATACCTATCTATTCTTCAACTCTCTCAGAGACCCGAGAAAGAAATAATATTACCTGAGTAAGCAGGAAGTGCTAGCAAGTGAGTTCCAAAAAACGTAAGAAATGACAGACACAGCTGGCTGCCTGGACAATCTCCCAAGGTTCCTCTGCAACACGGAAGCATCCATATTCAGCCTAAAGGCCTAGAATATTTGACAGATTTTTCTAGGAAGCAGAATTTTTAAAGGACTGTCCCGCCTTGTCTGGGCAAGGTTTTATAGTCACTCTTCTTTGTGTCCTCTTGTCCACGTAGGACAGCATGCTGTCAGCAGTCAAGGCAGGGCATTTTCTTGCCCAATAGCTTACTTTTGCAACAAAGAAAGTATACTCCATGTGGAGTTTCTTTGATGCCCATTGTCTTCTCTGAAGTAGATTGGTGCTGCCAGGAGCAGACATGTCTCATTGTCATAAAAAGAAGAACCTACGTTATTAAAACACCCTAATTGCCATATTCTATAGATCTCTGAAGTGTTTGAAGATGATGTGTCTATCTATCTCTTTTGACCTTGAAAACATACCTAATGGGACAAGTTTAATTGTAATAGGCGGCTTCATTTCCTTAGTATCCTAAACAGTTGGTAATTTGCATTGCATTGTTAAATGAGCTGTATAGGTACAAAACCTTGAACAAGAGTAGAAATGTATGTATAGTATATTCTAACAAAATCAATCTCAAATTTGTATCAATATACATAATTTGTATACAATATACAAAGGTCTAATCCAATTAAGATATTTTAGACTAATAGTTGCTTTTTAAAAGTAGATTCAATAATCTATCTTTTTATCATATTATATCTATATCCTACCTTTTTTCTTTCAGAGTAGATTCAATAATCTACCCTTTTCTCCTATCATATACTCCACTATTTTTTCATGAAAAATGACAAGCAATGCCTACATGTGACTACTTAGTATTACATTTATTTATTCACTCACAAAACACCAATATAACTTATTTGTAAATATGGGTCTAGAAAGGTTCATAGTTCTAGGAGAAACAAGTAACTCATATGACAATGTAAAAAGTTTTGTAATCTAAAGATAAACAAAACGCACCTGCATCTAAATCAGATTAGAACACCAAGAAAGTTACATCAGGTTAGCAGAGAATAGTAAATAGTTACTTTTAAGAGCTGGTTATAAACTGGGGGCTGTACTCTGCTGTGGTTGGTAAAAGATCCTAAGATGTGTAGAAAGTGAACTTGCTTTGAGCCAAAAAGTCACACCCTGGGTAGCTTTTGGGTAGATCATACCCTGAAACCAAAAGACTATTGCAAACTCCTTGAATATCTGGAATGAGACCCTCCACTCCATGGTGACAACTCTGAGAAACCCCCAGTGATGGAGCAACTGGGCTTACTACAGGCCAGTATGGCCAAGGCAGCTTGATGAATGATTTTGAAAAGACATTTAATGTCCTGAAGATTTCTATGCCCAGAGATAAATATACTGTCCTGGTGAACACTGAAGCAGAGAAGAATGTGCAGAGCTATGCCAAGTTCATGTGTGAAGTCAAAGTCATGATCCAGAAAAATGAGAAGCAACTTGAAAAAGTGAACAATATAATTCCTTCTAATCAGATGGCCATACGTCTTCTGAGAAATCAAGTTAGACAAGAACTATCCCTATTGTCCTAACCAGGAGGAGACAAGAGAGATAGTAAAGCCTTACACATGTGTGTCAGAAACTCAATACCTCAGGTCTGTCAGAAGCAGTGACATCACTTAAGGGCTATTATGAAAAACAGATAATTCCAGTCCTGGGGAACAGAAACCAATGTTTAGTGTGGTGGCACACTTCTGTAAACCCAGCACTGGGAAGGTGGGGGCAAGAGGATCCGAAGTTTAAGATCATCCTCAAAATTGAGGCCAGTTTGTGCTACATGAGACACTACATATATACTAATATATATATATATATATATACACACACACATATATATATGCCTGATTATGTATTAGAAGTTTCTTTTATTTAGTTTTTTTTTACTGAGGCCGGGCAGTGGTGGCACGCCTTTAATCCCAGCACTCAGGAGGCAGAGACACAGGCGGATCTCTGTGAGTTCAAGACCAGCCTGGTCTACAAGAGCTAGTGCCAGGACAGGCTCCAAAGCCACAGAAAAACCCTGTCTTGAAACCCCCCCCCCAAAAAAAAGTTCTTTACTGGGATATATTAATTATACATACTGATGGGTTTCCCTAGGACATCTTCACAGAGGTATATGATGTATCTTGATCATAGTCATCTCCATTACCATCCCTTATCTCCCTTATCTCCCTTTGAGTCCCTTCCCTTTCCCATCCTTCTTCACTTCCATAATCCCCCTTCAATGTTCATGTCTTTTAAAATAGTGAACCAATGAGTTTATAACAGTTATATACAGAAACATGAGAACATACCAGTGGCTCTACGACTAAAGAACATGTTTCTCTCACCCAGCCACCATTAACTGGTTACAGATCCTTGGGAAGGGGTGGGGCCTTGTGTGCCCTCTTTAGAAGTTTGTTTATTTATTTATTTATTTGGTTTTGTGTTTGTTTATTTTGGTTTGGGTTTTTTAAAAATTTTTATTGAGCTCTACATTTTTCTCTGCTCCTAGCCTCTCCCCTCCTCCCCCAAGGTCCCCATGCTCCCAATTTACTCAGGATATCTTTTTCTACTTTTTACTTCCCATGTAGATTAGATCTATGTAAGTCTCTCTTAGTGTTTGGTTTTGGTTTTTGAGACAGGATTTCTCTGTGTAGCCCTAGCTGTCCTAGAGCTCACTCTGTAGATCAGGCTGGCCTCAAACTCAGTGACCTGCCTGCCTCTGCCTCCCAAGTGCTGAGATTAAAGGTGTGTGCCACCACGCCCAGCTAGAAGTTTATTTTCAAACATGAACTAATGTAGTCATATTTTGGACTATTTTCCAGAAGTATCAGTTTCTCTTTTCTTGGTAGGTGTAGGTAAGATAGTCAGACAGACAAGATAGATGCATACATACTCAGAGCAAAGGTATAAGTATACAGATGTTTGTGTATATGTGCTTGTACACATGCATATCTCCACCCATCTTATCATTTAGTATGATTGCAAAAATAAGTATAAAACTGGATAAAGTTTTTTTTTGAGTCTAGATTTCTCTACATCGTCCTGGCAGTCCTAGAACTTACTACGTAGACCAACTGGCCTTGAAGTCTCAGAGATCCAGATCTGCCTGCCTCTGCCTCCAAAGTTCTGGGATTAAAAACAGACCACCACTGCCTGACTCTGGATACATTTCTTAAGGTATTCGGAAAGGGGTGTTACCCAGCCTCATGCAGGGAGTCATATAACCACCAAAGTCATTATCTCTTTTACACAAGGCAGTTCTCAGAGACTACTTTTCCTCATACGATCAAGTTAAATAAAACATTTAGTATAGTCTTTTCACAGATGTCTCAATTAGAGTTTGCTGTAAATCTTGCTACTTGACCCTTCTCCCACACACACACCACACCACACCTAAAATCAAATCTTAGGCACTTTCCTATAACTGTCTTCACTTAAATATCACTTAAATAGCTATAAGATTCTAGAGACAAAGAGATGAATGGAAATGAAGCGCACAGACCCCTCCGTACTTCAGAGCCTGACTTTCACGTCCATGTACATGACCGGGGACCCAGGAGTCAGTGACTGCTCATCCAGCATGCTTGAGGCCCTGGGCTCACCCCAGCATAGAACAGAACAGAACAGCAAACAGTTCTATTTGCTTGTCAAGATGATCACACTAAACAATTCAGTCTTAATTCCCTGACCCCTTCAATGACTGTGACCTAATTTTAGCTATTTCCATAGTTACATCTTAGAATTTATTCTGGAAACTTTAAATCAGTGGTTCTCAGCCTCCTTTCTAATACCGCAAAACTTTAGTACAGTTCCGCATGTTGTGGTGACCCCAAACAATGAAATTATTTTGTTTCTACATCCTAAGTGTAATTTTGCTATTGTTATGAATTGTAACATAAATATCTGTTATGCTCTCCCTGTGAAAGAGTCATTTGACTCAAAGGGGTCACAATCCACAGGTTCAGAACCACGTTTTAAACCAAAATGCTTCACTCTAACTGGAAAAAATACACACCAATATATTACCAGTGGTTTCCTTGATAAGGAAATTATAAATATACTCTAAATATTGCATATGTACTCTATGGTTTATTTAACTTTATTTTTTATGTGCATTGGTGTGAAGGTGTCAGATCCCCTGCAACTGGATCTTCAGACAGTTGTGAGCTGCCATGTGGGTGCTGGGAATTGAACCCGGATCCTCTGGAAGAGCAGTCAGTACTCTTAACCACTGAGCCATCTCTCTAGCCCCTGCATATGTACTCTAAATATTTGATTTAATCATACTTTTATTTTTCTTAGGGAAACAGTTTTGCAATAGGAAAAAAGAGAAACTTTTTTCTTCCAAGTGTTATAACCTCTTGTTCCAGAATTCATCTGATCTAAATTCAAATCTGCTTTCCAATATCAAGACCTCTAGACCCAAATCCCTTGTGGTTGGGATTCCCTCAGTGCTTACCTTATTCTGGCGTATATCACAATGTTTTGTAATGTTTGCTGACGTGTGTCTTTCCTTTATATTCCAAGTTCCTAACGATCAAATAACACCTCCAGAGGAATGTGTACCCATAAGACCTAGCTCAGTGTGACTAATATGAGCAGACACTGCCTTCTAAGTGAATAAATATTGAACTAGCATTGACCTATATGAATCAGTCAGTTTAAGTTCTAATTCTTCCATTTTCATATGACACCAAGAAGGTCAACCCAATTCTCTGCATCTCAATTCTGTCATCTGTAAAGTGGGGTGCTAATCCTATTTCATAGATGTCAGAGGCTTAAATATTTGTAAATGTCAGTCATGTGGGTTATTTGCTCAAACTGGCTGAATCACATGCTCTCAGTTCTTTGCACTGCTTTCCTCGGTTCACCGGAATCACCTTTTTATTGCCTCTTGGCATCAGCAGTTTCAGAGCTGACTAACCATTAACTGCTCCAGATTGTTTGCTTTGCACTCCCCTAAAGAAGATAAGGCACAGTCAGGGTATCCTGAAGTTGTGCCTGCCCCTCCCAGAAGGAATTTGCAGTTATTCAAAAACAGAAGGTTTTGGTTTTTGTTTGTTTCTGGAACCAGTTCCTACACAGCTCCAGCCAGACTAGAATGTGCTATGCTGCTGAGGATGCCGCTGAACTGATCTCTTCCTGCTCCACCTTCCAAGGCCCTAGTTGCCATGGTGACTATTTTCAGACATAGCACCTTAAAGAGTCAGTGAAGGGATTTTATTTTTCACAAATAAGAGAGATCTCTCTATTACACACTGAGGAAAGGCCATGTAAGAACTGAGTGACAAGAAAACAGTTTGCAAGCCAGGAAGAGGCTCTCCAGACAGCAATCCTGAAGGTGCTCCACCCCCTCCAAACACCCTCTCTCCACAGCTCAGTTGATCCCAGGGTGTTAGTCTCCAGTGTACAGGGATTACAGACACAAACATTACACCTAACCCAGATGCCATCTTGGTCTTGGACTTCCAGCCTCCAGAACTGCGAGTAATAGATTGTTGTTGCTTAAGCCACCTGGTCTACGGTATTTTGTGTGGACACCCAGACTAGTGAGTTCCCAAGGTCAATTAAATATCAGCCTCTCAGTAGGACCCAGACATCAGCATTTTGGGAGCTCCTAGGTCATCTAATGTCTACAAAGCATATTTATTTTACTCTACCTTCAAACTACAAAAGAACCAGGCTTTCTTTCCTGTAATTGTAATTGTGTGAAACTAAGTCAGATATCAGAGTGTATAGAACCACAACAAAACTTGCCTTAAAAGTCATCTGGAAGGGTGTTATGCCTGATGTGTCTTGAGAACGGTCACCCTCCTCTGAGGCCCAAGTCAGCTTTGCAGAGAATCTGGGCAGCACAACTTGTACTTCTAAACAAGAAGAATGTCAACAAATCAGAACAGCAGTTTGGGTAAGCAACAGACTCTGTGATGTATTTATTAAACTGAGGAGCCAAGAAGGCCTGCCTTTCTCTGATGAAAGATTACCTGAAAAATGTGAAATATGAGAACTGTCTATACATCATCAAATTGTTTCAATATTTAGAATTACTTTCTGGAGGAAAGACACCTAATCTCATATTTTTAATTTTTTAGATTGTTAAACCAATTTAAAATTTCAATTTCTATAAAGTCATGACTAGTGACAGACATTCCAGCTGATAAATAATGGTCCTGCATTTTTCAACAAATAAGTACATTACTTAATAAATACAAGTCCACTAAAGCAACTAATTTAGAGCTAAAACCTGAAAAATTTGAGAATGACTGTTCCAGGCACGTGATTTTTAAAAAATTGCAGTCCTTAAACTCAAATTCTCACCAATTTTAAGAAGTAATTGGTTGATATTTTGTATGTGTTGACCCAGAGCTAGCTTTCCATGAGGTACCTGAGAGTCATGGATTATCCACAACAAAGAGAGCATCATAGTATGTACCATCCCTCTTCTCTATTTTCTGTACCTGAATTACAAACTATAAAACAAAACAAAAAACAAACAAAAACCCTCCCATTCTATAAAATAAAACCTTTTTAGTTCAGGAACAGTAAAGAATTAAGCCACTGTAACAAGTTACTTCAACTTCAAAAGCCTAATAGCAATAAAAACACTTTGAAATAATAATACAAGTATTCATACTCATATCTAGTAGTGTTTTAACTATTAAAAAAGTATGAACTTTCCCAAGATAAAGATCTAGACTTCCATCTTCATGAGTAATATTTTTCTTGTCATTGTGTTCTTCAAATCTAATTCAGTCACAAAGCCCAGGATAACTTGGTAGCAAGGTCATGCTACACTGGAGCTTGGTGACCTTGATACTGAATTTGGATACTCTGTGTTACTCTTCAGCTCACCATTGACCAACGGTCCTTTTCTGATTCAGCTGCTTTTCTGAGTTCTATGTCTCTTTAAACTAGTAAGAGTATAGCAATGAGACAATTGTCAGTGCAAGACAAAAAGGGGTGTTAAGTATCTCTGAATTCTTTAGAATAATCTTGATAACCATATAAAACAAATGGTGTACTTTAAAAAAGGTCTACTCCAACCATCTCATTCTTCACACCAAAAAAGAAATGAGCAAGCAGACAAGATATAGATTATATATAAAAAGGTGAAAGAATCAGAAGTATATTATTTCAAGAAAAATTGAGCCCATGTTGAAATCTCATGTTCTTGTTCAAACATATATTATAGAACAAATATTTTGAAATTTAATAAAGACACATTCATGGTGGGGGAAGAGGAAAATGTAATAGCCCATAAATGGAAAGACAAGAGGGCTGCTTGCTGCTAAGCCCAACAACCTGAATTCAATCCCCAGGTCCCACATAGAGAACTGACTCCTACAAGTTATCCTCTGACCTCCACACCTGCACCAGGGATGAATAGGCACCACCTACTCACCTGAGAGATGGCTAAAGCAAAGGAGAGGTGGAAGCCACGTTACTGATGCTGTGTGACGTAAGCAGTCACAGGACTCAGAATTACACAACTATTACTCCAGGAGCTTTGCATCTCATTACCCAGGTAAAGTAGAATTTAAGACATACGCCATGCCAGGCTAAGGCGCAGCAACCCTGAGAACCTTTTGACCTACCAGTTGACAACATGGGATGTATTCAAGCAAACAGATCATGGACGATTAACTCTAAATTGCCAAGCAACGAGCTTGATACCATCAAAACTATATCATGGCAAACGACAACACTTGTACCTGAGGAGTTAGTAATTAGACATTTTAAAATAAATATCTATACCTTCAACAAAGAAAAAGAAGCCATGAAACAAGAAGCCACTTGTTGTAAGGAGGCTGCTTGTTCGTTTCCCAGCTGTTCAGCCCAGAAATAATTACACAGAAACTGTATTAATTAAAACACTGCTTAGCCCATTAGCTCTAGCTTCTTATTGGCTAACTCTTACATATTAATTTAGCCCATTTCTATTCATCTGTGTATCGCCATGTGGCTGTGGCTTACTGGGTAAAGTTCTGGCATCTGTCTCCGGTGGGGCTGCATGCCTTCTCCCTGACTCTGCCTCCTTTCTTCCAGCATTCAGTTTAGCTTTTTCCACCTACCTAAGTTCTGCCCTATAAACAGGCCACGGCAGTTTCTTTATTTACCAATGGTATTCACAGCATACAGAGGGGAATTCCACATCACCCACTGTAATAAGTTAAACCAAAAGTAATAGGGGAAGCCTTATTAAAAATATTGGAATTTAGCGCTGGAGAGATGGCTCAGTGGTTAAGAGGCTGCTCTTCCAGAGGTCCAGATTTCAATCCCCAGCAACCACATGGTGGCTCACAACCATCTGTAATGAGATCTGGCGCCCTCTTCTGGTGTGCGGGCATACACGGAGGCAGAATGTTGTATACATAAGAAACAAATCTTTTAAAAAATATTAGAGTTTAAAGATATGATGTTTGAAATTAAACCCTTATAAATGGGGGTCTGGAGAGATATCTCAGTGCTTAAGAGCACTGACTGCTCTTGCAGAGGACCCAGGTTTGATTCCCAGCACCCACATAGTGGCTCACAACCATCTGTACCTCCAGTTCCAGGGATCTAACATCCTCTTCTGACCTCCACAGGCATCAAGTTCTCATGATATATACATACATACATGCAGTCAAAACACTCACACGTAAAATAAAATGAACAAATAAAAATAAATCTTTTAAAAAAACCTTATAAATGTTTCAGCTGGATGAGACTAAAACAAAAACAAGTTAGGATATGTTTTTAGCAGTATTATTCATAAGATCCCCAAATGGAAACAACTCAAATGTCTACCAAATGATGGGTACTGGCTTAACAAAATGTAAGATATCACTTCAACTATAAAAAGAAATAAAATATACATTGTGTCCTGGCCAATCTTATATCAAATTGACACACAAACTAGACTTATCTGAAAGGAGAGAACCTTAATTGAGAAAATGCCTCCATAAGATCTAGCTAGAAGGCATTTTCTTTCTTTTTTTTTAAAGTTTATTTACTTATTTAGTATACAGTGTTCTGTCTACATGTATGCCTGCAGTCTAGAAGAGGGCACCAGATCTCATTATGGATGGTTGTGAGCCATCATGTGGTTGCTGGGAATTGAACTCAGGACCTCTGGAAGAGCAGTCAGTGCTGTTAACCACTAAGCCATCTCTCCAGCCCCCTAGAAGGCATTTTCTTAATTAGTTATTGATGGAGGAGGACCCAGCCCATTGTGAGTGGTACCATCACTGGGCTGGTGGTCCTGGGTTCTATAAGAAAGCAGGATGAGAGCTGGAGAGATGGCTCAGAGGTTAAGAGCACTGGATGCTATTCCAGAGGCCCTGAGTTCAATTCCCAGCAACCACATGGTGGCTCACAACCATCTGTAATGAGATCTGGTACCCCCTTCTGGCCTGCAGGCATATGTGCAGGCAGAACACTGTATGCATAATAAATAAGTTGAGAGAGAGAGAGAGAGAGAGAGAGAGAGAGAGAGAGAGAGAGAGAGATCGATTCTCAGCAACCACATGGTGGCTCACAACCATCTCAGAGGGAACCTGATGCCCTCTTCAGGCATAAAGGCATATATGCAGATAGAACGATCATACATTGATGTGGGAAGGTCATTTGTCAATCTGTTGTTTCATTGGTTAATCAATAAGGAAAACTGCTTGGCCTGATAGGACAGAAAATTAGGTAGGTGGAGTAAACAAAACAGAATGCTGGGAAGAAGGGAAGTGAGGCAGACACCATGCCACTCCTCTCCAGGGCAGACACGATGAAGCTCCAGCCCAAGATGGACGTACACTAGAATCTTCCTGGTAAGACACCACCTCGTGGTGCTACACAGATTATGAGATATGGGTTAATCAAGATGTGAGAGTTAGCCAGTAAGAGGCTAGAGCTAATGGGCCAAGCAGTGTTTAAATGAATATAGTTTGTGTGTTGTTATTTCAGGGCATAAGCTAGCCAGGTGGCTGGGAGCTGGGCGACAGGAACGCCAGCCCGCAGCTCCTTCTACAATACATAAAATAAATAAACTAGCTAAAACACACTGTAATATGGGGAAATCCTGAAAAACCAAGCTTAGACAAGCACCAGACATAAAAGGCTATGCATCATACAATTTCATAATGTTCAAAATAGGCATATCAATAGGGGAAAAAAACAGATTAATGTTGCCAAGGCACAGGGATTGAGGGCAAATAGAGTCATTACTGTTTTTGTTTTGTTTTGTTCTTGTTTGTTATTTTAGGTGATGAAAATACTGGAATTAGATAATGCTTATGATTAGATAATGAATTAGATAATTACCGAGACTATTAAAAAAGGTAAATTTATAAGCATCAAAATGGTATATTATGGCATGTGGAATTTATACCAGTTCAGAGGAGAAAATATAAAAGACATTAGGATAGATCCAAGAAAAATATTGATAATTATAAAAGACAAAGACAGATATAATTACTATTTGAATAAGTTATCCAGGTACAAAGAAGTCTAATTTTCTAACAAACAAAACAGAGCTGGAGGATGACGCCACAGGTTAAAGATGCTTGCCTTGCAAGCCTGGCCACATTAGTTATATTCCTGGATCCCACACTGGAAGGAGAGAGCCGACTCAAGAAAGTTGTCCTCTCACCTCCACATGCATGCCACTGCACATATGCTCCCACACTCCCACACCATAGACATGGTAGCTAAAATTCCTTACCAGGGGCAGACTATGCAACATCTATCCCTTCTCCTAAGGCTCCAACAACAAACAGATGCATGATTCCTCCCAGCTTCACTCTGGGCACCCAGTAAGTTTACAGAGCATAAGTGAAGGGTTACTTGTAGGGGTGTGGGTGCTCCCCTACCAAAAGGCTGCACCTGGAAAGCCTTTACCCAACAGGGATGATGGCTTTCCTGTATCCATAGATGGAGCCCCTTCTCCCCTAGTCTGCCCCAACCTACATACTCTAGCCCTTCCCTGAGGCTGAGACCAATTAAAGTAGCGTTCCCTACAACAGGTGGTGGGAGCAGCTGGATACTCAGGCGAGAGTCTCATGACCCTCTCTGCCCCCCACAGGGGTATAAACAGTCAACAGTCCTTCAGGGAGAATCCCTTTGCAAGGGGCACAGCTGAATTCTCCAAGGTGGCGATTGCTTGGCTTTGAGGACAGTCACAATATACACATACAAAAATACAATAATAATAATAATACAATAAAATGACTTTAAAAGCAACATAAACATATCTCATTGAAACTCAGAATAACAAAGATAAAAAACTCTTAAAGCTAAAGGAATCATAAATAAATGAGTCAAAAGAAACACAAGCTAGGTCCAGGGCAATGGCTCAGAGGGTAAGGGCACTTGCTGTGCAAGCCTGGTGACCCGAGTTTGATCCCCAGAACTACATAAAGGTAGAAGGAAAGGACCAATATCACAACATTCTCTGATCTCTGTATGCCACTGCATGCACTACCTCTGCCACCTCACTCCACCCTGGCAACTGACACAATAATATGAGGGACAGAAGAGGAAACAGAGAGGGAAGCTGGATTTCTCATCCTCAAAACTTAGTGAGAAAAGATGATCTGGTGAGTACACCTCAAAGATAAGAAAACTCACTTTGATTCTGGAAGTGTTGGGGATGGAACTCAGAATCTCAAAGATGCTATGCAAATGCTCTTACCACTGAACAACCTTAACTTCTTACTATAGATTTTAAAAATTATCATTAGTGTGCCCAGATGCCAGATTAGGGTGTCTAGTGTCCTGCTCTATTATTTCCTCCTTACTCTAATGAAACAGGTTCTTACCCTGAATCTGGAGCTAGGTTAGCAGACAGCAGGCCCCAGATCCTCCTGACTCTATGGTTACAAAGAATGACTTTTTTTCCACCCCAAGACAGGGTTTCTCTGTGTAGCTTTGAAGCCTGTCCTGGAACTTCTCTGTAGACCACGCTGGCCTCGAGTTCATAGAGATCCACCTACCTCTGTCTCCCTGAGTGCTGGATTAAGGTGTGCATCACCACGCCCCGCCTCCATATGGACTTTTAAGATAGGTAAACTACCATTAAAAAATAAGGGACTTTGGCATAACAACAAACAGGAAAACCAATGGAACAAAATAGACAATTCAAATATCAATCCACACATCTTCGAACACCTGATCTTTGATAAAGAAGCAAAAAATATCAAATGGAAAAAATAAAGCATATTTAACAAATGGTGCTGGCATAGCTGGATATCAACATGTAGAAGAATGAAAATAGACCCATATCTATCACCATGCACAAAACTCAAGTCCAAATGCATCAAAGACCTCAACATAAAGCCAGCCACATTGAACCTTATAGAAGAGAAAGTGGGAAGTACACTTGAACGCATTGGCATGGGGAACCACTTCCTAAATATAACTCCAGCGGCACAGACACTGAGAGAAACAATTAATAAATGGGACCTCCTGAAACTGAAAAGCTTCTGTAAAGCAAAGGACACAGTCAACAAGACAAAACGACAGCCTACAGAATGGGAAAAGATCTTCACTAACCCCACATCAGACAGAGGTCTGATATCCAAAATATATAAAGAACTCAAGAAATTGGACACCAAAAGATCACATAATTCAATAAAAAAAATGGAGTACAGACCTAAACAGAGAACTCTCAACAGAGGAATCTAAAATGGCTGAAAGACACTTAAGGAAATGTTCAACATCCTTAGTCATCAGAGAAATGCAAATCAAAACAACTCTGAGGGGGCTGAAGAGATGGCTCAGCGGTTAAGAGCACTGACTGCTCTTCCAGAGGACCCGGGTTTGATTCCCAGCACCCACATGGCAGCTCACAACTGTCTGAAAATGCAGTTCCACGAGATCTGACACCTTCACACCAATGAACATAATAAAGTTAAATAAATCATTAAAAAAAATCAACTCTGAGATTCCATCATACACCTGTAAGAATGGCCAAGATCAAAATCACTGATGACAACTTATGCTGAAGAGGTTGTGGGGAAAAGGGAACACTTCTGCATTGCTGGTGGGAATGCAAGCTGGTACAACCCCTTTGGATGTCAGTGTGGCGATTTTTCAGAAAATTAGGAAACAACCTTCCTCAAGACCCAGTAATACCACTTTTGGGTATATATCCAAAGGACGCTCAATTGTGCCACAAGGACATGTGCTCAACTATGTTCAAAGCAGCATTGTTTGTCATAGCCAGAACCTGGAAACAACCTAAATGCCCCTCAACCAAAGAATGGATAAGGAAAATGTGGTACATTTACACAATGGAGTACTACACAGCAGAAAAAAAAAATAACGACATCTTGAATTTTGCAGGCAAATGGATGGAGCTAGAAAACATTATTTTGAGTGAGGTAACCCAGACCCAGAAAGACAATTATCATATGTACTCACTCATAGGTGGTTTTTAAACATAAAGCAAAGAAAAGCAGCCTACAAACTACAATCCCAGAAAACTTGGACAACAATGAGGACACTAAGAGAAACTTACATAGATCTAATCTACATGGGAAGTAGAAAGTATAAAAAGACAAGATCTCCTGAGTAAATTGGGAGCATGGGGACCTTGGGGAAGGGCTAAAGGGGGAAGGGAGAGGCAGAGAGGGGAGCAGAGAAAAATACAGAGCTCAATAAATATCAATAAAAAATAATAATCTAAAAAAAATAAGAAACTTTGGACTGGAGAGATGGATCAGTCATTAAAGGCTAGGTTCACAACCAAAAAACCAAAAAAGTTTTCTTGCAAAAAGAACTTTGAAGAACACTTGCTTATTATTGAGGTCCTTAGTTAAATTCATAGCCCATATAGAGAAAAAAGAAGAAAAGGAAAGAAGAGAGAGAGGGAGGAAGACAGGGAGGAGGAGAGGAGAGATTGATTTTAAATACTTATGAACGGTCAAAGAGGTGGCTGGCTCGGCAGGAACAGGTTCTGTGACCAAGCCTGGTGACTCCGGCCCCTGGAACCCATGTGGTAGATGAAGGGAGACCCTGACCTCCACATATGCATCATACACAAAATAAATGTAAAAAAAGTTTACTATTAACAAGCCCTGATGTCAAGTCCCACTAAACCAACCAGCAAAACCATTTTTAAAAAGAGTTGATATTTTTGCATGTAGTATAAAGGGAGAAATGAGACACTGTCAATATTAAACTACTTCTTCATACATGTCTTTAATGATTAAAGTTGATGGGAAATTTTAATTGTGTGACAATGTGCACACCCACCAAGACCATTTATTGGGACCTCTCCAATTCTGAAGGTTCAGAATTTGGAGACTGAATGACACTAATTCAGAGGAATTCAGAAAATGTCTTGACTTTTCTTTTTTTTTAATATTTATTTATTTATTATGTATACAATATTCTGTCTGTGTGTATGCCTGCAGGCCAGAAGAGGGCACCAGACCTCATTACAGATGGTTGTGAGCCACCATGTGGTTGCTGGGAATTGAACTCAGGACCTTTGCAAGAGGAGGCAATGCTCTTAACCTCTGAGCCATCTCTCCAGCCCCCATGTCTTGACTTTTCTTAAAACTTCCACTTAAAACGTATAAAACAAGACTTAATAAGGTCAAGGTCTGATCAAATAAAACTCAACATCAATAAAATAATAGTAAATAAAAATAATAATAAAATCAGCATCAGAGGAAGATAACAAGATATAGAATATGACTTACATTATCTGATATAAAATAAAATTGTACAAGCCAGATTTTGTGGTATATACCTGTAATCCTGTGGGTCATGACCCCTTCAGGTCACATATCAGATATTTATATTACAAATCATTACAGTAGCAAAATTACAGTTATGAAATAGCAATAAAATAACTTTATGGTTGGAGGTCACTGCAACATAAGGGGCACAGCGTTAGTAAGGCTGAGAACCACTGGTGTAACCCTAGCACTTTAGAGGCTGAGGTCAGAGCATTTCTCAGGTTTAAGGCCATTCTGGCATACTTGATGAATACCTATCTAATAAAAATAAATAAATAAATAAAATTTTAAAAAGAAAAAAAGGCACGGATCAGCCAAAGCCTCTCCTGTCATACAGATCATGACTTACCAAGGGCTCAGCACTGCTATCAATTCTCCGTATCTACTGTTTTCCAGTCTCTAATATTCATAGGGACCTCAGCTGGGGATAAGCAGGGATGAGCCATTGTCAGGGACTGATTCCCCTCACATTGCCTTAGGTTGTGAAGCCTATGTAGCTATACTGTGAAGGAGGGATGAGTAGCTATATTGCTCAGCTTTTTTGCTCTGCAGAACTTTGGTTGACCTGATCCTTGTCCCACAGCCTCACAAGTCAGGTGAGGAGCTCCTCCATTGCTGGCATGAAAGTCCCCAGCTTCAACAGCTCTGGGGATGAATAGCCTGATTACCACAGTCTGCACCTGCCCAATGCTAGGCCTCCATCAGCATGCTGAGCTACAGACCTCCCATTCTCTGTATTAATTCTCTGTGTAAAAGGTCAGGCCTAGGGGAGTCTGTGGTCACTTTTAATTCCTCCTTTCCTCATCACCATCTGACTCCTTACCATGGCATGGCCTAGGTTCTAGGGTTCTAGGGTTCCAGGAGGGGTTTGTGTTACTGGTCTAATCTGGGCCCTCTAGTTCTATAAAATCACAGACCAACATGTCCATGTCTCCATTTCTTTTACCCAATTTGTCCAACAAGTCTAAGACCACTGCTGCAGCTACCAACCTCAATCCCTTTCTTGCTGCAGTGTCCCCATTGTCCCGTAATCTCCCTCCAGGCTGCCACCTTGGCCTCAGATAGGTCTCTTATTACCTATATCAGTGGCCAGGCTGCCTCTGCAGCTGCTCGCTGACTCCTCTGCCCCCCCCCCCAGGTGCTACTCCCAATCCATGTAATGCCTGCTCTAAACCTTTGGCAGTTCCCAAAGCATCTCCAGGATCCCAAGGAGGACCCAAATATCAAGGAAGCATTTCAACCCAGCCCACCTGGAGGAAGACTGCTGTCCTGGGGTCTCTCACACCGTCCCTTTCTTCCGAGGCTTTATCCTAGTTCTATGTCTCACTACTCTCTGCACTGTCAATGCCCCGCCATAAGCTTTGTAGGGACACACCATGTTAAAATTTTCTCTGCAGGTTGATGCACGCCTTTAATTCCAGCACTCTATAGGTGATGACAATCGAATCTCCGAATTTGAGACCAGCCTGATCTACAGAGTGAGTTCCAGGACACCCAGAGCTACACAGAGAAACCCTGTTTCAAAAAAACCGAAAAGTAAATTCCTTCTATAACTCCCCAGGACACACACACACTTCAGATATTTACCTCCTTCTCCATATCAGAGACAATACTACTGTTCTTTCCAAACCCATTCTAAGTTTTGTCTTATGCTGTAAACTATGCCCCAAATGTTGCTAATATTCCATCCTGGGGTAGACATGCACAGTATCAACCCCTTCTCCTAAGATCTCAACAACAAACAGAAGCACAATTCTACCAAAGCTCCTTCTGGGGAACCAATGAGCTAATTGGGTTTCCTTATAGAGCATAGATAAGGAGTTACTTACCGGAGTGTGGGTACTCCCCGAAAGCCTTTACCCAGCAGGAATGAAGGCTTCCTATAGCCACACAGATGGAGGCTCCTTCCCTCTAGTCTTCCCAGGCCTTCAGGCTCTAGCTCCTCCCTAAGGCCCCGAGCAATTAAAGCAGAGCTGTGTAGGGTTAGTGGTAGGGAGCAGTAGAGGGCTCAGGTATGAGGAGTAAGCAGTCAACATGCCCACCTGTAATAGATAATCCTTTTACAAGGGGCACAGGTGAACTCCCCAAGATGGCAGTTCTCAACTCATAAAGTAGGCAAACACAGTCGATGCTAAACTGAGGGGTGACTTCAAAGCTTTTATTATGAATGTGTTCATTTATGGAAGCTAGTTCCAAATAAATGTTAGCTGCACCTAATGCGGACTCGGGAGCAGGCAAAGGATGGCAGTTATTGTCAGCATTCCTTTTGTTTTTTCCAGACAGGGTTTCTCTGTGTAACTCTGGCTGTCCTGGAACTCGCTCTGAAGACCAGGCTGGCCTCGAATCCAGAGATCCAGCTGCCCCCCCCCCCCCCAGTACTGGGATTAAAAGCATGCGCCACCACAGCTGGGCTCTGTCACACTTTTGTTAAGTGACAGCCTAACAAACTTGTCTACCCTGTGGCTGCACTTTTGAGGATTCTGGCTTTGTTTCTTTGTTTGCTTGCTTGATGGCTTGTTTTTTTTTGAGACAGGGTTTCTCTGTGTATTTGGAGCCTGTCCTGGAACTAGCTCTACAGACCAGACTGGCCTTAAACTCACAGAGATCCACCTGTCTCTGCCCTCTGCCGCCCCACCCCCACCCCATGCTGGGATTAAAGGTGTGCGTCACCACCACCACCTGGCGAACATGGTTTATTTTGGTAGTGGAGAAATTTCCATGAAGATACCAAATCATAATTTCCCATTTTTCCTTTTGGTTCCTTCAACACATTACATCAGCAGAAGGAAACATAAATATGTTCAAATAGTCTGAGTGAGGAATGAACTGATAGGGAGGGAATGACAGCTGAGAAACAGACATTATAGAAAATCAAATGGGCCTTTTCCTAGGCCAGCATTTATGAAGTCACGTTCAGTTCCAAGTTCCAAGACCATGAGCCCTACCAAGTTGGAAAACAGACAAGTTTGAGTTGGGTATCTCCCAGATGACAACCAAACCAGAGACAGACTTAGACATCAAGGCCCAGCTGAAGGAGCTCAACATCACAGCAGTCAAGGACACTGCAGCCGGGAGAGGCCAGAAAGCTACCATAATTTTGGCTACAGTTCCTCAGCAGAAATCTTCCCAGAAAACCCATGTCAAACTAGTACATGAATGGAAGGGAATATCCAGTGTAGTCTTTCTGTTCGGAGAATTTAGCCTAAGCCAGCTTGAAAAGCTGCATGAAAAATAAACCAAAACTGCCACAGACTGCATTCTACTACTATGCATGAACACTCGAGGTGTTGCTTCCCAAGTGAAACCGGGGACAAGAAGGTCTGTGAAACTGGAAGACAGCTGGCTCATAAAGGTTTACAGAGACAAAGAACAGCACAGTACAGAAGGCTGACACCTGTTTTTTGGCTTGTTTGCTTTGTTTTGTTTTTGTGTGTATGTGTGTCCTTAAGAATTCCCCAGAGCACCGTGAAGTAGTAGCACATACCTTTAATACCAGGACTGGGAAGGCAGAGATAGGTGGATCTCTGTGAGTTTGAGGTCAGCCTGGTCTACTGAGCAAGTTCTAGAACAGGCTCCAAAGCTACAGAGAAACCCTGTCTCAAAAAAAACAAAACAAAAACAAAACAAAACAACTCCCCAGAGCTTTGATTATAAATAATATGAAAGCTGGCAAGACTGCCGATTTGAGTTGGATCCCCAGAACTCATGCAGCAGAAAGAGAACCTGGCTCCTGCAAGTTGTCCTCTGACCTCCATGCACACTGCAGTACACACATAGCCATACACTTGCTCTCACGCACAAACACATACATGGATGCTTGCACACATAAATAAATAAATGTAATAAAGACTTAGTGATAACTAAGTGCCATTCACAGGAAGAAAAACAAAGAAAGCCATATGGAAATTCTGTAACTGAAAAGTTAAATCCTACTACAGAATTCACTGGATAGATTTATCAGCAATGTAGACATGAAAAAAGAGTCACTGAAATCTCTAAAGACCAGTAACAAAAATATCCCCAAAGGGCCCAGTGAAATGCATCTGTGGACCCAGCTACCCAGAAGGTTAAGGGAGGAAGACTGTTGGTAGTCCAGGAGTTCGAGGCCCAGCCTGAATAGAAAAACAAATAAAGTCTTAATGATCTGTAGGAAAATATCAACCAGTCTAAAATATATATAATGGAAGTTCCAGAAGGAGAAGAAAATTAGAATAAGAAAGGAAAATACTTTTTCCCCAGACTAACAGGTAGCTTAGAAAGGAAAAATAGTTTAAGAGCAGGGACAGAATTTCCTAAAATTTAAGATGCAAAAATCTCAGCAAACCCCAACCAAGATAAAAGCAAAGGAATTCACATTTAGGTGACTGTCAAGGCTACGTGCAGGCTGGCTGTTCAGATCTCTGGAGCTGGTCAGCCAGTCCAGCCAATAGGTGGTGAGTTCCAAGTTCAGTGGAGGGACTGAAGAAGGCACCAGACTTTGACCTCTGACCTTCACAATCTGCCAATAAGAGTGAGTGCTCAGTGTTTAAAAACACAAAAATTATTTAAGTTTAAAGTGTTACAAGAGGCAGAAGAGACCCTGAATGAATGTGTGCTATTGACATGATCAGCCATGACAAGGACTACAGCCTCAGACCCAAGGGAAAATGTCAAAGCTTTTCCCCAGGGTGAGGTTAAGATAAATAAATGGCAAGCCTTCCTTTCTAGTCCAAGGGCAAATATTGATAGTACGTGTAGAAGATGTCCACCGTAGCTCTCCCCCACCATACTTACAGCCTGAAGACTGTTCCCCTAGAGCCTATTCCTGAGCTCAGTTAAACCTGCCTCCTTGTTCACCTGCACTCAATAACTTTGTATCTCTGTTCAACTGTATCATAGGAGGCAGTTTAAATCACATTTGGTTTAAGCATCTGACTGTTGAGGTTGTATAGAGCCAGGTGCAGGTTTATGGCTCAGTGGTTAAGAGTACTGATTGCTCTTCCAGAGGTTCTGACTTCAATCCCCAGCAACCACATGGTGGCTCACCACCATTTGTAATGAGATCTGGTGCCCTCTTCTAGTGTGCAAGCATATATGCAGGCAGAACACTGTATACATGATAAATACATTTTTGCCGGGTGGTGGTGACACACGCACTTGGGAGACAGAGAATCTCTGTGAGTTGGAGGCCAGCCTGGTCTACAAAAGCTAGTTCCAGGGCTGGAGAGATGTTTCAGAGGTTAAGAGCATTGCCTACTCTTCCAAAGGTCCTGAGTTCAATTCCTAGCAACCATTTGGTGGCTCACAACCATCTGTAATAGGGTCTGGTGCCCTCTTCTGGCCTGCAGGCATACACACAGAAAGAACATTGTACACACAATAAATAAATACTTTTTTTTAAAACGCTAGTTACAGGCTGTTACACGGAGAAACTCTGTCTTGACCCCCCTCCAAAAAAATAATAATAATTGAATTTGTGCCCACACCATTCTCACTCCATATTCCCTTTGTGTGGGCCCATGGTGTTGTCCAAGACCTGAGAGACTGAGCACATGGTGGCTGGTGAGCTTCTCGGGTGGGTGAGCCCTATGAGCATTAGAGTTCCTCTGCATTGAAAGTAGTGCATGAAGAGTTGATGCCACATTTCTGAAACATCAGTTATATCACTGATTTTCCTCTTCTAAAATGTGTCTAAGTTTGTTTTAAAACAGAATAATAGCCACTGTAAATCATGACCTCAAACCACAACCGCCTAAAGAGTGCATCTGCACTGTCTTAGCTTCACTTTTAGAAACGCGGTGGTACAGCCACTTTGTTTACCGGTGCATTCTCTGCAAGCGTTACTATGGTATTATGTTAAAGTACAGGAGTCAGGCCGAAAACCATGAGTTTGTAAGGAAAACAAAATAGCAACTGAATGTCAACTTGGTCACCATCTCAGGCTTCACTATGCAGCCCTAGCTAGCCCTGTGTAGACCAGGCTGGCCTTGAACTCATAGAGATCCACCAGTCTCTGCCTTCCAAGTGTTGGGATTAATGGTGTGCACCGCCAGATCCAGCTTTAACTCCTTTTCTTATAAAAATAATACAGTTCATTTAAGAAAATTAGAAAATTAAGAAAAGGGTGTTAGATATGATGGCTCACACATGTAATCCCCACTCAGGAGGCTGAGGTAGAAGGGTTGTGTGTTCAAGGTTAGCCTAGACTACAAAGCAAGACTCAAAACAGAAGGAAAAGGTGAAAATAAAGAAAAAAGGGAAAAGCAACAATAAAACATCTTGGGACTAGCAAAGGGCCCAGTGGGTAAACTTGATCGTCACACAAGCCTGATGACGTGAGACCAGAATCCAATCTCCAGGATCTATGGTGGAAAAGGTAAAAATCAACTCTTGACCGTTGTCCTCTGACATCCACATGTGTGCTGTGGTACACACCTGCTCATACTCACATTTATATACAGAGATTAACAAAACAATTGTTAAAATGTACACAATGATAATGTTAGCATCTTACTGTATTCTTTTTAGAATCTCCATATGTCTTTTGATACAGTTGTATTCATAACATTTACAATATATCTGCTGCTTTTTTACTAAGTATGTTATATGCATTTTTCATGTTATAGCATAGTCATCTAGTAATTACTTAATGACAAACTGTTTGTCCAAATGTAGCATACAGCCGGGCGATGGTGGCGCACGCCTTTAATCCCAGCACTTGGGAGGCAGAGGCGGGTGGATCTCTGTGAGTTCGAGACCAGCCTGGTCTACAAGAGCTAGTTCCAGGATAGGCTCCAAAACCACAGAGAAACCCTGTCTCGAAAAACAAACAAACAAACAAAACAAAACAAATATAGCATACAGCCTAGTTCAATAGTAGAGCATCTTGCTCAATATTTAATCCCCACACCAAGAAAAAAGATATTACCATAAATCAGCCATTTTTCTATTACTAGGCATTTAGTTATGTTCATACTTGCCCCACCCACTTCTGTTAGCTTGAACAGCAGAAACGTCAGGAGCTCACACTGTGTCCTTGAGCAAGTTATTGGGTTTGTTTGTTTGTTTTGTTTTGTTTGTTCAAGACAATTGGTTGTTCAATTTCTCTGTAGCTTTGGGGACGGTCCTAGAACTCACTCTGTAGACCAGGCTGGCCTCGAACTCACAGAGATCCACCCGCCTCTACTTCTCGAGTGCTGGGATTAGGTGTGTGCCACCACCACCCAGCTAAGTTATTTGATCTTTTAAAAACACCTACTTCATAAGGTTGTTTTGCGAATAAGTGAAGCATTGAATGCATAGTGCATGCAGCACAGTGGTTATTCTGAGCATATGGTTCTCAATACAGGCTAATTAACATTAATGACTCGAATTAATATCTTAATGCATAGTTTTTTATTCCATTGAAAATGTTGGGACTAACTGAAGTAGAATTAAGTTTAACAAACTCCATATACATACATACATATATATATATGATATATACATATTGAGAGGGGATAGAGGTAGAGAGAGGTAGAGAGAAAGAACAAGAAGTGGGGGAAGAGAGGGTGGCACTCTTCAAAAGAGGGACGGAAAGAGCTCCATATATATTTTTATGGTTCTTGAAATTGTCTTTTTAAAAAATGTGTCACATAATAGTAGCATTCGTAATTTAGATACAAGTTCCATTATATTTTGCTAGCGATTGGGAGCTAAGCCTGAGGACCTGTTCTCAATCCGTGAGCCCTACCTGGTCAAAAGAGAAAACAGACTCCTGCAAGTTATCCACACATGCACTGAGGCATGAGGTGCACAAACATACTTGCAAAAATAAGTTAAAACATAATAAGAAATATTAGGGAGGGTGCTAGAGAGGTAGCTCGGCAATTAAGGCTGCTCTTCCAGAGGCCCCAAGTTCAGAGCCCATCAGTCACACTGGAGGCTCACAACTGTCCGTAGCTCTCCACAAGTCTAATGCCCTCCTCTAGCCTCCATGGGTGCTAAGCACACACATAGTACACAGACAACATGCAGCCAAAACACCCATACACATAAAAATTAGAGTTAGAAAAAGAAATATTGCTGGGTGGTCGTGCAAACTTTAATCCCAGTACTCAGAAGGCAGAGGCAGCTGGATCTCTGAGTCAGAGGCCAGCCTGATCTACAGAGCAAGTTCCAGGACAGCCACACAGAGAAACCCTGCATCAAAAAAAAAAAAAAAAAAAAAAAAAAAAAAAAAAAAAA
>NW_026067909.1:14837809-14865465 GCF_014885135.2 Alexandromys fortis
TTTTTGGTTTTTCGAGACAGGGTTTCTCTGTGGCTTTGGAGCCTGTCCTGGAACTAGCTCTGTAGACCAGGCTGGTCTCGAACTCACAGAGATCCGCCTGCCTCTGCCTCCCGAGTGCTGGGATTAAAGGCGTGCGCCACCACCGCCCGGCTCTCAGCTTGCTTTCTTATAGAACCCAGTACCACCAACCCATGGGTGGCCCTACTCACAATGAGCTTGGCTCTCCAACATCAGACAGTAATAAGAAAATATCCTACTGGCTTGCCTACAGCCTGATTTTATGGAGGCATTTTCTCAAGAGACCCACCCACCACCCGCCTCTCTGATGACTCTAGTTTGTATCAAGTTAAAATGAAACTAGCTGGTACAGTGGCCATCGCTCTTGAAAGTCAAGGGGATTATTCTAATTGATAGGTGGCATCAAATCTGATCTTCGTGAGTTTTTTATTTTATTTTTTGAGACAGATTTTATCTTTATAACAGCCTTGGCTGTCCTGGAACTTACTCGTTAGACCAGGCTAGCCTTGAACTCACAGAGATATGTCTGTCTCTGCCTCCTGAGTGCTGGGATTAAAGGAGTGTGCCACCATGCCTGCCTTGTTTTGTTTTTAATAAGCACATAGGAAATCATTCAAGGAGGAGCCTAAAAGCACTTTAAGAAAAGATTTCTAAAATGTATTTATTTTTATTTTATGTGCACTGGTGTTTTGTCTACATGCACGTCTGTGTGGGGCTGTTGATTCCCTGGAACTGAGGTTACAGACAGTTGTGAGCTGCCATGTGGGTGCTGGGTTTTGAACCCATATTCTCTGGAAGAGTAGTCAATACTCTTAATGCCTGGCAATTTCTCCAGCCCTAAGAGCATTTTTAAATTAATTTAATAAACAGTTGTATATTACAAGGATGTAATTAACAAGAAATGAGTTTATTATATAACGAAGAAAAAGGGAGAAACTCACTCCTCTTAAAAAGGCAAGGTTTCTGACTCTGGAGAATTGTAAGAATGTTGATATCATTATAAAGAAATCTTAAAGTAGGGTGGTGGTGGCGCACACCTTTAATCCCAGCACTTGGAAGGCAGAGGCAGGTGGTTCTCTGTGAGTTTGAAGTCATCCTGGTCTACAAATTGAGTTCCAGGACAGTCAGGGTTATTACACAGAGAAACCTTGCCTTGAAAAACTTTTTTTTTTAAAAAAAGGAATCTCGAAAAACCAAATAAATAAAAGAAATAAATACATCAAATAGCAATTTAGGAAAGCATGTTACACATTCCAGAGTAACTCCCAAACAGAATAGTCTGCTGCTAAGCCTGAAGTCCTGAGGTCCAGGGGCCTGTGTACGGGAAGGAGAGAAACACTCCTGTAAGTTATCCTCTAGCCTCCACATGTGTGCCATAACTAAAGGAAGAAAGGCACACTTGTGACGGGACCTTGAGGACTATCTTCTGGGTTACCACAAAAGCTCTGGGAACACAGCTCCCTTCCAATCCTGTCACAGCCTATTTTATTTGCAGAGCTGTCCCTTTTTGTCACTTCCCGGCAAGGCAGATATTCAATAAAAGTTACTGAATGAAAGCATGACTCATTAGAAACTGGAGACGGATAAAGAGAAAATGAACCTAAAGAGGCAGGACTCTTGGGAGGCTGCGCTGGTCAAGTATTTATTAACTCAGCATAAGTATGAGCCTATTTGTAGAAAATGACCTGGAATGCCCAGAAGGAAGAAGGCAAAGAAGTGAAGGCAACGGAAGTTAGATTATTCCGGCAGTTCAGCTCCCTGAGAGAAGAGTGGTACCTCATTCAGGCACCGGCGAGATCAAGCAAAGGATGAGGATGACAGTGTGCTCACACTGAATTCAGAGGTATGTTACTCATTTTGAAAGATATACAACTCTTTAGCATCTGGACCCTGATGATTAATAAATCAGCTGCCAGAAACTCCCTGATGAAGCTAATTAAACAGTGTAAAGACAGTGGACCAATTTAAGCAGTTTGCTAACAGTGTTACAGGAATGTTAAATAAATAATAATAGTAATAAAGGCATAATTAATGACACATAAGCCAAGGAGCTAAGGGATTTGAGTCTTAGTCTTGGCCAATTTCCTTTGTGAGCTTCACTGAGCAATTTATGCTACTAATTAGTATGAATAAATAGCATTATGGAGTGGAGGTTAGTATTATGAGCCCTAACAACTGAAGGATTAAGCTGAAGTTGGCTACTAAATATGACTGACAATGAACAGATAACTCAATTTTTGCTGTATACTTGATCCATAATATTTCATATTTGTACAAAGAGCCACTCACTCTTTATCACATTCATATAAAATATATTAAACAAAACTATTTGAGTTTTAAAAATTAAAAGTTAAATCTAAATCATTATGACACTATCTAAATTTTGTATTAGTATAGAAAATGTGATTTCTATAAATGATATTTGACGCTTCCTCCCTACTAGTTACAATGCAATAAACTGACTCCTTGTTGTTATGGGTTTTCATTTTTCAAAGCACTTTCACAAATATTAATTGAAGCAGCCTTACCTATAATCTGACCACTAGCACATGCATATTAAATATTAGTTAATATAACAGAAAATCCTATTACCTTGCCACTGCTCATAACATATTTCCTCTGTCTTTCAAAGCACTTTCAAACATTTCAACTGCAGCAGTGACATTAGGAATGATCTTTCCATTTTTTGTATCATCCCATGGAAACAATCCCAAAAGGAAGAGCAACTAACAATAATAGAGATGATTTTGAGGCAACTGATCCATGACTCTTTTTTAGAGGGGAGAAATGGGTTTTTGAGACAGGGTTTCACATAATCCAGGTCGCTCTTGAATTCACTAGGTAGTCAAGGATATCTTTAAACTTCTGATTCTCCTGTCTCCATTTCTCAAGTGCTGTGACCACAGGCATGTACCAACATGTGGCCTTTTTGGAGGAATATTATTTTAAGGCATGTTGCTTTTGTTTATGCTACATTTGTTTAACTCTGTGAAGCTGTGATTCTTTGCCTGTCTAAAATACCTGATGGTCTAATAAAGAGCTGAACAGTCAATAGTGAGGCAGGAGCAAGGACAGGCTGGGCTGGCAGGCAGAGAGGATAAATAGGGAGAGAAACGAGGAAGAAGAAGAGCAAGAGAACAAGGAGAGGAAGACGTCAGGGGCCAAGCACCCAGCCACCCAGTCTGTCACAGAGAAAGAAGTAAAAACAGGTATACAGAAATAGAAAAAGATAAAAGCCCAGAGGCAAAAAGTAGTCAGGATAATTTAAGAAAAGCTGGCAAGAAACAAGCCAAGCTAAGGTCAGGCATTCATAACTTAGAAAAAGCCTCTGTATGTAATTTATTTGGGAGCTGGGTGGTGGAGCCCCCAAGAAGCCAAAAGAATAAAACATCACCCAACAGTTAGTTGTTCCCAAAGCGTATGCACCGTAGGTACTAGAAACTCAAATATCAATAATGTTGTTATGAAGGAGAAGAAAGGCAAAATTAGATGCTTAATAACAAACTAGTAAATAACTGCTAAAAAACACAAAAAGATCTAGATATTTTCCTCATAAAGTTGCAGATAAGTTCCTACAAAAACTTTAAATAAAAATTCATTTTAATTTAATTTGAAATGTAAATAATATTATGATGATTAATGTCACTCCACCCCGCATTCAAATTATCAAAATATAACTGGCAGAATAAAATATATGTGTCTAGTTATAAATACCTGCAGAGCACACATAATTAGAGTATTAAAAGTAAAATTCTTTTGTTAAAATTTGTTCATTTTTAATTTTTAAATTTAAATTTAATTAAAATTTTTTAATTTTAATGAGTATTTTGTTTGCATATATGTATATGCAACACAATCATGCCTGGTTCTCACAGAGGCCAGAAGAGGGAGTCGGATCCCTAGGATGGAAGTTATAGGCGTTATGAGCTGTATTGTGGATGCTAGGAACTGAACCTCAGTCCTCTGCAAGAGCAGCCAGTGCTCTTAAGTTATAAGCCATCTTTTCAGTCTCAAAAAGTAAAATTCTTAAACCATACCTTAATTCTAATAAAAAATTATAATAAAACTGATAAAATGTTCTATGTTATTACAGACAAAAACAAACAAACAGCAAGAGATGGTGACGCTCCTCAGTGGTAAGGCACTTGCCTTACCAAAGAATATGCAAAATCCTGGGTTCCATCCCAAACACCACAAAAAGTAATAGCAATCGCTTGGGGAACTAGGGCTATAGTTTGGAGGTAGGTAAGGCTTCTGCCTAACATGTGTGGGGTCCTGGGTTCCATCCCCTATGAAACCTAAACTTGGTAAAATTTACATTTTAACAATTAAGAGGGGAACACGTTCACTGGCTAGCTATTTCAAAACCACACAAGCACAGAAGATAAAAAATGGAAGCACAATAGTTCTCTGACCATTTTGGTCTCTTTAAAGTAAATGCAGACTCTTTCTAAGTCAAAGAAAAGATGAAATTATTAAACACACACACACATATACAATAAATAAAGTTTTAAAAAAATTTATGTTTCTCCTGTAAGCCCAGCACTTGGAAGGCAGAGGCAGGTGAATCTCTGTGAGTTCAAGGCTAGCTTGGTCTACAAAACAAGTTCCAGGACAGCTAGAGCTAAACAATGAAACCCTGTCTAGTCTTGAAAAATAAAAATAAAAAAAATATTGAGTTCTGAGTCGGGTGGTGTTAGAGCATGCCTTAATGCCACCACCACCCAGGAGGTAGAAGTGGATGGATCCCTGAGTTCAAGGCCAGCCTGGTCTACAAAGCGAGTTCCAGGACAACCAGTTCTACACAGAGAAACCCTGTCTTGAAATAAATAAACAAACAAATTTTAAGTTCCTAAACCATACTAATGTTAACATATATTTTTGACATATAATATAGAGAACAATATTACTATATTACTACAAGGGGAACCATTTATGGTCCATTTCTGAACTATATAGGAACAAATCTTCTTTTGTATCTGGGAAACTTCTGCCTGAGTTGTACAGAGAATAGTCAGAAAAGCTAGAATTACCTGGATGCCATGTCCATTCCTGCATCTACTTAGCTTTATTGTTCCAGTGGAAATGCCAGATAAAATGTAGGGTAAAATGAGGGTCTGAGGCTGGAGAGGTGGCTCAGGCTTAAGAACACATACTCTTCTTCCAGAGGGCCAGAGTTCAGTTCTTGGCGCCCCTGTTGGGCAGCTCACACCCACCAGAATCAGGTCTGACTTCCTCTGTGAGCCCTGCAGGCACCCCCACACATGTGGCACACACACGGAAACATACACATAATTGAAAAATAAAATACATCTTTTGGGTTTTTTTTTTTTTTTTGAGTCAGGCTTTGGAGCCTGTCCTGGAACTCGCTCTGTTGACCAGGCTGGTCTCAAGCTCAAAGAGATCCATCCACCTGCCTCTGCCTCCCAAGTGTTGGGATTAAAGGCATGTGCCATCACTGCCTGGCTAAAATACATCTTTCAGAGCATCTAATGTTTTTCTCAAAATGTAATTTGAATGGGTATCCTATATTTTTATTTACTAAACCAAGGAATTATATCTTTCAGAATAAATGTACTTTAGAAAACAACAAACTTATTAACAAAAAGAGATTTAGTCTCTTGGAAGTTAAGTAGTTGTTTACCTCGTAGAAACTTCTTGAAGACCAAGCCACCATAAACACTTCCTATAGAAGCAACTGTAAGAAAAAAATACAAAAAAATGTAAAACAATTAAGTATATTTGACTTTAAAAAAAATCAATGGGACCCTGAAAATACTGCCTTTAAATATGGAACATTAAAAGGAGCCCTTAGTAATGAGTTCAGCACAAAAGAGGGCAAAAATGGTACTAAAAGGCACAATGAATACGTGGGGGTTGATGACAACCAGTGGCAATTCTTTTCGCCTAAATTTAGCACCTATAATCAACACCAGGACTGTTCCTTTAGATGCTGCTATACTTGAAAGAACAGGATTGTGGGAAACTCTAAACTGCAGCTATTGATAAGAGAGCATGGTGCCAGCAACTAACTTTGAGTGTAAGAGTCAATTAAAATATTGGTCCTTTTGAACCAATTTTACTCTGAAATAGAAGATATTTTGCCAGTCAATTGGCTAAGAATTATTTGTACCTAGATACCTAGATTTCAAAGAGCCAAAGTTCTTTGTCCTCTTTTTTTTTTTTTTTTTTTGGTTTTTCGAGACAGGGTTTCTCTGTGGTTTTGGAGCCTGTCCTGGAACTCGCTCTGTAGACCAGGCTGGTCTCGAACTCACAGAGATCCGCTTGCCTCTGCCTCCCGAGTGCTGGGATTAAAGGCGTGTGCCACCACCGCCCGGCCTTTGTCCTCTTTTTAAACTGAATTTAATTAGAACTTTACCGCATCTTTTCAGGATCCTAGAGGCTGGCCCTCCCTAAAGCCAATGCAGGGAGAAGCTGTTCTGAGTGCGCTGAAGTGTGAACCTCTGTGATGGAAAAACCAAAGTCGTCGTTTAAAGAGTGGGCTTAGTGAATCTAAACACGGAGCACTAAGATAGCTAACACTCCTCATTCCCTTGCTTCCGAATGTTAGCTGCTAGGCTTTTACCCATCAAGATAGAGGATCCGACCATTCTAAGAGCAAAGATATAATGACACTGATATTAAACAAAATGAGGTTTTCTCAACAAAGAGTTGGAAGAAAAACTGGATGTAGCTATGGAGCCGATCTGGGTGCACTACATCCTGTGAGCTGGGATGGCAGGTGAGTCCCTGTGAAAGGAACCGGACTGTGAAGTCGCTGGGAGAGGCTTTACAAAACGGAAAGTGGGGAAAGACGCTGAACCCAACAGCCTGAGCTGGCCCCCACCCCCATCTCGGGGCATGCAGAGAAGGACCCAAAGGAAAAGAGGCATGATTGTCAACTGTCAACCTGTAACACCGAAGTCTACTTTCTCCAGTGCTTTAGAGATGATTATCATCGGCAGTGATGGGATGGACCCTGACAAGGACAGCCTCCTCCTGGGCCAGGAGCACTTCTGCTGACGTGGAGACATCCACATTGAGTGGTATTCACAGAAGAAATTAGCCGAAGGATACCAGGTGTGGTAGCGCACATGCATTATGTCAGCCCTGGGGAGGCTGAGGCAGGAGAATTATCACAAGTCTGAGACCAGCCTGAGCTACACAGTAAGTCATATCTCAAAAAACCGAGAGCTGGGGCTCAGTTATAAGAGTGCTTGCACAGACAAGGATTGAGCCCATAAACCGGATAGATGGTGGCACCATCTGTCACCCTAAGACACAGGAGTCAGAGGAAGGAGGATCAGGAGTTCAAAGTTGGCCTTGAATATGAGGCCAGAGTGGGCCACAGGGGACCATGAGCCAAAAAGAAAAAAAAAAAGCCAGGCAGTGGTGGTGCACACCTTTAATCCCAGCACTTGGGAGGCAGAGGCGGGCGGATCTCTGTGAGTTCGAGGCCAGCCAAGGCTATAGAGGAAAACAAAATAAAAGAGCATCAAACAGAGCTGTTTCTGCCTCCTTAAGTGCCGGCAAAGGCAGGCTGGCCTCCAGTGAGTGACAGCAGCATTTGGTGCCTCCTGATAGAGTCATTGCCTGTGTTTGTTATTAAACTTCTTAACTTTATTTTTTTAAAAAAGATTTATTTATGTATTATGTATACAACATTCTGCCTCCCTGCATGCCTGCAGGCCAGAAGAGGGCACCAGATCTCATTACAGATGGTTGTGAGCCACCATGTGGTTGCTGGGAATTGAACTCAGGACCTCTGGAAGAGCAGCCAGTGCTCTTAACCACTGAGCCATCTCTCCAGCCCCCATAATTTTATCTAAATGGCAAAAGATGAAAAACTGAAGGAAATTACCTCAGAAATATGAAAACCAGGGAGAAAATTTTAGAAAAAAAGTTTCATAAATCCACTATCTAAATAATGGAAACTGCTGTAGAATAACCACCAACAAAATTTCCCACATCTGGGGGCTCAGTGGTTAAGAGCACTGGTTGCTCTTCCAGAGGACTTGGGTTCAATTCCCAGCACCCACATGGCAACTCAAAACTGTATGTACCTCCAACACCAAGGTACCCAACACTCTCACATAGATACACATATAGGCAAAACACTAACGCACATAAAATTAAAATAGATAAAACATTTAAAATTTTTTCCCACTGGGCAATGGTGGCACACACCTTTAATCCCAGCAACTGGGAAGCAGAAGCAAGCAGAGCTCTGGTGTGGGAAGTCCCTCTATATATGTATTGCTTTTATTGGCTAATAAAGGAGCTGCTTTTGGCCAATGACTTAGCAGAATATAGCCAGGCTGGAAGAGAGATATATATAGAGAGAGTAGGCAGAGTCAGGGAGAAGCCATGTAGCCACCACAGGAAACAGGCGTCTCCACAGGAGCCCGCTGGAACCTTGCTGGTCGGCCAAGACCTTGTGGAGATGCACAGAGAATGGAGATGGGTTAGTTTAGATATAAGAACTAGCTAGAAATACACTTAAGCTATTGGCTGGATCAGGAGCATGGTGCATTACAGCTACCATACACAGGGATATTTCCAAGCCGCGCAGTGTGGTAGATTCAGCTTTTACTCAGATAAAAGGGTTTATGTGCTGCATTCAGTCCCAGACCAGACGGTGAACTACCTCCACCATATTGAAAGCCTGAGAGAGGTGGAGCCAGCATCCAGGGCCGCTGTGACCAAGCTGCTTACCATTTTAAAAGTGCTCCTGGTCAGAAAATTATTGCAGACTGCTATAAAGACAAATTCAGATCAAAAAGACCTCTTTTGGATATGTTGGATAAATGTACATAGGCGAGAGAGAGAGAGAGAGAGAGAGAGAGAGAGAGAGAGAGAGAGAGAGGTATAGACACTTATAAAAGAGTACAGACAGTCATAGATTAAAGGAATAAAGATAATAAAATAAATATTAAACTTGTAAAAAAAGTAATAGATCCTTTCAATTTATTAAAAAAAAGTAATAGAGTAAGGCAAATAAGCCACATAAAGATGGAAAACATACAGAGCCTGGATTATGTATATTATTGTTTTCTTTGAAATTTTTGACTGTGAATGAGTTAAGTACAGAGAGACATTTCATTGTATGGGCTGCTAAAAGCTAAACCAAGATATATGTTAAAGGTATCTTGACTTCAAAATTTGGGTCTAAGGATTTGTTGCTTTGGAAAAGGGGTTCTTCTTTTGTTTCCACAGAGGATGAGAACCTGTGGATTCCTTCCAGACTAATGTGATTTGATGGACCAAGAGCCCCTGAAAGGTTGCCATGAATACCCCCCAAAATTACTTCACCCAAGAAAAGCAGAAAGTTCTCTCCAAACTTTCTCCAAACTTGGAGAGAACTACACCCAAATTCCAAAATATTGTTTATAAATGTTTGTTTACATTTAAATGGGGATATGCTATAGAGATTTGTATTGGTATGAATCTTGGTTTATTGATACAAATTTAAAATTAATTTTGTTTTATATATATATACACACACACACTGCTTTTGATTAAGGTATTGTGTTTGTGAAGCTCATTTTAAAATGTAATGTATAATTAATAAACATAGGTTAATAGAGAGTCATCTATAATAGTCAAGCTTGTAGTCATGTTAGCTAGGTTTTCTAGATGTACAGAGATGTATTTCAGATGGATAGATATTCTTCAGATCTTTCAAAGACTACATAACATGGCATTTAAAATGTTTTAAGAACTTAGGACTTTTCATGACACTGAGACACATCTGCTTCTGGCAGCACCAATCTACTTCAAAAGAATGAAGGGCATCAAAGAGGCTCCTCATAGAGTTTGTTAGCCATTTGGGCAAGAAATTGCTCTTGCCTGAACTACTTAACTGAACTTATAGGATCCACAGAAAAATGACTGCTGAAGTTGCCTAAAGAAGGTGAGAGAGTTCTTTGGGGTTCCTGCTTCATGAAAGAGTCTGCCAGACATTCTGCAGGACACAGAATAAAGTGACTGACAAACTGTCAATATAGGTGGAACAGTCTTTGAAATTACCTGATTCAAGGAAAAGTCTGCCAGATACAATAGGTCAGTAGGCTGAAGATGGATGCCCCAACAGTACAGAAGAACTTTGGGTGACTGTCCAGGCAGCGAGATGTCTCTGTCAATTCTAGAATTTTGGAAGTTGTTTACAATGCACTTCCTGTTTATTTAAGTAATATTATCTCCTTCTGGAGTCTTTGATGGAGTTGAAGAATAGTTATTATTAAAGTTTTCCTTAGTTATGACAAAAGAAAAAGTAGATATAAATATTGTAGCTGTAATTCTTGCTTGATACAGGTTTTGTTACATGTAATTTTACTGTGTTAAAGTTAAAACCTTCCTTTTTATTTAAACAGAAAAGGGGAAATGGTGTGGGAAGTCCTTCTGTATATGTGTTGCTTTTATTGGTTAATAAAGAAGCTGCTTTTAGCAGATGACTTAACAGAATATAGCCAGGCTGGAAGGTGTGTGTGTGTGTGTGTGTGTGTGTGTGTGTGTGTGTGTGTGTGTGTGTTTAGAGAGAAGGCAGAGTCAGGGAGAAGCCATGTGGCCACCACAGGAGACAGACACCTCCCCACTGGAGCCCGCTGAAACGTTGACCTTTTGGTGATGCACAGATTAATGGAGATAGGTTAGTTTAGGATATAAGAGCTAGCTAGAAATGTGCTTAAGCTATTGGCAAAACATTGCAAATAATACAGTTTCTGTGTGATTATTGTGGGTTTAAGTGGCCGAGAATAAACGAACAGGCTCCACCTACAGATCTCTGTGAGATTGAGGCCAGCCTGGTATACAAGAGCTAGTTCCAGGACAGGCTCCAAAGCTACAAAGAAACCCTGTCTCAAACAAACAAACAAACAAACAAACAAATCCCACACCCAAAGGACATGAGTTACATGGAAAAGGCTGAGCACAGGGCAGGATGGAGGAAACTGACCCCACAGCAGGTGCAGAAGTGTGAGTTTTCAGAACAAAGGTCAGCAACTGCGGATCACTCTCTTCTCACTGAGCACAATTAGACACACTTTATAGGCTCCTCTGAAAGTGCAGAGCAATTATGACAAAACTAAGTCCAGGTCAAAAGAATGGGAACAGAATTCATGTCATTTCCAAGGCTTGTCTTAAAAACATTTGAGTTATAAGCCTTGTTCTCTTTCTCCATCCTTAGCTGAAGGGATAGATATTAGAGGCCACAAGGCTGAAATATTGTGGATTCTGCTTTAATTTTTTTTTAAAAACTTTTTTAACTTTATTTTATGTGCATTGGTATAAAGATGTCAGGTTCTCTGGAACTGGAGTTACAGACAACTGTGAGCTGCCATGTGGGTGCTGGGAATTGAACCCAAGTCCTCTGGAAGAGCAGTCAGTGCTCTTAACCACTGAGCCATCTCCCCAGCCCGTGGATTCTACTTTAAAGCAAATAAACCCCTGTACATCTACACTCATCTGGTGGTAAAATAAAGTAAAAACAAACATCCCATATGTTAAATCACTGAAATTTCAAAATGTATCTATTAAATATAATAATACAAAGATAAAGACAATATTATATAAGCTTACATGGAGAAAAAATAGGTCATATACAGAATAATCATAAAGGCCAGAATTTTTAGTATCAACAGTAGAGTTATGAAGCAACATTGCAACGTCATTGAAATTCTGAAGAGAGATTAATTCTGACTTAGAATCCCATTCTCTGACAAACTACCAATCAGGTGTGGAGTGAAGACATTCTCAGAAATACGACGTCTCAAGAAATTTCCCAACATGCTTTGTCAGGGAGCAACTACAGTCTAAGAGCTACCAAAAGAGTGAGTAAGCCAAAAAATAAAGATATTGGGATTCAGAAGCAAGAGACACTCAGAGAAACCCCCAAAAAACAAATAGCTCTATATACTAAAAACAGAAGGTATCAAAACTAGAGCCGGTTAGAGGCCGTCATGGTGACTTATACTGTGATCCTACCACTCGGAGGCTAAGACGAGAGGACTTCTATGAGTGCCAGGCCATGCCCTACGGTGAGACTCTAACTCAGAAAACCAAACCAAGAGATTGGAGTTGTACCTTGGTTAGCAGAGTGCCTGCCTAGTATGGATCCCCAGCAGCACATAAACCAGGTGTGGTAGCACACACCTGTAATTCTAGCATTCCTCTGGAAGTAGAGGAAAGAGAAGTAGAGTCATCCTTGTCTACATGTTGAGTCAAGAGGCCAACCTGGGTCACATGAGACTCTTTCTTTAAAAGTCAGTAATAACAATGCCTTTAAATTTTTTAAAGGGGCTAGAGAGATGGCTTGGCAGCTGACAGCAATTAATTCTCTTAAAAAGAACTAGGATTCAGTTCCCCAATGGGCAGCTCACAACTTCTATAATTCCAGGTCCAGAGGGATCAAACTCCTCTAGCCTCCTTGGTCAATGGTATTCACATGCACAGACATACACACAGAAACACATATACAATTAAAAATAAACCTAAAAGGGCTAGGCAGTGGTAACACATGCCTTTAATCCCAGCACTCAGGAGACCCTGTCTTGAAAAAAATCAAAATAATAAAAATAAATCTTTTTAAATGAAAAAGATTTCTAATACAAATATGTTTAGAAACAGGTAATATGAAAATAATCAGTTAATGTGGCCAAAAGTGTTAGCATTTAGGAAGAAAAAAAGTCAGGGGGTTGGGCTATCTCATAGCTCTCTTGGTGTGTGTGTGTGTGTGTGTGTGTACCGTCTGGGTGTATGTGAAAGTTGTGTGCATGCATTCATGTGAAGGCTAGAAGCTGATATTGTGTTTCTTCCTTCATTATTTCTTTACCTTATTTTTCCCTTTCTTCCCCTCCCACCCCCATGCCCCATTTCTTTTTGATTTTTTTTGAGACAGATTTCTCTGTAGCTTTGGAGCCTGTCCTGGAATTCGCTCTGTAGATCAGGCTAGCCTTGAACTCACAGAGATCTGTCTGCCTCTGCCTCCCAAGTGCTGGGATAAAAGGCGTGCTCCACCATCGCTGGCTTCCCCCCACTCCAAACTTCTTTTCATGTGTATGTGGTACTCGAGTGTTTGTATGTGTGAGCACACATGTGAAGGACCAAGACTGATAGGAATCTTCGATTGCACTTCCATATTCTACGAGGTAGGGTCTTTAGAACCTTGAGCTCATATATGGCTAGTCTCACTAACCAGTTTGCTCCTGGCATCCCTCGTCTGTGCCTTTTAAGGCTCAAATTATAAGCATTTCACCACACCCATCCAGCATCTACATAAGTTCTGGGTATCTGCACCCTCAGCCTAGCCTGACCTGGGACTCATTATATATACCAGGCTAAACTCAAATTCACAGCAACCCTCCTGCCTCAGCCTCCCAGTTGTTGTCATTCACCATGCCTGGCTTGATCTATCCTACTACTAAAATTGTGTGTCTGTATAACTTATAAAACTTAAAACAAAGGAAGTTTCCAAAAATTAATGAAGTAGATCTCCATGTATTAACACAAAACGCTGTCCACTTTTATTAAAAGGCACTGGCACTATCATACACCAATTTCATTTGTTAAGAAATTCAGCAACTGTGCCCACATACACAGAAAAGTCTAGAATATACAATGAATGTTAATAATAATGTACACTGAATGTTAATAATTATTTCAGGGAGTTAGATAACTAGAAAGTAACTAGAAAATGCCATCATTGCTTCTGTAATGATGCACTATGTCAGGTGTATATCATCATTCTTGTTTATTTGTTTTATATTTCATTCTTCAAGACAGGGTTTCTCTATGTAGCCCTGGCTATCCTGGAACTCATTCTGTAGACCTAGTTGACCTCAAACTCACAGAGATCCACCTGCCTCTGCCTCCTGAGTGCTGGGATTAAAGGCATGGGCCACCACCTCCCAGCCATTTTTTAAATTTATTTTTTTATTTTATATTCTTTGGTGGTTTTGCCTGCATGTATGTCTGAGGATGTGAGAAGCTCTGGAACAGGAATTACAGACAGTTGTGAGCTGCCATGTGGGTGCTGGGAATTGAACCTGGGTCCTCTAGAAGAGCAGCCAGTGCTCTTAACTGCTGATCCATCTCTCCGGTCCCCATCTTTTTATCTTGACAGATATAAACTAACTACATGAAGATCAGAAATAACAAAGCAGTGCCATCTACGCCAGACATACCGAGGAAGTCCTTTATGTTCAAAATGGCTATGGAATTGGATGTCATGATAAGAGCATACACCATTAGTCATTTCATTTCCCTTTCCTTTATTTTTGCCTCTTTTGCAATTGCCAAAGTCCACACATGAACAAAACCGTAAAACTTGATATAAATTTGTTGTGAAAGAATAGCTTAAAATCAAGGTCAAAAGTAAAATTGTTTTTGAGCAATTTTAATTTAACCTAGCTATAGAGTCTCACAATAAGAATAATTTTTATCTTTCCTATATCGAACACTTACAAATTAATTACCAAATACTTGTTAAAATCATCTTGGTTTTATAGCTACACTAGAGAGGAGTGTGACAAATTGGAAACTTTACACGAACTATGACATGCGTAGCGACGAAACAATTGTCAATGATTTCTGCCTTTACTTACTAGTCACTGCACAACGGAGAGAACTCGGCGCCTGCGTAGAACTTAATGCGTCTATGGAAACCGTTAGCTGCCCTTCTAGCGATGCTCCCTTTGGCAGTCCTGCTTCACACTTCCAGTGAACTATTAAATACCTCAAAACCTGAAAAGAATACGATGCAAATGAAACGCAATCTTTAAGATCATGGTCCTAACAAACTTGTATGACACAGTTAAAACTCTAATATAAAATACTGTACTCCTGCTTATGAAATGTCAGATTTGCTTTTGTTCATAGCATAGTATTGTATCTAAACACACAAAAAAATAGTTGGAAAGCCAGCTTGGGAGACAGAGGCAGGCAGAGCTCTGTGAGCTCGAGGCCAGCCTGGTCTACAGAGTGATTTCCAGCATAGCCGGGCTGTGGTGGCACACACCTTTAATCCCAGCACTCCGGAGGCAGAGGTAGACAGATCTCTGTGAGTTGGAGGCCAGCCTGGTCTACAAGAGCTAGTTCCAGGACAGGCTCCAAAGCTACAGAGAAACCCTGTCTAAAATAAGAAAGAAAAAAGAGGGCTGGAGAAATGGCTCTAAGATTAAGAGCACTTGCTATTCCTGCAGAAGAACAGAGTTCAGTTCCCAGCACCCATAAGGCACCTACCTCACAACCTTCTGTGTGCTTTGCAGACCAGGGCGGGCGGCCTTGAACTCTGAGATTCACCTGCTTCTGTCTCTGCCTCCCAAATGCTGGGGTTAAAGGTGTGTGCCACCACGCCAGGCTGAAATGACTTAGTTTTATGTGTATGAGTGTTTTGTCTGTATACACATAAGTATACCACATGCTTGCTGCCCACAAAGGTAAGAAGGCAGCATTGCCACTAGGGTGCTGCAAATCAAACTCCAGGTCTTTGCCAGGGTGATGAGCACTCTAAAATTTCTCAGCCAACACTTTTTTTTTTTTTTTTTTTTTTTTTTTTTTTTTTTTAAGGCAAAGAGCTCTGAGTAAGCAAGTTTGGGAACTAAGATCCTGATTTGTACCAGAGTTCTAAGGCAGTTTCCAGGCACTTCTACAATCTAACAGCTTCCTTCACATCATCTTCTGATTTCCTGTGCGCTCTCTGTTTGGATTTTTCCAGCGTCTTTATGTACAAAGATAGCAGTTGGGAAAAGAATACTGGCTGGTGAGTCAGAGCCCTGGGTTCTATCCCGGGTTCTGTCATCTGGAAAATCTAATCCCCCAGCTTCCTCTGACGATGACAAAGAAGTCACGGGGACCACAAATATTCTAAGTCACCTCAGCGCCTGCGATTCTATCCCTGTTCACCTGTGCAGCGTTCCTTAGGTCTGAAGGTAAGTGCCCCATCAGGAGAAGACCGCAAAGTTCAGCAGTGGAGTGAACACATGCCACTAGCCGGCACCGGGCCATCTTCTAGAACTAAACAGTTCTCAGTCCACTGATATGGAGAACCTAGCACGAACCCTTGGATTCAACCTTTCGTCATTCAGCCCGGGATCTGCACCTCACAGTGGCTGCCGAGGGATCGTGTCACGCCTTGTCCTCCTGTTCCTGTTTTTACGTGGCTTGGTGCCTCCTTGCCTACCCTCTGACTCCCTGGTCCACCCTTTAACGGCTGCACACGTCCTTCCCGCCTTCTCGATCCCCCTCTCACATAGATGGGTACAAAACGCTGGGAATCAAGTTAGCCGACTTCCGATTCCGCTCTCAGAATCAGCCCAGGTTTGGCAAACACCATACCTAGTTCTTGGGCCTTCGCGTTCTTTGCTTTAGACGGTGGTGTTAGTGCGCACGAAGGCAAGCCCGGAATACACACTGGTTCCTCACAAAGGACCCACGAGGGTGATGGATAGTCCAGCACCTCCGTACCTCAGGCCTCACGCCCTCCCCTCCACAGAAATCCCAAAGAAAGCGGGATTTAAAATTGTTTAGCCATTCACTGTATTTTTTCCTGCACCTCAGAAAACGCCAGATCCCGCCGCCCAAACTTTGAGGTCTCCTCACAATGCCCTCTTCTCAGAAAAATGTCTTTCTCTTCCTTCCCTGCATCACCTCGCAGACAGCCAAAGCCATACTCTCCATTCTGTAAGGAGAGCGGCCACAGCGCTCAGGGTTGCTGGCTGCTCAAAACCTCTTCCTCAGCTTCCTTCGACCCGCGTGAGCGCCAGGCCAGGCGGCCGCCAGCCGGTTCCCTTCCCGCCCGACAGCGCGGTCGCCCCGCCCCCAGCCCTGGCGCCTGCGCACTGCGCGGGCTGCCTGAGGTCGCCCGCACCAGTAGGCGGCTGGGTGGGAGGGCAGGTGGCCCTGCTGCCAAGGCTGGAGGCGAGCCGGGAAGAGGTCGGGCGATGACTCCTCCTGAGGAGACTTTCCCACGGTCTGGCCAAGACGCGGCCCTCGGCCCTTTTCAAAGCGCTTTGACCGCCGGCGGCGTTTTCCAGGGCTGGTCCCTGGAAAGCTGCGGCTGCGTGGTGCAGGATTCCCAAGCTGGCTCTAGACCCCAGCCGGCTTCGCCTTCTGTTCTGAGGGCGGTGCCTGGGACCAGACTCTGCTCCCACATCTAACAGAGGGATATATAGGTGGCTAATTAAGTCTGAATTTTAGGTGAACGATCTTTTCACCCCGTATTGTGTATGTCATGCCATAAGATTTGGGATATATACTAAGGAAATGATTTTGAAATTCAGAGCCGAAAGCTGGGGGGCTTGTATCTGGCAACCTGTCTCCAAACCTCTCCCCAGTCTATTCCAGGAAGATTCTGGGAGCTTCCCCCTCCCCACTAGACCCTTCCTTCCCCAAGTTTGACTTCAGAAAACGTCTGGCTGACAAGCAGATCTGAGTGTCCCCAGCTGGGAGGAAGTCCTATAGGCTGCAGAGCGGACTTCGTGAGATGGACGTAGGCTCACCACAGCTCCCGAGAATCTGACAGATTGTTCTTTGGGCTGCCAAAAGAAGACACTGGCATCAGAGATTCTTGCTTGGCAACGAGTTACCCAAGGAGAAGGGTGGAACAGGGCGTTGGCTGCTTTCCTTCAGAGGAAATTCTTCCACTCCAGAAGCGGGAATTGCACAGAACAGGCTGTGGAGTTGGCAGAGTGCCCACCAAGTACCAGCCTTGGTGCCACTTCAAAGACCATGTCCCTGAGGACCTGAACCATACCCCCTCTGCCGTGTGCTAGAGCTCTTACCCGCCTTCCCCGTCTCGGGTGCTCACAGCTAGGCAAACTGGAGAGGTGGTTTTTGATTTTTGGTTTTTCGAGACAGGGTTTCTCCGTGTAACAGCCCTGACTGTCCTGGAACTGGCTCTTGTAGACCAGGCTGGTCTCGAACTCAGAGATCTGATTGCCTCTGCCTCCCGAGTGCTGGGATTCTAGGCGTGCACCACCACCGCCCGGCTGGAGCATTCATTTTAATCATCAGAATTAATAAAAAGCCGACATTTGGGAAGCCACTGGAGTCTTTTCCTCCTTTTTACATCTCTTTTAGAATATTTCCCACTGAAAATGTCATCTCAGCAGAAGCGCTCCGCCTTGAAAATACCAGCGGAGATGAAGGGTGAGGAACAATGGCTAATGGCACAGTGCTTGAGCTGAGGCGGTTGTCTTGGCTCTCAGCCTCCTCCTTGGAATGTGCCTCAGGGATGAAGGTACAGGAAACACCCAACACTATCCCATGTGTAGGCAGATACCTAACAAAGCCGCCTGGGAGAGGGTGCCCTCACATTGGTCTAGGCAAAGTGGGGGGCACCTCTGCTGCGAGGATCCACCTTCAGGGCTCCGGTAGTGTTTCTTCTTCTTGTAATCAGACTTGACATTTGCTGAGTCCGACTCCCTCACCCTACTTTTTAGCTCCCCTTGTTAAAAGTAATCCTTCTGTGTAACAGGTATTGTAAACAGTGGAAATGAGGCTCTGAGGAGAGGTTGTATAACACTCAGTTTGTAAATGTCAGAACCTTAAGACGAAAGCATCCCTCAAGTCCTCTCTGGACTTCTCCCCATCTCCCACCTGGCCATGGCCTGGCTGCCTGTCGGGGAGTTCTGTACTGTGCCATTATTGATGTTACCATAAAATGTGAACCCCTCTACACAAACCACGGTGGTGATACCCTCCTCTCCCATAAACCCCTGCTCACTTTTCCCACTCATCAGCCTGCATCTCCAACCTGTCTGTTTGGATCTAGTAAGTAATATGCTGTTGGATGCCACATTATGAAAACATGTTTGCTCAGGTTCCTTCCTCAGGCCAACAAATGCTATGGTCAGAAGGGATTGGTGAGGTGATCACTTACCTTCAATAGATTAACATGCGTGAGGCCTAAAGAAATTAAATGGCCTGCCTAAGGTAAGGTCACTTAGTCCCCTGGGTTGACCAAGAAGCCCTTGTGGATCACTGTATTTTCAGCCTGCCCTTTGCTCTCTGGTCTCTTCTCTGAAGTGTTTCCAGGGACCCGTTCTCACTGCGGTCTAGACTGTGTGGCGTGTGGTTGTGCCGCCATTCCCCTGCTCACTCAGAAACTGAACTCACGTTTCATGTCTTTTTTGAATATTGATTGTTCTGAGACAAAAACAAATCAAAAAACAAAAACAAAAAAAACCTGTCTGGCCAGTTTTAAAACCCTACCCCAAGAGCCCCAGATTGACTCTGAAGCCCCCAAAAGACAAAAAATGGGGGGCTTGAATGGAACCAAAACATCATAAGCAATGTTGCCAGGCAAACAGGGACATTTCAGGGACTGTTAAGCTGCCTTTTCCTTTCAATGTGTTCTCTATACATATTCCAGACACTTCTTAGGGTGTACCTTAGTCTCCAGTTCTTCCAGGTCATTCATATGTCCTGAAAGAAGTCAACCTGAGGAATTTAAACTATTGTCAAATCAGGTTCATTTGGGGACTTTCTCCCCTGGGAAACAAGCAACTACGACAAGAGGCTGTTTCCCACACAGACAATGAGAAAGGGTTAACTGCTTCTCTCAGGTCCTGAGAGAAGTCTGTCCCCCACCAGTCCCCATAACCGGGTTTCCTGAAATGGAGCACGTCCCAGGTGCCTCTTCACTAATCACATCCTTGCAAATGGGGCCATGCGCTCAGATTAGCTCATCCCTTCACCTTCTCGAGGCCTTCTCCACCTGGAGCAGAGAATCTGGGGCAGCCTCACCACTGACTTCCCGTCAGGGGTCAGATAGGAATGTGCTCACAGAGGGCGGGTAGGTTAGGGAGCACCCGAGACCATCCTGGAGCTGACTTCCACACCAGTTCATGGCCACGCCATGTTCTAAGGCTTGCAGGCAAAGAGCAACACCAAGGTTTATATAACGAAAATATTTTCCTCTTCGCCCCCATTCCCTATGCTTTTCTTCCTCTCCTTCTTAAAAGGACTGGCTCTGGTACAAAGTGGCTTCCTGTGTCTCCTGGCTGAGTCACCTTCTCAGTCTGATTTCTCATCTGCCAGTTATCAGGTGCTGGGCCAGCCAGGAAATCTCTTTCCTTTTCGTATCCATTCTCCTTTGCTGGGGGAGAAATAAACCTACTTTACAAAATGGTTCATCCCTCCATAACTGACTTTCTATCCTCTCTGAACCAGAGCTGGATTTGTCCCAACAACTGATACACACTAGATGGGAAGCTGGCTTTGTGGCCCAGAGTATGGAAGCGGCTGAGTAGCCTGGTCACCTGTGGCCAAGCAAGCCTATTGATCTGAAGGTCAGACCATCAACTGGATTTTAAGACAAGTAGGCTCACTGGGACAAAGATTCATCTTGTAAGAACCCCGTTAAAAAGATGTTAGTGCCAAAAGGTCAGTCTTGGGTCATGGAATCCCAAAGTACTTTACCAGGCTCTCAGGCCTCACAGCTCACAGCCAGTCAGCTGGGACTCAGCTCTAAAGGTGACTAGATTTTACCCATTCTGGCTTCAATGGCTGTCTTCTTCTTCTCCAACTTCCATTTTCACGAGTTGAAAAGAGGCTGTGGGATCAAACGCCTAAAAAACGTCTGGACATCTAATTCCCTCACGTTTGGCCACTCACTTTGGGTGTTAGGTCCTAATTTTCCACAACTGAAATAGGGAAATTCTCCAAGGGATATAGTTAAAATAACATCTATGAAGTAATTTGAGAGTTAGGATCTTTAAATTACAAGACATTTTAGAGGCCATTTAATCTAGCATTTCCCAGCCAGACAAGCAATGCTTGTTCCAATTCCTTCCCTTCACCCCCACCCCACCTCCGAAGAGCCAGTCTCTTTCCTCTGTCTTTTCCTGGTATCCAAGCAGTTTGCATAAGTGTACTTAATGGGAATGACTGCCTTACTTCCCTTCCCACCACTGCCCAAGTTGGTAGCTAGCGTTTACTCGAATGTCTTGTGCTGGGGTCTGCCGTCACAAACCATTCCACTTTGGGGAGCAGTGGTTTGGAAGGACTTTTCCATCACAAGAGCTACCTTCCCCCTGCTGTTTCCCGGCCCCACGTCTTCCACTCAGCAGTCACAAATCTGTCCTTTCAAACCACAGAGAATCCATATAATCCCTGTATAAAAGGCCTTGGGGAATACTCGGGATGGTTATTGTTAACCTGTCATAGTGGCTCAGACTTGGCCTGAGTGATTGTATTATAGATGACCTGAGCTTGGCGCACATGTATCCCTAAAACACTGTATAAACCAGTTTCGTGTGAATCAAATCGTTTTAGACGTACATGGAAGGTGACTGCTTTTAAAAACCCTGTTATCGGTTCTCTCATCAACAGAAATAGGGGCTGGGCACTGAACCCGGGGTTTAGCCACGCTCAGCAAGCACTCCACCACTGAGCTAGCCTACTTCTGGAAGGCGTGCTGTCTAAGTCGCCTGCAGTGCCCAGGTTCTAGGCGGCCCCCGCACTTGTCATCTTCAGCTCAGCGCCCCAAGCAGCTGGTATCACAGGCTCGGAGTCCACCAGGCCAGACTGGACAGTCTTTGTCTAACGCAGAAATCTCCCCTATCCGGCTTTCATGCAATCTAAATTTTCATGCATTATGCTTTCCTTCTGGCAAAATTTGCCTACATAGAAAACATGCAAAATAATGATAATGGGCACAGGAAACACTGCCGAGCGCTTATCCGGCACCCGGTGCCTCACAGCTGACCTGTACTGCTTAATTTCTCCCCGCAGCTTCCTTCTGTGAAGTCACCCTAATCGTTTCCTGAAGAGGAAACTCAGGTTCAGAAAGGCTGCATACCTTTCTAAGGTCACTCAATCAGAGTCCAGAGTCTATTGTCTTTACCCTCACGAGGCTTCCGATGCCAGTCACGGTTAGAATGACACAATAAGAGTAAATTGGGCTAACATACTGAAAACTAACCTAAATGTCTACAGCTTCAAAGATATACATAAAACGGACTCTTCTTGGATATGAGCACTGTAGGTTTCTCAGAACAACATATTCCAGCACATATTCTCACAAATTCCAATACAGCTTAGCAGATGAGCCCTCAACAACTCCCCTTCAGCTGCTAGTATTAAATAGATACTGCCAGATTTTATTTCTGGGGTATGGTGGAGAGCGGACACTTTTTTCCAGCATCTTTGTACTCCCAGGGGTTAATGGCATGAGCTTTTTAGAAGAAAGAAATGGCTCACTATTGACTGGTAAAAGTCACTAGGTATCATGGTTGCTCCCAGCCTGCTCTTAGATGGGTCAAGATCATTCAGATGAGCCCAGTTTTTAATGGCATTTAGGTTTTGGAGTTAAAAATAGTTTGGCGGGGATGGAACATACTAAGTAAGCTCCGTTTCGAATCCAAACGGGGCAGAGATAAATGGAGGAGATGGCTCGGTGTCCTCCAGTTCCAGTTTCCTCCATTTAGTCAAGACCAGCGTGCCGTCAAAGCGTCACTTAGAGCAGAACACAGCCCTGGGGTTCCTAGGACCCCAAACTTCCTGAGGCTGTATAAGGAAGCTTGAGGTGGGGCCCTTTTCCAGTCCTCTGTGCCCTACAGCAACTGCCCGCACCCATGAAGAGGCCCCATGGGACTAACATGCTGCCTGCAGTCTCGTGTGCAGACTTGCTTGCAAACACGTGTCGATCCATTGCACATCATGCCCGAAGCTGTCAGGCTGGTGTCCTGGTCTGTGCTAGCCACGGTTAATTAAGCCTGTCTTCTGAAGGTGCACGCTCCCCTGGGAGCTCGCCTTTCTAACCTTTCCTTGGGCAGCCGTCTTACAATCACAAATCAAAGACTGGCGTGGGAAAGGATGCGGTTTTCCTTTCTTCTCAGCCCCTGTTTCTGTGACTGGCGGAAGAATGAACCTGACCAAGTCAAGACAACTCAATCAGTCTTCAGCTTTAAACTCTGTCTCTTTAGGCTCCTCTGACCGGCCCCATTCCTGTGGTTTTCTACCTGAGGGGTCGGTCATATGTCACTCTAACATCAGGGAAGGAGCATCAAGGCCGAGTATCACTTTTCCCTCATCTGCGCTGAGCCCACTGACTCTGCAGCAGGGCTCCCACCCAGGCCGGCTTCTGTGGTCTTGGTCTAGCTGGGGCACAGTAATGGTTTCTAGGGCCGCTGCACTTCTCCCCTGGACTGCTGAGCTTCCATCTGGAATGGAATGGCTTGGCCCATTCACATGCTTTCTCTCTGGGTTTCTCGGCCCTTACTCCACACCAGCCCCACAAGCATCCTGGCTTTTAGGTTCTATCATTCCCCCACATACCCATATAGACCTCTAAGGGGATGGGTTCCAAGGAACTTTTCAGAATTTCCTCCAAATATCAAGGAGCCCAGGAAATCAGGGTTTGGGGGATAAGATAGAAGAGCGAGGCACAGTCCATAGGGAGGGTTACACCAGACTGTCTGCCTGCATGGGTCTACGTGGACCCTGCTACTGAGACTCTGAGGCAGCTTCCTGCTATTGACATCAGGTATGTTGAGACCCTGTTTCTTCTTGGAGTCCCAGGAGCGCAGCAGAGTCCAGGCTGGTACTGGCCACTGCTGCTGGGCTGTGCCGAGGGAGTCAGAACACTCTTGCTCTCATGTCCTCAGCCTTCTCAATGCTGCTCCTGGCCCAGAAATTTTCTCTCCTATGTGAAAATCCACACGTCTCTTGCGATCCAACAGATGATGGCATAATCTCTGAACTTTAGGTTTACCGGATCTGTCTGTCTCTTGATATTTAGAGGAAATTTCTGGAGGAAACCTTAAAATCCCTCTCAAGCACCTGGCTCTTCAGTTGAAGAGCCAAGTGTCTTAAGAATAGTATCCTGCTGTAGAGTTGATTTGAGACAAACTTCTAGGCTCCAGCAAGTCTCCTGTCTCAGCCTCCTGCGTAGCTGGAACTATAGGAATGCACCATTAGTATCTCTTGTATAGCTTCTAAAAGGACTAGTTAAGCCGGGCGGTGGTGGTGCACACCTTTAATCCCAGCACTCGGGAGGCAGGCGGATCTCTGTGAGTTCGAGGCCAGCCTGGTCTACAAGAGCTAGTTCCAGGACAGGAACCAAAAAGCTATGGAGAAACCCTGTCTCGAAAATCAAAAAAAAAAAAAAAAAAAAAAAAAAAAAAAAGGACTAGTTAAGAGTTTAAAAGGATTAGTTAAGAGTTTAAAACTAAAGATGAGGAAATATCTCAGCCAGTAAAGTGCTTGCTTTGCAAGCAGAAGAACCTGAGTTCTGAGTTCAATCCCCAGAACATTTATTAAAAATAAGTAAGTAGAGTCGGACGGTGGTGGTGCACGCCTTTAATCCCAGTACTCGGGAGGCAGAGGCAGGCGGATCTCTGTGAGTTCAAGATCAACCTGGTCTACAAGAGCTAGTTCCAGGACAGCCTCCAAAGCTAAAGAGAAACCCTGTCTCGAAAAACAAAACAAAACAACAAAAAACAAAAAAAAGTAAGGAGAGAGAGAGAGAGAGAGAGAGAGAGAGAGAGAGAGAGAGAGCGCTTATCATGCTGGTATCTTCTTACAATCCCAGCACTGGGGAAGGTAAAGACAAGCAGATAGATCCCTGGGGGCTCTCTGACAGGCTAATGGAGTCTGTGAGAACTCTGAGGGCTTGTAAGAAAACTCCAAGGAAACAAGACAAGAGTTTTGTGGCCTCATTTTTTCAAAGCATGGACTTTGAAATGCCATACGGTGGTGGCGCACGCCTTCAATCCCAGCACTCGGGAGGCAGAGGCAGGCGGATCTCTGTGAGTTCGAGACCAGCCTGGTCTACAAGAGCTAGTTCCAGGACAGGCTCCAAAAAACCACAGAGAAACCCTGTCTCAAAAAAAAAAAAAAAGAAAAGAAAAGAAAAGAAAATGTTAAGTTTAATCTAGTTCCAGTAGAGAATCCTCTTCCCTCCCAAGATCTTCTCTGTCTACATTAGTTTGTTACATAGGTAGCTACAGGCCTATGAGATGAGCGTGTTATCTTCCCTCGTGGTGTTCACAGCTTGAAAGGGAACATGACCATTGGACAGGGATGATCCAGGATGGTGTTTTGGATGATGCAGCATTGTAATTCCAGAATTGAGGCAGAGGCATGAGGATCATATAGTATGTCCAGGTGTAGTGGCAATTCACTTGTATTTTAATAAATAAAACTTCCCTGAGGATCAAAAAAAGTAAAACAGCCACATTGGCCAGCTTTATAGACCAGGCAGCAATGACACACACCTTTAATCCCAGTAGCCACACTAGTTTGCCATAGAAACCAGGTGGTAGTGGTGCACGCCTGTAATCCAGAACCTGAGAGGATTATAAAACAGGAGGAGGCAGCTCTCAGTCACAGTCTCATTCTGAGATTCCTAGAGGCAGGATCGCCATTTTGGACTGAGGTAGAGGTAAGAGCCAGTGACTGAATGTTTTGCTTTACTGACCTTCAGGTTGAACCCCAATACCCGTTTCTGAGTTTTCTATTAATTGTGCAACATCCAGGCTGGGCAGTGGTGGCACACACCTTTATTCTAGCACTTAGGAGGCAGAGGCAGGAGAATCTCTGTGAGTTAAGGCCAGCCTGGTCTACAGAGCGAGTTCCAGGAGTACAAAAAGAAACTCTGCCTTGAAAAGCAAACAAACAAACAAGCTAAAGAAAGAAAGAATGAATAAGAAAGAAATAGCATGTCCAAGTGTTTTTTTCCCCATGTTTTTAGATAGAATGTATAACCCAGGCCAGTCTCAAACTCTGTGTAAGTCTAGTTGGCCTCGAATTACTTACTGAGCCTCCTGCCTCTGCCACTGAGTTCAGAGATTATAGACCTGTGCCATTATGAATAGCATGTTTAAAAATACTGGGAAAATATCCAGAGTTCCATATGGTTATGATATAAAGTAAGGAGGGATGCGGTAAGGCTGGAGAAGTACACAAGGCATGTAAACTCTACTACGAAGCTCCTACGGATTTTAGCAGGTGAGTGTTCTCTGTCAAACTGATGGTCTAACAATGCCATCCAAGATGCCCTGAGAGTAAGATGGTCCAGGAAAGAGACATGGAACAAAGACAAGCCTAGACAAAACACCACCACCATAAGAAACAAGTGAACAAACAAAATAACAACAAACGCACAGGAGAGCATGGAAACCATAAGCCAAGAAAGGAGTTGTCATCACGCCGAGAGGACAGTGAGCAGCAACCAGAACAAGAATAGGATCACTGGTGACCGCCTGTCAGCAGCCTGCAATATCTGGGCTGCATCAGATCAACTGCAGGGATTGGGGAGATCAGGGGGTAAAATGCTCATTTTATAGGCATGGGGACCTGAGTAAATATCAGGCGTGGTGGCAAAGTGGCTGTAACCCCAGAACTGCAGTATTGCAGAGATAGGCGGATTCCCAGCTCAACCAAAACTGAGAATCCAGGTTCAAGAATAGATTTTCTCAAAATGTACAGTGGAAAGTCATAAAAGAGGGAACTCGGAGGCCCCAACCCAGTGGCAGAGACCCGGCACGAAGGCCCCAGCGGCGGATGAGGGATAGTCCAAGCATGAAACAGTGAAGCCCACACTGAGAGCAGAGCGCCCCACTACAACTAAATCAAGTAGGTTTTTTGGGGCCTGGCCTGCAGAGTGGTAGGCCTTGTATAGGCAAGGTCCTGTCCCTGAGAACCCTCCTGAGTGGGGAGAGTGTTCTGGGCCTGAGGCAGGACACAGGAAACAGAGTGGGGGCATTCCCCGACCCCCTTTACCCCCGGTTAGTCTGTGAGGACTGGTACCCTCTGCTGGGGCTGCTCCTACTCTGCTGCGACTTCTCTTTCTCTGACCTATCCCAACTTGTGCCCAGGGGCCTCCTTCACCCCTCCTCCCTTCCCCGGGGCCGCCGGACCACCCACTTTAGCCTGTTTGGGCTCTGGGTCGGGAGCTCGGGGCAGTGGACAACGGGAGTTTCTCTGTTTTGGTGGCTGGCCTGCAGAGTGGTAGGCCTTTGGTTGGCGAGGTCCCTGGTGAACGAGGAACCTTGTCCAGGTCCGAAGACCCTTCTGAGTGGTGAGAGGGATCTTGGCCCATGGCGGGAGCCAGGAAATGGAGTGAGGGCATTTTGTAAATGGGGCCCCTGCCCAGCAGGGAAACCTGATCCTGATTTAAAAGACCCATTGGATAACATCGATAGGAGGAGATGGGCAGGCGCCAAGGCAAGAACTCACCCAACAATCTGAAAAGCAACATGAAAACACCAGAACCCAATGATCTAACACCCTAACACAGAAGAAGAGGAAAAAATTGACTTTATGAAAGCAATAGAGTTCCTTAAACAACATGTAAAAAAAACGCCCTTATAGAAATGGATGAGAAGTATAACAAAAAGTTTGAAGAAATGAGTAAATACGTACATGATACCCTGGAAAACCAAGAAAAAACGATCAAACAGGTAATGGAAACAGTTCAAGAATTGAAAACTGAAATGGAAGCAAGGAAGAAAGCACAAACTGAGGACCAGCTGGATATGGAAAATCTAGGCCAATGAGCAGAGGCTACAGAAACAAGCATAATCAATAGAATACAAGAGATAGAAGAAAGAATCTCAGATTCTGAGGACACCATAGAGAAAATAAACGCACTGATCAAAGAAAACAGCAAAGCCAACAAATACTCATCACAAAAC
>NW_026067909.1:14870566-14974526 GCF_014885135.2 Alexandromys fortis
GATGCTCACCTTACTAGACCTGGATGGAGGTGGGTGGTCCTTGGACTTCCCACAGGGCAGGGACCCTGATTGATCTTTGGGCTGATGAGGGAGGGGGACTTTTTTGGGGGAGGAGGAGGGAAATGGGAGGCAGTGGCGGGCAAGAGACAGAAATCTTCAACAAATAAATAAATAAATTAAAAAAAAAAAGAGGGAACTCGCCGGGCGGTGATGGCGCGTGCCTTTAATCCCAGCACTCGGGAAGCAGAGGCAGGCGGATCTCTGAGTTTGAGGCAGCCTGGTCTACAAGAGCAAGTTCCAGGACAGGCTCCAAAGCCACAGAGAAACACTGTCTCGAAAAAAAAAAAAAAAAGAGGGAACCCACTGTCCAACTCCTGGCCTACACACACACATGCACGCACGGAGCACATGGAGATTGAAATGAATGAGGAGGGAACCCACTGTCAACTCCTGGCCTCCACACACATGGAAGAAACACAAGGAGATTGAAGTGAATTCAATATGGGATGTTAGAGACAAAAGAGGATGGATTGAGCGAGTGAAAGGAGGAGGTGCTACTTTCTGATATGCGGTGTGACCAGGTTTGGGTGGGAAGATCACGTGAAAATGTGTGACCACGTGTGCATTAAATCAATCACTTCAAAGCATCTCTCACCTTCCATCTCTACACTGATGTCTTTCAAATGGGTTTCCTAAAGGCAGGTGACTCCAACCCATGCGTAACTACTAACCAATATCTCCACTTGACTCAAAGATACTTCCAACCCAAGGTTCCAAAACAATAGCCTCCTCTCTTTTAACTTGGCCATCCCTCCTCTTCATTAAATTCTTCACAAACCCTTTTCTTCTCCAACAGAGCTGTGTGACATTCATTTCTGCCCACATCTTACCAGGTTTCCCTAACTCTGCACTTGTGTTTCCCCTGGCACCGCCTGAGTTTTGGCTACCGTCTTCTCTCTCCCCAGCCCCACTGTCCCGTCCTTACTGGCTTCTCTTCCACGCAGCCACCCTTTCGGCCACCTCCCCACACACCAGCTAGCCTATTTGAAAAACAAAGTCACCCATTTGACTTCCCTGTTTCAATAATCTCCAGGGCACTAAAGGTGAAAAATAAAAAAAATTCTTTATATGCTATAGATATCTCTGTTAAAACCCCAGCTCTATCCCTTCCCATCCCAGGGATCTTAGGTAAGGTGTTCTAGCAATGTCTCTACCTTTTTATCTGTGAAATGGCTTAATGTTTACCTCTCCATGTTCCTAAAGGAGTTAAATAAGGGTGATGGCTCAGGGTTTAAGAGCACCTGTCGCTCTTGCAGGGGACAAAGATTTGGTTCCCAGTCCCCTACCTGGCAGCTCAGCACCATCTGTAACTCCAGTTCCAGGAGATCCAACACCTACTGGCCTCTGTGGGCACTAGGCACAAATATGTACATGCAGGGGAAACACTTATGCATATAAAATACAAAATGCCTTTAAAAAATTAAGTAAGATTCAGAAAGCTGAAGCAGGCAAATCATAGCAAGTTGGGGGTGGGGAACAGCTTGGTCTACATAGTCAGCTAGTTAGTTCCAGGCTGGCCATGGCTACGTAACGAGACTCTGGGAGAAAGAAGACAGAAAGAAAGGGGAGAGGTTGGGTTAATCTGCAAGAAATAGTCTCCAACTAATGTTAGCAACTGCTATCACCGCTCCCCATTCTCTGACTTGTCGGTGCTTCTCAAAACCAGCTTCAAACTCAGGTGATGTGTCCTGAGCCAATCTCCTTTCGTCCTCTCTTTCACAGGTTACTGCTCTCTGTTAAACTCTCTTATAACCTCTGAAGTTTCCATTCATGACACTGATTGTAATTGGTGGTTATAACTGAGCAATCCTTTTATTACTGTCCATGATCCCCACCAGGGGGTCCCAAGACCCTAGCACAGTACCTGGCACATACTAAGTCACAACCTTTGAATGAATGCTTGATTGAGGTGAGGAAGGAGCTAATGGGGCAGATGACTCAAGAAGGCTGTGTGTATCTCAGGGTGTAATACTAGCCAAGCAAGCACACGCTATGGGTTCTGTGCCAACAAAAGGAAGGAGGAGGGCAAGATGATAACGATGCGTACAGGGTATCAAGATTTCCTGCTTTGGCTGGGCGGTGGTGGCGCACACCTTTAATCCCAGCACTCGGGAGGCAGAAGCAGGCGGATCTCTGTGAGTTCGAGGCCAGCCTGGTCTACAAGAGCTAGTTCCAGGATAGGCTCCAAAGCTACAGAGAAACCCTGTCTAAAAAAAAAAAAAAAAAAAAATCCTGCTTTTAATTTAATCTGGTAGATGATCAAGCATGTTTAAATGGTCACCAGAAGCGAGGGCCATGAGGGTTGGGAGGGATGTGACCTACAGCAGAACCAGAAGAATGAGTCTCAGCCGGAAGAAGGGAGACACCTCTTCCATGGCACAGAGAGCTGAAGATTCATTTCCAGCTCTAGCTGTGACAGCACAGCCAAGCTCTTCCTATGAATCGTGCTTAGCCTGAGCAGGAAATTCGAATCCTCTGAGCAGCTCAGCGTGCCTGGTGGGTATCATTCCATTCACTTTGGCAACGCACAGGAAAAGGAGGCAGAGGTTCTCTTTGTCATTGACCGCACTGATTCACTACCGTGCAAAATACCAAGTTTCCAGAGCAACCCAGGCGCAGAGCTGAGACGGTGATCTCAGCAGTCCCTTGACTGAGCATGCTTGCTTTCCAATTTGGGAAACAGTGCAGTGAAGTAGGAATGTGGGAAGATAATGGCTGCCATGAACTGAGTGCTTACTACAGGGGGATGCTGGACTAGTACTTACTGCAATAATTCACTTACTATGGGGGGGATGCTGGACTAGTACTTACTGCAATAATTCACTCGGTCCCCACATCTTACAGGTGAGGAGACTCAGTTGCAAAGAAAGGAAGGGCAGATTTAAGGTCCTACAACAAAACTAGATTTTATTTATCTATTTATTTTGAGACACAGTTTCACTCTGTAGTCCAGGCTGTTGTAGATACAGCCTCCAGAGTGCTTGAATTACACGTGTGAACCCCCACTCACACCTCCTAACTAGACAGTCACCTCAGGGGTCCTAACTCTAAAACCCTTGCGGCCTTTCTTCCTCACCCCCTGGTGCTCAGGATTAAACCCAAGGCCTTGTGCGTGCTAGGCAAGGGATCTACCTCTGAGCTACCCCAGATCCCAAATCTATGCCTTTTAATTACTCTGCCTACTCTTCCTCTGAACAGACTAGGAGTTAGAAGATAAGGAGTCTTTCCATGAGTTAATTCTGTTAACATGGACATCCACTTAGGTGTCTGAACAGCATTTTGCTCCTCAATAAATTAAGGGTGAAAGTTAGAATGTTTGTCTTACAAGGGTTTTTGAAAGATTTACATTGCTTAAATTGGGAAATTAATCTACAAAAGCTATTGTTTATGTCAATCACAAGACCTAGTAACTCCAAATGGCCACGATCTAACATGTTGTCACTGAGACCTCAGGTCCCATAATCCTGAGCAGTGGCAATAAATGGTTCCAGTTTGTTTGTTGGTCAGCTAATTCCCATTTCATAATCAACTTTAATGTCCCTGTTGAAGTCTCCATAATGACCATTATGTACACGTTGGCCTCTTTCTTCCTGAACATCCATATACTCTGACCTCTGGGGACAGAAGTCTATGTCCTCTCTTGACTCCATTGCTTGAAGGAGAGTGAGGTGGGTTTTTCTCATTTTGTTTGTAGTCCTGACTGGCCTGGAACTCCCTTGTTGAACAGGCTGGCTTTGAACTCTCACAAATTTGTCTGCCTCTGCCTCCCCCGAGTGCTGGGATTAAAGGTGTAGCAATCCAACACAAGTGACTGATTTTTTAAAAAAAGAAAATCATAAATACCCTGAATAACAGTTCACAGTGAGCTATTCCAGAGAAGGCTAAATTCCAGTTTAACGGTAGAATCTCAGTCTTCAACAAAACTCCCCAATCCCTCTCCCCACTCATTTTACCTGTGAGGAAAACCAAGGCCAGACAGACGCAAATGTTCAGATTTTTAGAAGTACATTTAACACAATGATTTTGTCTTGTGAAAGGCACACATGCGGCTGTCTTAGTTATGCATACACTTTCAGAAAAAAACAAAATTGCTAAAATTTGGCTAACAATAAAGCCATTATTAAACCTTAAATCCAATAATTCACTGAAAGAACATTCTTTTGTTGTCCTTACTTGTCCATGTCAGACATTTCCCAGGTTTGAAGGGGCCTCCCTCTCCTCTGGAGTATATAACCCAAAGCCTCTGCGAAATCCATCCTGGTTTTTTTGGTGTTTTTTTTTTTTTTTTCTTTTTCTTTTTTTCTTTTCCTCCTTCTGGTTCCTCCCTGAGCTTAGCTCTCCAATCTGGAAGAACAGTACTTTCAGAGCTGGAGTGGGGGTGGGAGTGTCACATGACATAACGCACTTTTAGCACCCACTGAGAGCACCCACTCTGTGCATTTGCTCTGATTTGGGCATATTTCCTTCCTCTCCTAAGCAGATAGCAGCTCACCTTGGTGAATGCCATTAAACCGTAGACCACTCAGCTGCTAATAAACCAAGAAGAAACCCGTGCCAGGCCTAGAAATGCCCATCCCTGCCCCCAACCCCCTTAAGACAGGGACTCGGGCAGAATTCTCCTGGTTGATAAATGAGAGGAGCTGAGGAGCCGCTGTGATGACGGTTCCGAGAATCTGATTTGTGAGAAGGCAAATCTCCAGGAGCACCATGGAGATGCTTTTGGAAAGCGGGCCAGCCTACCTGCCGGAAGGAGGACGAGAGAAAGGGGGCAAGGCAGAGAGAAACGCTTAAGCGAGATGGCCTGGAGGTGCCCAAAAAGGGACTTTTGAAAAGGAAACGGAGGCCGCATCTCGGGGAAACCTCGGAGGTGAGTGACATTAAAAAGGGCTGTGCACCCTGGCAAAGGGGCATCAGAAACAAAGGTGCAATGTCCAAACTGGGAAGAATGAGCCCCGTTAACTGTGGGTGGTACCCAGACGCCCAAGGGCGTCGCGGGGTAGGCAAAGACCGGAAGGTGGGGGTCAAGCAGGGCATCCACGCGGAAGACCGTGGGGGGTCGGGAGCCGGCAGAGGAGCGGCCGTCCTGAATTTGCCCCGGGGAAGGTCAGCGACCCTCGGCCGGGGAACCACAGTAGGAACCGAGAGGGGCCGCGGTTGCCATGGCGCCGGGCGGGGAGGGGGTGCCTCGCGCCCCGCCCCAAGCCCCGCGGGGCCGGCGAGCTCCAGATGGTCCCGGGCCTCCCGCGGGAGCCGGCGGCCTGCGGCAGGGGGAGGCTATTGTCCTCCTTCCGCGGCGCCGCAGTCCCGCCGCTCGCGCCCGCGCGCAGCCGCCACGCGCCCCGCGGCCGCCGGCCCCGCGCGCCCCCCGCGCCGCTCGCGCCCTGTGACAGCGCCCGCCTGCCGTGCGCCCCGCCGCCGCCGCCGCCTGTGACCGCCCGCAGCCACCCCTCGCGACCCGGCTGTGGGCGCGGCGCCGACCAGTGCGCCCCGGCCAGCCGCGCTCCCGCTACCCGGCAGGCGCTCTGCACCCAGGTAGGTGCCTCCGGCGCCCCGGCCCGCTTTGTCCCGGCCGGCAAGGAGGCGCGCTTTGTGCGACTGCATGCAGGCGTTGGGGTCGGTCCTGGGAACCCCAGGAGGGAGGATGCGACGCCGAGTGCCCGGGTTCTGTGCGGGCCAGCCAGGTACCACTGAAGACAGTGGGGGTGGAGGCTTGGGGCACGCGGACATCTCTGGAGCGCAGAGAAGAGTCTGGAAGAGTTGAGCTGACAGGCGCGCTGATGGATCGGGGTCGCCTGGGCTCGGAGCGCGTCTGGCAGCGCCGGCTTTTTCTGGTGCGGTGGTTCCTGCGGGGACCAGCCGGCGCCGGTCGGGGGACTGGGAACGTGCTCGGATCTGTCTGTCCGGGGCCTGTGAATACCCAGCTTCCTCCAGCTCCGCAGCTTATTGGTAACTGGCTTTGAGGCTTCGTGGGCTTCTCCTCACCTCTGTGGTAGCTAGCTCCATGCTGCCCTTTAGGTCTCGCATGGGTATGAGAGGTGGACACGGTTTGGTGGAGATGACTGTAGTTGCTAGAGAGGATGAATCCTTCAGGCCATGAGGAAGCGTTGTGTAAGGTATTTCTGGGGCTCTACATTTACAGGGCAGTGAAGTCTGCCTATGACAGCTGCCTGACTGGGGTTTCAGTTCCAGCTCCACCATCCGTTTATACCATCCACTCTGACTCCAGCCTACTGCACCCCAGAATCCTCATGACACTGCATGCTTGTCTGACATGGAGGCTTGCCCCTGTTCTAACGTGATTCTCCGTGGGCTGTTTCTCAGCTGCTGTCCCCATTACAATTCCAGTCTTCAGAGCCTGGGTTTGTAGGCATTGCCGGTCGGTATCCACAACCCGGTTTCTCTTGAAGGTGAAGAGAGCAGAGTGAGTTCCAGATGTGTTTGTGTGTATCTCAGTTAGAGCGTGGGGCAACCACCTCTTGGCATGTTGAGAAGAGTAGGACGGGATCAGTGGTGAGGGAAGAGCTAAAATGGAGCGTAGACTTTTCTGGTTAAGAAACTGATGTAAGCTCAAGCGTGGGGAAGGTGGTGGTAAGGAGGGGAAATGAGTCTGAATAATTATGTCCGGGGTGGAGGATTTTTTTATTTATTTGGGTTTTAGGCCAGGTGATCTTCCTGCCAGTTTCTGGGTGCTGGGATTACAGGTGTGCAGCACCAAGCTCAGCCTAAACAGCAGATTCCAAAGGAGAAAATGAAAACATCCGCGCGTCTTCAGCCTGGCTCCCCATTCCCTCCTAGCAGAGCCCTGAGCTTCATCAGGAACACTGCCTGGGAAAGATCAGGGTTTATTTTTCTTTCTTCTCTTTTCTGTCTTTCTCCTGCTTTCTTAAGCACCCCGCATCTCACTGTGACTCTTTCCCCCTTTCTCTCCCTGCCAATCCATCTATTTATACTTTGAGTCAGATGAGATTTTTATTTCGCTCAAGTCCCTATCTGTCCTAATGTATTGTTCAGCCTCTGGTCATTTATTCAGCCCCGGCTTCCCAAGGCTGTCCAGCCCTGCCCTCCTTCCTCTCGGAATCAGTTCAGTTTGATTAGTTCTAGAGCACACTTCCGCTTTGCTTTTGCTCTGTCGCGGCTGGGGCTGGGGTTGCTGCCCTGAGAGGGAAGAGGTATTTTAGTTTAGCTCTGGATAAGACCTGCACGTACTTAGAAGTCATCCACAGTCATACTCACCCCCGGAACTCTGTGCTTTTCAGTCCTCGGAGCTGCCCGAAGGAGTTGCAGCTGCAGGCTTGGTCAGTGGCCCTCTGAGTGAGCGCCTTTCGTCAGCATCTTTTGGGCCACCTGGGAATGAGTTAGATATGCAAAGTCCCAGCCCATTCCAGATCTGCCAAACCAGAAATAGGTATTGAGGGAGGCAGTGATCTGTTCCAGTGGCCCAGCACTCAGGTCATGTGATCTGTATTTGTGACTCCTTAGTCCCCTGCTAGTGCTTACCTTGAAAGTCCTCCAGCTGAGAAACAGGTCTTTTCTCCTCCCGTCTCCATTCTTTGCATGAGTGTTTTCTTCATCCCTAAGAAAGACATTGATTCATTGGCCAAAATAGGAATTATGATGAATTCATGTGATGTCTCTTTAATACATATTCTGCTGGGCCCAGAGAGAAGTGAGAGACAGACAGACAGACAGACAGACAGACACACACACACACAGAGAGAGAGAGAGAGAGAGAGAGAGAGAGAGAGAGAGAGAGAGAGCGCTACCCCTGCTCTCAAGGAGTTAAAGAGGAACAAGCAGACACACACACACAACTGACGTGTCGTGAATGTGATAAGCACTGTAATGTGTAATAGCTGTATACACAGGGCTGAGTGAAGCACAGAGGAGGAGGATCACTAAGGGGGTAGAGAAGTAATTGGAGCAGGATGTGGAGAGAAGAGGAATAGGAGGACAAGACAGGGCAGGAAATAGGGCCTCTAGCTTTTCAAACCAGTGCCAGTGGAGGAAAGTGAGAGGGGACCCCGATGACTCGGGACCAGCCCCTAGCTAAGCAGAGCCTGTGTTGTAGCAAAGCTCCAGCCTGAAGCTAATGGGAGGTACTGCTAGCCTGATTCTAACCACATAAGCCTCTTGGGCCTGGCTGAGGTCAGTGGCTAAGAATGAGGGAATGCAGAACTGTAATCTGGATTAATGGTGGCACCTTCCTTCCGCTGGAGTTCAGGAATCCTTGAAGAAGAAAATTGAGGATTCTCCACAGTCATGTGGATGGAGGTTTGCTGGAAGACTGAGCACAGGAACCCAGGTCCTATGTAAGGGATGGTCTGGGTAGAGAAATCTCAGGCAGAAAACTTTCAGACCCTGGAGCTGGCAGCTGTTGGAGCACAGAAAACATATTGTACAAGATGAAGGGGGTCCAGAGCTAGAGAAACTGACTGTCAAGGCACAGGGATGGGATTGTAGTGAGGTTTTTCCTATAGAAGGAAAATAGTATAATAAAATAATGAGGGGAAGCTGGGTGTCATATGGGGGTGCTTTTGCTGGGGTCTGTGGAGAGATTGTTTGGGTTCTAATGCCCTTCCTTCAGCTGAACTGACAAGGACTGCTGGTGAGGAGATTTTAACTCCACACACAGAGCAGGGCCAAGGCTAGTGCTTCTAGTCAGATTCTGTTTTCTTGTTCAGAAGCTAAAACTGTTAGCTGACTGGCGCAGGTCATGCCTGGCTTATAGTGTTCTTTGCTCAGGGTGACTCAACTCTGCCCTACAATTTAGTTTCATATAAATATTTACAGAGCAAATCCAATGGCTCTGTTGGTGGAAATGATGGGAAAGGAGCCCTAGACCAGTGGAAATTAAACCCCTTGCTCATCTATAGGGTAATGAACGACTAAATCTAGGGACTAGAGGCCTAAAAGTCCTCCACCTGAGAAACAGGTCTTCTCTCCCGTCTCCATTCTTTGCATGAGTGTTTTCTTCATCCCTAAGAAAGACATTGATTCAATGGCCAAAATAGGAATTATGATGAATTCATATGATATCTCTTTATTGAATAGCTATTCTTCTGGACCCAGAAAGGAGAGAGAGAGAGAGAGAGAGAGAGAGAGAGAGAGAGAGAGAGAGAGAGAGAGAGAACGAGAACTACCCCTGCTCTCAAGGAGTTAAAGAGGAACAAGCAGAGACACACACACACAACTGACGGTCGTGTCGTGAATGTGTGATAGCTGTATCCACAGGGCTGAGTGAAGCGCAGAGGAGGAAGGATCACTAAGGGAGTAGAGAAGTAATCGGAGCAGGACGGAAGTCTTCACTGCTTGGACTAGTCAGTTTAAACTGTCCGTGTGATAAAGCCTAGAGTCATCTGAGAGGAGAGTCTCCATTAACAAGTTGTCCGGAGGAGATGGGCCTGTGGCCATGCCTGTGGGAAATGTCTAGATTGTTAGTTGATGTAAGAGGCTCCAGTCCACTGTGGGCAGCACCATTCCCTGAGAAGGGGGCCCTGGGGTGTATTTAAAAAAAAAAAAACAACTAAGCATGTTTCTAAAAGGAAGCCAGCTAGCAGGGCATCCCTCTGTGGTTTCTGCTTCCCCTGCTTCCATTGCTGCCTTGCCTTCCCTCAGTGATGAACTGCGACTTGAGAGTATAAGCCAAATAAATCCTCAGAAGATCTTAGGACAGCAACTGAAAGGAAACTAGAACACACCTCCTTCATGTCACTCCCAGAAAAGCGCTGGTGTGGGGCGCTACCCAACCTCAAGGAGGGCACCTTCGGAACCAGCTAACCATAGTAGCTAAGTTCTGCCTTTGTGTGCTCATGTGCACACACACTTCTACCCACCTAAAACTTTACCATCCAGCCTTCAAACCACAGAAGTTTTCCTCACCTCCTTCCTTCCCAGATCAGGTATTTTTTTCCCGAAACAGAGTTTCTCTGTATAATAGCGTTGACTGTCCTGGAACTCACTACGTAGACCGGACTGGCCTCGAACTCACAGAGATCCACCTGTCACAGCCTCCTGAGTGTAGCATGATTAATGAAAACTCAGAGACAGATATTGGGGTTCAACCTGAAGGTCAGAAAAGCAAAACAGCCAGCCACTGGCTCTTAGCTCTTGCTGAAAGAAATGGTGATCCTGCCTCCAGGAATCTCAGAAAGAGACTGAGCCTGAGAGCTGTCTTCTCCCGTTTTATATTCCTCTCTAGCACTGGGATTAAAGGCGTGTACCACTAACACCTAGTTTCTATGGCAAACTAGTGTGGCCACTGGGATTAAAGGTGTGTGTCACCACTACCTGGTCTGTAAGGCTGATCAGGGTAGCTGTTTTACTCTCTGATCTTCAGGCAGGCTTTATTAAAATACAAATGAAGCATCACTATACCTGAGTGCTGGGATTAAAGGCATGGGCCACCACCACCAGATGAAGTAGTTCATGAGTTTAAACTGTCTTGTGATGAAGAGGTATTAGGAAAATGAAAAATGTGGGATTTAGAGTTCTGTTAAAGTTACAACTTTCTACCCCCCATTCTCTTGAGTGGCTAGTAAATGTTGTTTTACACCAGAACTTTGGACCTTACAGACTTTCAAAAAAAATCCCCAGCAGCTAATCTGAAGCTCATTTGAGGACAGAGTGTGTTTGCTTAAGTTAAGGTCATAAATAGTACTGGCAAGTATACACGATCCAGATACCATAGCCTAGACCACTGAGGCTGGGTTGAGTGCTGATCCCTCAGGCCACTGCTAAAGGGCCCCAGGATGGTCTGGGAGATGTTAATAATATTCTCTGTACCAGATGCTATGAAGAAGAGTTAGAGGGGCTGGAAAGATGGCTTGCTGGTTAAAAGCAGTGGTGTTTTTCACAGAGGACCCAGGTTCAATTCCCAGCACCCACATGGCGGTTTACAACTATCTATAATTTCAATTCTGCATCCTTTTCTGGCCTCTCTGGGTACCAGGCAAACATCTGGTACATGTAATATATATATGCATCAAAACATCCATGCCCGGGCTGGAGAGATGGCTCAGTGGTTAAGAGCATTGCCTGCTCTTCCAAAGGTCCTAAGTTCAATTCCCAGCAACCACATGGTGGCTCACAACCATCTGTAATGAGGTCTGGTGCCCTCTTCTGGCCTGCAGACATACACACAGATAGACTATTGTATACATAATAAAATAAATAAAATATTTAAAAAAATCTATGCCATAAAACAAAATTTAAAAAATCTTTTTCAAGACAGGGTTTCTCCAAGTAGCTCTGGCTGTCCTGGAACTTGCCCTGTAGAGCAAGCTGGCCTCAAACTCAGAGATCTGCCTGCCTCTGTCTCCTGAGTGCTGGCTTCATTTATTTATTTATCTGTTTATTTATTGAGGGGAGCAAGATCCTCTTTTTTAAAAATTTAGGAAGAACCTTACTTCAAAACCTAGTACTTGCCTGGTGGTGGTAGCAGACACCTTTAATCCCAGCACTTGGGAGGCAGAGACAGGTAGATCTCCGAGTTTGAGGCCAGCCTGGTCTACAAAACAAGTTCCAGGACAGCCAGTACTGTTATACAGAGAAACCTGTCTGAAAAAAAAAAAAGAAGAAGAAGAAGAAAGAAGGAAGGAAGGAAGGAAGGAAGGAAGGAAGGAAGGAAGGAAGGAAGGAAGGAAGGAAGGGAAGGGCAGGTGAGTGGCAGGCTCAGCACCCCCAGTGCTCTTCACAAGCCGCGTCTTCTTGTAGGAACAGGAAGCCACCCACCACCATGAGCAGCACTCTGTCACCCACAGACTTCGACAGCTTGGAGATCCAGGGCCAGTATAGTGACATCAACAACCGCTGGGATCTGCCCGACTCAGATTGGGACAATGACAGCAGTTCAGCCCGCCTCTTTGAGAGGTCCAGAATCAAGGCCCTGGCAGGTAAGGAAAGGCAGGGAGGGGCAGGGAGGTGATGAGATGGGTGGAGGTGGGTTTATGAGCTCGGAAGGGAGAATCTTCTGTCTTTATGGGATGACTGACTTTGTTTTCTAAGTTGCTGCTCTGAAGCAACAGATACGGACCCCTGGTCCCCAAGTCCAACCTCAAGGTCAAACTTCATGCACTGAACAGTATTGCTTAGCTCCCTTCTTCCCTAACTTGGAGATGCCACTCACATTAACCCTGGGAGTGACCAGCTGCGTGGATGAGCTTCCTTTCATGACCTAAGCCCTGAGTCAGGTCTCTGTCCCCACAGTGCTTTGCTTTTTACTCTGCTTGTCATTTCTGTCCCATCCACCTCTCCCTCACCTTCCCTCCCAATGTGCCTTCCCTTATTTCGACTGTCACTTCCCACACCTGTTCCCTGTCCGGCCCCATTATCTTCCTGGCTCCCTCCCCACCTGTTCCTTCTACTTGCTGCCTGTCACTCCTATTTATTTACCTGTTCCCTGGAGCAGTTCTTTCAGCTGCCACCCTCCCATTCTCCCAGGGTTTGCTCTCCGCCCACCCCACCTCAACCCCTGCCCTCCCTATGGCCAGGACTCTCCTCTTGGCTGTGCTGGGCACAAACAAACCTGTCTGACAGGCCTCCCTGCATTGAGGGTGGGGGGTGGTCATGGCAACAAGAGTACAGCTGCCACCTGACACCACCAGCCAGTGGCTGTTTTGGGATTGAGTCACCCACACACCCTAAGGCCACCCACCCAATCTGCCTTCCACGTTCATCCCTCCCTCTTCATAGCTCCTGACCTGCCCGTGGCCCAGCCAGTTCCAATATGAGAGATTACTTCCACTTAAGGGGTGATCTTCCTGCGGGGTGGCTCCCAGCAGAAGAGATTTGGAGGCCTTGATGATTTTTACAAGTGTAGGTTCTCCAGAAGGATGAACTTGAGAGCCTCTAGACAGAGGGTCCAGAACTTAGGGTTCTCAGAAGCTTTCCCAGGAAATCCTACTCTGCCCTCCCAGCGCCAGAAAATGGCTACAGCTTGTGGGGTTCATGGGTCACTCTCTCCTGGCATCTTCCTGACTGGGACTGAAAACTGACTGATGAAACACTCATACAGGCACTTTAGTAGTTCAGGGAAGACAAGAAATGTGGGGTATGGTGAAGTGTGCCTGGTTCCCTGGTTTTAGATTTGTGTATCCTCTGGTACTATCATTGATGTCATTGTGCACATGCTACCCAAAACTCTCATGATATCTGCAATGATATATACCTTCCAGAATGTCACTGTGTCTGTACAGGTCACACGCCAACCAATGTGCTCATTATATCTATGCACACATGCTTCATGCCACCTAGTAAAGTTTCCAAGTCTAGCTCATATGACAGCTGCCATTCAGAGCTCTCACCATGTCTGTAAGCATGCCACATGCCACCCAGTACTGCTACCATGCCTGAACATTTAACACATACGTCCCAATATGGTCAAACTGTGCGCACAAGACCGGCGCCAATCAGAACTGTCGTCACCATATGCACACACACACACACACACACACACACACACACACACACCACTCAGTGTTCCTGTGGAGTGTTTATCCCCCGCTCAAGGCTGGGCTCCTCTCAAGAGGCATCACTGAATGGGCTCTGCTCTGCACAGTGCCACTCACTCAGTAGGTGCCAAATAAATCCTAAACGACTAGGCGGAACAAGTGTAGGCTGCCAGTGACAAAAGCAGAGGCCCAGGAAGAGGTAGGAAGGGCATCTGATAGATGTGCCCAATATTCGGTGTATGGGGGCTGGGATGTTGACTGAGGAGGCTGGTGGACAAAGGAAAGGGGCTTGACAGTGGAGGACAGTCACAATACTTACTCCCCAGAGGCCACAGAAGTCAACTCCAGCACACCTGGCTCCACTTTCAGGATCTCCTTGTTCCTGTGTTTCTCTGCTCTCAGGGCTGAGATCAAAGTTCAGGCGTCCTGAAGCAAGCCCACCCGGCAATGCCTAGAGAGGTCTACCCATTGCAGACCTTCTGAAAACATGGGTTTGCTTTGGGGCCCCCTCTGGCAGGTTTTCCCTAGTCTTGGGCAACTAGTGGCCTGACGAGCAGGTCTCTGGGTGCTGGCAACTCCCGCCTCCGCCCCTGCAGGGCCTGGCCAAACCCTAACTGGCTCCACCTCCAGAGCAGCCTGCCCCTCCCCCGCCACTGTCCGACCTGTTTGTCTGGAGCTGCTCTGTCTCCTCTCCCCACAACCAGGTGTGCCCTACTGTCTCAGAAGCTCAGGCATCCCATAACTTTCCCCCACTCCTTGAAACTCCCGGCATCCTTGAAACAACTCCACCCCACCAGGTACGGAAGCCTTTTTCTGGACCCCACCAGCACAGGCTCAGGGGACACACTCTTGGCCCTGCCCTGGCAGGGGAGCATGGACTCTGGGCCACAGGCTGAGTAGGAGGCAGCAGGCACCATGAGTGCGAACGGAGTGGGCAGGGTACATGGAAACGGCCTGAACGGGGCTGACGAGTTTTACTATGAGGCTGTGGAGGGGTCTCAGAACCCTGGGGGCGTCCTGCTCTCGCCAGCTGCCTTCATCAATCCTGCTCTGTATGCCAGTGTGCTGGAAGGACGCTTCAAACAGCTTCAAGGTGAGTTTCACTGGGCAGAGGGGAGCCTGCTGTGCCAAGGGGGACCTGGGATACGGAGAGCTAGCATGCCCAGAAACCCATGCCTAATGCTTTCGGTGAATCAGATGTTTGTGCTGAGCAACAACGTGGTGGAACTTAGAGGGAATCATCGCATGGAGAACTGGAATCCCACTGAAGGACACTGGATGATGGGGTGGGGGTGGCACACGGGGTGTGACCTTGAGGTGCCCGGCTGGGTGCAAAGGTGATGAGGATGAAGGGAGCTTTTGGGTTCCTGTCATCCGCTAGAGAGGCCATAGCAGTCTCTCCTGGTGGCTCACCCTCATAGTTTGGCCATGCTGGAGAGAAGAGTGGTCTAGAGGTCTAGGATCTAGAACTTTTTTATGTGTTTTCCTGGGCTTCTGGATGGCTGTGGAGGGTAGATGTGGAGAAAATGGGGAGTGTGTCTAAGGAGAGGTTTGCACACAGGTCCCATAGATCTGAACAGAAATGTTCATCTTGGCTCAGATAAGCTTATTTCACAGTATGTGTGTTTAGGGATGTTGTAGGTGTCTTGTGATGCTACACTTTGATGCCTGGTTTTACCAGGTTTTCTAGGTACTGTTTCCACTTTTAATCTACCTGTGTGCCTCACACCAGCATGCCCAGTGTCAGGGAGGTCTCCCTGGATTCTGCCCTCAACTCATCTAGGACCTGGGACCCTAAGAGGTCCAGAGTCACCATAGGCACCACAAGGACTAGGGGTGTCCCATATGGTGATTAGGACCCTGTGTTTGGCATAGGCACAGGAATTGGAGGTGAGAAAGTCAGGAATAGACTTGGGTGTGGTGTGGGACAATGGTCTTTGGGAACTGAACATCTGGGGGACCTGGTGGGACAGAAACCTCTGTCAACATGGGGGTGTGACTGTTTTACGGGGGAGGTGCACAGGAATGTGAAATTGGCTTTCTGAGGAGCTGATGTACACACTTAACACAGGGGCTGAGACCCACATGGGGCTTCCTATGGGCGACTGGCACGACTCCTGACCTCCAGAGTGGCTACAGTGCGGAGTGTACTCTCTCCCTTTCCGTTTACGAAGCTTTTAATCATCAGTTTCCTGTGCAGCTTGACAGCATCCCTTGTTAGGAGTCCCCTGAGGACCCGGGGACCTGGGGACCTGGCCTCGCCTGCCTTCTTGAAGGCTGGTAGCACTCAACTCCACCTGCCTTGCTCCCTTGAACTTGCAAGTTCTTATTTCTTTGTTTGTTTGTTTTTGTTTGAGATAGGATCTCACTGTCTGGTCTGGAATTCAGAGCTTGGCTTGCCTCTGCCTCCCAAGATTAAAGGCATGTACCACCATGCCCAAACTAAATTTTTATAAATTATTCCTGAATCTTGGGGTATTGGTGTTCTAGGCCTAGATCTGCTACAGCCAACTGTGCAACCCTGCCTCTGGTTGGAGTCGCCTACCTTTTCTGTACAGGACCCGGAACAGGGAGTTGCCTTAAAAGACCCACCCAGTCCCTCCCTTGTCCACATCTGAAGGAGAAGGAGGCTTGCCCTTAGCAAAGCTCCCCAGGAGGGAGCCACATAGCACTGGACACCCACTAGGTGTATCATCCCAGTACCTCATTTAGTTGCTGTAATGACTCAATAAAATAGGAAGTAATATGCTCATCCTACAAGTGGAAAAACTGAGGCACTGAGTAAGTTGTCCAGTATTTGTTCACTGTTACAGCATGAAGCCTAACCCCATCTCCTTCCTGGGCAGTTTCTTCTATCCTTTCTTTTTAAGGTCTTTTTGTCTGTCTTGTTCTCCACCCCCCACCCCCGCCCAGTCCAGAGACAGGGTTTCTCCGTGTAGCCTTGGCTGTCTGGGAACTCTCTCCCTGTAGACTAGGCTGGTCTCCAACTCACAGAGATCCACCTGGCTTAAAGGTGTGCGCCACCACACCCAGCTCAAGCATTACTGTCCTCGAAGGACAGAAATGACGCCTTCTTGCCACTGCAGATGAACGCGAAGCCGTGCAGAAGAAAACCTTCACCAAGTGGGTGAACTCCCACCTGGCCCGGGTGACATGCCGGGTGGGAGACCTGTACAGCGACCTGCGGGACGGGCGCAACCTCCTGAGGCTCCTGGAGGTGCTCTCGGGAGAGACCCTGGTGAGCTGGGCTAACAGACAGAAGGGAACCTCTCGGAGACTGGCAAGGGAGCAAACCACAGAGGGGTGTTAGAGAGAGCTGAGCAAATCCATGGCTCCTGTGCCTAGAGGATGGTCTCATTCCAAGAGGCTTTCCTGCATGAATTACATGGAAGCCATGCTTTGCAAAGACAGGAACAGTTCCCCCATTGAAAGCATTTCTTCTCCCACCCTCTCTGGGTGCAATTAATTCCCCTGGGAATCTTAATCTGCCAGGCCTCATCTATAACCATGCTTGGGCTCCAAGGCCTCTGGCCTGGCCCCAGGAGATCATGGGAGGTATGGGGCAGGTTGCTGAGAAAGCTAGGGAGGAAGAGAACCATGGCCCCATGTCACTGTACCTCCATCCGCCCACAGCCAAAGCCCACAAAGGGCCGAATGAGGATCCACTGCCTGGAGAATGTGGATAAAGCACTGCAGTTCCTGAAGGAGCAGAAAGTACACTTGGAAAACATGGGCTCCCATGACATTGTGGATGGAAACCACCGTCTGACTCTTGGGCTGGTGTGGACCATCATCCTTCGATTCCAGGTATCCTCCAGGTGTTATCTAAGGTGTGAGCTGTGTACCAGCCAGCTTTATACCCCCACACTGTTACTGATGGTCCATGACAAGATAAATACAAAAATTAAGGGGCTGGAGAGATAGGCCAGGAATTCAAAGCACTGTAATGGCTGCTCTTCCAGAGGACCTGGGTTCAATTCCTAGCACCCATATGGCAGCTCACAACCACTTCTAACTCCAGTTCTAGGGGATCTGATGCCCTCTTCTGGCCTCTGAGAGCACTGGATACACATATGATACACAGACAAACATACAGGCAAAATACCCCTATACATAAAAGTAAAATAATAATTAAATCTAAAAATTGAGCATATAGAACTTTCTGGAGCAGTTTGCCATTGAAGCACATCCATGCGGGGGGTGGAGGGGCTTGTCACTTTCCATGCTACACTCTATCTCAGTGTCTCACCTCCTCTGACATTCCCTCTTTCCCCCAGAGCAGAGCTCTTTCAGCTCTGTCTTTGGAAACAAGCTCTCAGAAAACATCCATTCACCTGTTCATATTCTCCGCCTGGAAGAACCAGCGCCCTTCACTTGTGGGCACTTCCGCTCCACTGATATCCTGTTTCAAATCCCCTGGACCTGAAAGTGTGTGTCACTAGCTGAGAAAATAAGGGCCCAGGTTCTGTTCCATCACTCAGCGTTCCTAAAGATCAGTTTTCTGTGATCTTTCCCTGAGTGTCTTTGGTATCACCAAGACACCACTTGGGGAGTGAAAGTCCTGTTTGCTGCTTTCTCAGATCCAAGACATCAGTGTGGAGACAGAAGACAACAAAGAGAAGAAGTCAGCTAAGGACGCTCTGCTGCTGTGGTGCCAGATGAAGACCGCAGGGTGAGGAGGCCCAGGAGCATGGCCGTAGGGGTGGGCCACACTGAGATGGCCTCTCAGGTTCACAACCTGCCCAATGTCCTTGTATCACAGACCAGGGCTCTGAAGCACTCGCTGTTTTCTCTTTATAGGTATCCCAATGTCAATGTGCACAACTTTACCACCAGTTGGAGAGATGGGCTGGCATTTAATGCCATCGTGCATAAACACCGGTGAGAAGACAGGTTTAGTGAACACGTGGGTCCATGACCCAGGAGCACACAGCAGAGGCCGGGAGAGTGGCTGAGTTACAGCATGGCTATAGAGGGAAAATGAAGGGAAATTCCAGTCTTTGGGGGGCAGAAGCAGAATAGCGAATCCAAGGCCAGTCTGGTCTCAGAGTGACTTCCAAGCCAGCCGAGGCTACCTAAGAAGAAACCCAGACTTAAAAAGAAGGAAGGCGAAGGAACGTGGGAGCGGAGTCAGGAAGTAGGATGGTATACCAGGAGTGGGCTTGGGGTATTTACACCTTTTTCTTTAGGCTCTGACATGCTTTTGGTGTGCTCTGTCCCCCATCCCAACCCCCAGGCCAGACCTACTGGATTTTGAGTCCCTGAAGAAATGCAATGCACACTACAACCTGCAGAATGCTTTCAATCTGGCGGAAAAGGAACTCGGTCTGACCAAGCTCCTGGATCCCGAAGGTGGGTCAGAGCTCTGCAGTCAGGTGTGGGAAGACAGGGGCAAATTGGGGCTGCCAGGGAGGACCAGCAAATGTTCTGGAATTAGGCAGCAGCAATGACTGTCACAACCTTGTGGTATGAAAGTTGTGTCTTGAAAAAAGGAAGTACCTGTATGTTAGCTTATGCCTGCAATCCCAGTACTCAGCAGCCAAAGGGAGAAGGGTTAAGAATTTAAGGCCAAAAAAAAAAAAAAAAAAAAAAAAAGAATTTAATGCCAGCCTTCCTTAAATTTGAGGACAACCTGGGCTACATGAGACTCTATCTCAAAACAAACAAAGTTTGTATGAATAAAGGAAGCCCCAACTCAGAGAGAGCTCTGGGCTGTAGGTTCTGTCTCGGCTCAGAGCACCAGTATGATTTAAAGTCATTTAGCCTGGTTTAGTTTCCTCATCTCCAAAATGAGAAGACCAGAGCGGGGAATGAAACTCAGAGGTAGAGTGGTCTTTGTGCACACTCTAGCACCACAAAAATAAAAATTTTAAAAATAAAATGAGAGAACTATGGTTCCCGTGATCTCTGAATTATTCTAAAATTCTAGGGTTTTGGTTAAGCTGTACAACCTTTGGTTCTCACTAAGAAGTGGCCCGTGGTCAATTGTCCCTGTGGTGCAATGGCCTGTTACGGCCACATACTTTACTTGTGGGCCACATACTTTACTTGTCCTAACGACAGCCCTCTGCCATTATCCTCCTCAGTTTACAGAAGAGGTGAAGCCTTTAAAGGTCAGGTGACCTGCTGAAGGTTATAGACCTGGTTCAGCTGCGAGTCAGGTTCAAACCAGCCCTAGAGCCTGTTTCCTCACCGCTTCTGCAGGGCAGAGCCATCTGGGTGCAGCCAGAAAAGGGAGGAGAGCCAACTGCGAGCCCCTGTTGGAAGCTTTCCTTCTTAGCTCTTCTGGCTGGTTTGATTCTTTCTCCCTGATTCCCTGATTTCACCCACCCGTAGCCCTCTTGGTTCAGAATCACAAGCATGTCATCCAGCTGTCATTCAGAGTATCTTGGTTACTTAGAGACAGAAGCAGACTAAATGCAAAGTTCTTTGGAGAACATTTGCAAAGCATGGCTGTTCTGCAGGACAAGGAGTAAAGGGAAGGCCCTCATGACTTGACTGACGTGACTTTAGGAGTTCCAGCTTGCGTGGGTGTGTCCTGAAGGCTGTGAAGGGCTTCCAGTCTCCTCGTCTGGCCTTTGAGAGGAGTAATGTGGCCCAAGTCAGATGGTGCAGGGATCCCACGTCATCGTCAGCTATGGTTGTGTGGAGGGAATGCTTGGTCTGAAAGGATATTTACCTCCTTGGGAATACCCATGGCTGAACCTGGGAACCAGACTGGGAACAACAGCAGTGACCATGCCCCAAGATGGTACTAAAAGAGGCTTAGCTTGTAGTTCCTGCCCCACTGTCTCTCAGTCAGGAATGCTTGCTTTAATGTACATCACATGAACTGTGTAGAAAGTCTCCTGGGCCTCTGGGTTTCTCCCCCTCTGCTTGGCCGGCCCTTCCCATATTGAAGAGAAAGTTGGAATAATTGACTAGGCTCTAAAGCAGTGGTTCTCGACCTATGTGTCATGTGTCCTGTGGGGAGTAGGTCCTGTGGGGAGTGGATCCTGTGGGTCATGGGTCCTGTGGGGAGTGGGTCCTGTGAGGAGTGGGTCCTGTGGGGAGTGGATCCTGTGGGTCATGGGTCCTGTGGGTCATGGGTCCTGTGGGGAGTGGGTCCTGTGAGGAGTGGGTCCTGTGGGTCATGGGTCCTGTGAGGAGTGGGTCCTGTGGGTCATGGGTCCTGTGAGGAGTGGGTCCTGTGGGTCATGGGTCCTGTGAGGAGTGGGTCCTGTGGGGAGTGGGTCCTGTGGGGCGTGGGTCCTGTGGGGAGTGGGTCCTGTGAGGAGTGGGTCCTGTGGGGAGTGGGGCCTGTGGGGAATGGGTCCTGTGGGTCGTGGGTCCTGTGGGTTGTGGGTCCTGTGGGGAGTGGGTCCTGTGGGGAGTGGGTCCTGTGGGTTGTGGGTCCTGTGAGGAGTGGGTCCTGTGGGGAGTGGGTCCTGTGGGGAGTGGATCCTGTGGGTCATGGGTCCTGTGAGGAGTGGGTCCTGTGGGGAGTGGGGCCTGTGAGGAGTGGGTCAGACAACCCTTTCACCGGGGCTACATAGCAGATATTTACAGTATGATTCACAACAGCAAAATTACAGTTATGAAGTAGCAACAAAACTAACTTTATGGTTGGCAGTCACCAGAGCACGAGGAACCGTGCGAAAGGATCACAGCATTGGGCGGGTTGAGAGCCCCTGATCTGAAGGGATCTGAAAAGATGTGCTAGCCTTGGAGGGCTGGGGGCCCTAGCATGAGGTGGGTCAGTCAGGTTCTGGGTCTGCTTCTGGAAGAGAGGCAGGTTTCTGATGTCTACCTCACCTAGATGGTCCTTTTCCTCAGATGTGAATGTGGATCAGCCTGATGAGAAATCAATCATCACCTACGTGGCCACTTACTACCACTACTTCTCTAAGATGAAGGCCCTGGCTGTGGAAGGCAAAAGAATTGGCAAGGTACCCTCACTGTGAGACACTAGGTTTAAGGGTCAGAGGAGGCCTGCTGTCGGTCTTATTCCCGTAAAAGGGGGCAGGGTAGAGCCATAGCACTAGGCGAGACACGCACTTACCTGTCTCCTGTCCCACAGGTCCTGGACCATGCCATGGAGGCAGAACACCTGGTGGAGAAATATGAGTCCCTGGCCTCTGAACTGCTGCAGTGGATTGAACAAACTATTGTGACCCTCAATGACCGGCAGCTGGCCAACTCCCTGAGTGGAGTCCAGAACCAGCTGCAGTCTTTCAACTCCTATCGCACTGTGGAGAAGCCACCTAAGTACGTGTCCTCTGGGCCGCACCCTGCCAGAGCGTGCCTGCCCAGAGCTGTGCTCTCTTGAGAGAAAGCCTAAATGAGTGCGGTCTTTTGGGAGGGACATTTAGCAGTACAGAAATGCAGCCCAGGCTCATTTCCCTCAGCTCAAAGTGCTGGAAGCATCCAAACAGCAGAGCTGTTCCAAAACACATTTTCTAAAGACTAGCCATTTTTAAAATGCATGCCATGGAAGAATGATTGCCATGGCATGTCAAGTCGGTGCAGTCCATCAGATAAAATGACTGGTTGCCAGCCAGCTGTGGTGGCTCACACCTGCAAATCCCAGCACTTGGGAGTCTGAGACAGGAAGACTGTTGTGAGTTCTAAGACCAGCCATATTGAGTTCCAGCCTGGGCATGAAGTAAGACCTGCCTGAGAAAAGAAAAAAGTACTGGTTGGGGTCACACTGTAGTCTCAGTGTAAGAGCAGACAGAACTGGACCTGACAGGTCAGCCTGCAGGATGGTGTGGCCAGTGGCATGAGCATCACAAAGGTATTTAGCATTCATTTCTTCACATGTAGGATCACCATTAGCAATTCCATATAGCACAGTTTGGGGAGGGAGGGAGGGAGGGAGGGAGGGAGGGAGGGAGGGAGGGAGGGAGGGAGGGTAATCATAATCATCAGGCTCTTTTGGAGTTAATATGTTAGCTCCAAACCTAACACTCATCTAGGAAACAACTCTTCTGTACAGCAAGGGAATGGTTTGAGGTGCCCTTTGCCTGGAAAATCCTTTTCTTGGCATTCCAACAAAGATGTAAGCTCAAGGACACTCCTCAACATAACCTTTGTAAAATAATAATAATAATTCATGAAGCAACAGCTGAAAATAGTATCCCCCCAAATTAATTTTGACATGAAAAGATTGCCATAGTTGAAGAAGTGGGCTACAAGGGTCTTCATAAGCCACAGCAAACAAAGTGGTAAGCACCCAAGTTTAAAGTACCTGGTTCAAATCCTGGCTCTGCCACTCAGCAGCTGTATTGGACAACTTATATAGCTTGTTGAGTGTTCTTATCTGGAAAACAAGGATGAGGGGGATGTAGACAGTGCTGAGAAGGTACCGTGCGCCAAGTGCTGAGAAGCCTCCAGAGCCAAGGTCTTGGTCACAGCTGTTGAGTTGTTCATCACTGAGCTCTGGTTATACTGGTTCCTCAGTGTTTATGGAAGAAACCAGCACTTCATGGGTAGTAACATTTTTGTGGAGATTTTGGTTTCTACTGGGCCTGGAGTTACAAGTGTATAATCCAGGCTGTTCAGGAAGCTGTGACAGGGTGGGTGATCAGAAGCTCAAGTTCAAAGCTAGCCTGGGTAACTTGGTGAGACCCGTGATGAAACAGAGTTTTCTTTTTCTTTTTTTCATTTTTGAGACAGGGTTTCTCTGTAGCCCTGACTGTCCTAGAGCTTGCTCTGTAGACCAAGCTGGCCTGGAACTCACAGAGATCCGGCTGCCTTCCAAGTGCTGAGATTAAAGGCGTGCACTACCACTGATTGGCAGAAAGTTTTCTTAAAGAGATAAAATGTACTTAAGTGGTAGAGGCTTTGCTTAGCATGTATGAAGGCCTGGATCCCACCCCCAGTGCTATAGTCAGTAAATAAATAAATAGAAAAATAAATAAATGATGTTCTTGGGCCAAGTATACACACCTGTAACCCCAGGTCTCTTAAGGCTGAGGCAGGAGGATTATAAGTTCAAGGCTAGCTACACAGCAAGACCCAGAAAAAAAAAAAAAAAAAAAAAAAAAAAAAAAAAAGAAAAAAAGAAGAAGAAGGAGGAGGAGGAAGGAGGAAAGGAAAGAAAGAGAAGCATCAGGAGCCAGAGGCAGAGACAAGCAGATCTGTGAGTTCAAGGCTAGCCCAGTCAACATACTGCATCCCCCCCCCCAAAAAAAAAGGAAGAAGAAAACCAAATTCCATTCTTTTGGCTTACTTGCTAGTGATTTTTGGCTTTCACACATACAAAAAGTATTACTCTTGTGAGAAGAAAAGCAGCATGAGTGTTCTGTGGTGTAAAGTAAAGGCTTTGAGGCCCTTGTGGTCTTTACCTCTATCTTGACTTGGTCTCTGCTTCAGATTCACAGAGAAAGGGAACCTGGAGGTGCTGCTCTTCACCGTCCAGAGCAAGCTGCGGGCCAACAATCAGAAGGTCTACACACCACGTGAAGGCCGGCTCATCTCTGACATCAACAAGGTCCATGTTCCCCCTTACATCCCCACATAGCCATCCTTGGTCGTCTCTGACCTAGGCACCTTCCATGCCTTTTGTGACTCAGGGCCTTCTTGACCTCCACCAATCCCTGATAGCCACTTCCCACACCCTCAGACATGACTCTGGTGTCCTCTCATGATTGTGGGCTCTTTGCCCACTCACTCTCCATCAGAGCCAGTAAATAAATCAGACCTCAAGTCTTTTGTTTTGTTCAGCATATCCCCATTTCACTATCTCTACCACTTTATGTTTTTCACAAAGAGAATTGTAAGACTAATTCGGGTAAACTAAGGTTCACCCCCAGAGTCCCACCACTGCAGACAAATCTGGTATTTTCCATAGATGACCTCATATCTCATCCAGATGCAAACAGTTATTATGTGGGTTCACAGTGTACCTGGCACCTCTCCCTTTTTCTCATATTTTCAGGCATAGTGCCTCACTGATCCCATTCCATGAATCCACTAGACCAAGCTTCTGTGGTACTCACCTGAGCCCCAGCCCGGCTGACCTCTACCCTGGTCCCATTGTAATAATCCAGTCTCTACCTCACAGGCCTGGGAGCGGCTAGAGAAAGCTGAACACGAGCGAGAGCTGGCCCTGCGCACAGAGCTGATCCGCCAGGAGAAGCTGGAGCAACTGGCTGCTCGCTTCGACCGCAAGGCTGCCATGCGGGAAACCTGGCTCAGTGAGAACCAGCGCCTCGTGTCCCAGGTAAGACTCATGTTATGGGCACATCCAGGCTGGTGGGGAAGAGATGTGAGAAAGACCGTACTGGTAAGGTTCCTCCAGGGCGGGAAGATGATAAAACACGGTATCTGTCATGCAGGAAACTCAGGATCTGGGGGCCCAAGGCTTGCCTGGGAGAAGAGACAGTGAGGCAGAATGAGGTGGTACAGAGGGGACAGACAGAGCAAGCGGAAGTACTGCCCCTGGGTTCCCAACCTTGCCCTCCCTGCCTCTGCCACAGGACAACTTTGGGCTGGAGCTGGCGGCAGTGGAGGCTGCGGTACGGAAGCATGAAGCCATTGAGACAGACATCGTGGCCTACAGTGGCCGGGTGCAGGCAGTAGATGCTGTGGCTGCAGAGCTGGCTGCTGAGCACTACCATGACATTAAGCGCATCGCAGCACGGCAGCAAAATGTGGCCCGGCTCTGGGACTTCTTACGGCAGATGGTGGCTGCCCGCCGTGAGCGACTCCTTCTAAACCTGGAGCTGCAGAAAGTGTTTCAGGACCTGCTCTACCTCATGGACTGGATGGCAGAGATGAAGGTAATAGCCACTTGTGGCATGACTCACCTGGGCAGGAGGCCCGAGGTGTGGCTGTCTACCCCACTCAGCCCATGTCTTCCTAGCATGTGCTAATTCAGAGCCAGCCCTTCCTAGTTGTGAGGAGCAAAGCTGACAGATTGTCCCTGTGGGGCTCCCAGCCTAGGGACAAAGAAGCTGATAAAAACCTTAGACACCAAAGCTGGTGGTTCTAAGGCCTGGGGCCACTGGAGCAGGTGATTGGGCAAGAATTGGCCCTTCTGAGAGAAGGTCATTTGAACTGAGGCAAGGAGGTAGCCCAGAGCACTCTGATGAGAGCAGCTTCTGGGCAGAAGGAATAACGAGGCTACCACCCTGGGCTGTGCAAGTGGGGCCCACGGGGACTGCAAGAGTAGACGAAAGAGGACCTGTGGTGACTCCCTTAGAGCCTTGCAGGCTTGTCAAGGAATTTGGATTTTACTCAAACAGAATAAAGTGTTTAAAGGGTTTCAAAGAAAGGAAGAGGTGTGATTTCACCTCATACTTTAAAAAAAGGTTCTTTGGACTTGGGTGTGCAGAAGGTCTGTGGGCAGCAAGAGTGGGAGCAGAGAAACAGGCTGCCATCTCCTAGGCGAGAGGTGTGCTTGAGGGTGGGTCTGGGAGAAGACACTGAAGGGGCTGGAACGGAACAGTGACAGTAGTGGGCATCTATGATTCTGGAGCTGAGATGACTCAGAATAAAAATTCCAGAGCAGAACTCTTCCATGGGAGTGCAGTTGAGGATAAAGAACCAACTGCAAGAACAGAACTGGTGTGTGTGTGTGTGTGTGTGTGTGTGTGTGTGTGTGTGTGTAGGTATGCTCACCTGGGTGTAATGTGGAGCCATCCAAAGAGGGTGGAAGGAAGGAAGGTGCACTGCAGTGAGCTTGGCAGGCTGCTAGGCTGCTAGGCCGTTCTCAGACGGGCACTGGCATGCCATGTGTGTGTGGCAGGGCCGGCTGCAGTCTCAGGACCTGGGCAAGCACCTGGCTGGAGTGGAAGACTTACTGCAGCTGCACGAGCTGGTGGAAGCAGACATCGCAGTGCAGGCTGAGAGGGTGCGAGCAGTCAGCGCCTCTGCCCTGCGCTTCTGTGATCCAGGGAAAGGTGAAAACTGGGGGGAGGCGAGTTGGGAATGAAAGGACTGGGAAACAAGGAACGAGCTTGTCACTCGGGAACATTTGGGGGCAGGTAATGGTGATAGCTAGACCCAGAAGGGAGACCTACCAGAGTGACCATGACAAGGGGGAGGGGGTGCAACTGACGCTCTGGACCTCTGGCTTGCTTTTTTCTTTTCAGAGTATAGACCATGTGACCCACAGCTGGTGTCAGAGAGGGTGGCCACTCTGGAGCAGAGCTATGAGGCCCTGTGTGAGTTGGCATCAACTCGAAGGGCCCGTCTGGAAGAGTCACGTCGTCTCTGGAGGTTCCTCTGGGAAGTGGGTGAGGCTGAGGCCTGGGTGCGGGAGCAGCAGCACCTCCTGGCCTCAGCTGAGACAGGCCGGGACCTGACCGGTGTCCTCCGTCTGCTCAACAAGCACACAGCCCTACGGGGTGAGATGAGTGGCCGTCTGGGGCCCCTGAAGCTCACCCTGGAACAAGGCCAGCAGTTGGTGGCTGAGGGCCACCCCGGAGCCAACCAAGCCTCAACCCGCGCAGCCGAGCTCCAGGCCCAGTGGGAGCGGCTGGAGGCCCTGGCCGAGGAGCGAGCCCAGCGGCTAGCACAGGCTGCCAGCCTCTACCAGTTCCAAGCAGATGCAAATGATATGGAGGCCTGGTTGGTGGATGCACTACGCCTGGTGTCCAGCCCTGAGGTAGGGCATGATGAGTTCTCCACACAGGCCCTCGCCAGGCAGCATCGGGCCCTCGAGGAGGAGATCCGAGCCCACCGGCCCACACTGGATGCCTTGAGGGAGCAGGCTACAGCCCTGCCACCTGCACTGAGCCATACACCTGAAGTTCAGGGCAGAGTGCCCACTCTGGAGCAGCATTATGAGGAGCTGCAGGCCAGGGCGGGTGAGCGTGCACGAGCCCTGGAGGCAGCCCTGGCACTCTATACCATGCTCAGCGAGGCTGGGGCCTGTGGGCTCTGGGTAGAGGAGAAGGAGCAGTGGCTCAACGGGCTGGCCCTACCTGAGCGCCTGGAGGATCTGGAGGTGGTACAGCAGAGGTAAGGGCTGCGTTTTCTTTGAGATGCATCACCTGTGAGCTGAGGGTCTGATACAGGGATGCAAGCGCCATTATTAACTGCCAGCAACATCCCTCTGAGCCTTAACTGTATTGAGTCATAACTACCATCTTTTTTATAGGGTTCTATTGTTGTTTCTCTTTTAGTTTTAGTATGTGTATTTTTAAAGATGTATGTTATGTCTGTGCACCCCCTGTGTGCCTGGTGCCTGCAGAAGTCAGAAGAGAAGCTGAAACTAGAGTTACTCGTCCCTGCTCTTTGCTTCCTTCTCTGGTAGTTCCTAGCGTCTGTAGACTGCTCTGACCTCTTCTTCCTTTTATGACGTTGCTTCTCTCAGTGTATCCTCTGAAACTGGAGTTACTGATGGTGGCATGTGGGTACTGGGAACCAAACCTGTGTCCTCCACAAGAGGACATTGCTCTTACTCAGTGAGCCCTCAGGATCTCCTCTTCTGATTTTAGTACACCGAGACCAGGCCTTGCTCTAGAGCCTAGGCTTGGTGAACATGTAGCAGCCCCGTCCTGTCTTAGCTTCCCGAGGGCCGTGATTACAAACATGTGCCACCACGCCCAGCCTTTTAGAGTTTTAATGAAAACGTTGAGCATACTCAAATAGAGAGCATGTCACAGCTAGACCCCGTGTGTCCAGATTCCATTATTGTCAATAATGTTGCTCTTTTTTATTGATTTCCCTTTTAAAAAGCAAGTCTCTGGTATGATTCTTCAAGACAGCCCCTTTAGGAAAGATGAGGAGTATCCTTATATATAATAATAATACTTTTAAATTATGTGTGGATTTAAAATAGCACCTTTGGAAGCTAGATATGGAGTATGCCTATGATGCCAACATCCAGGAGGTCATGGCAGTCTCTATAAGTCTGAGACTGGTGGGCGCTGTATAGGAAGTTCCAGGGGCAGCCTGGGCTACATAGTAAGACCCTGACTTAAAACAAGTTTAAAAAACAAAATAGCTGGTCTGGAGGAATGGCTCAGTGGTTAAGAGCAATGCTGTTACTGAGTTTGCTTCCCAAAACACATATCAGGTGTCTCACAGTTGCCTGTGAATCCAGTTCCAGGGGCCTGACACTATCTTGTCTTGCTGGTACACACACACACACACACACACACACACACACCCCAAATAAAAAAACCTGAGTTGTATCCAAAGAACAGTAAACCTTACAGTTATTTAGAAAAGGCATCGTTTTTTCTCTTTTTATATTCATTTATTTATTTATTTTGAGAAAGATTCTCATTATGTAGCCCTTGCTGTCCTGAAACTTTCAAGGTAAGCCAGGCTTCCCTTGAATCACAGAGCTTCATCTTCCTCTACCTCCTCAGTCCTGGGATTAAAGGTGTATGCTACCATGACCATTTGAAAGGACATCTTTATTGAACTTCAATACCACTATCACATAAAAAGTAACTCTTAGATATTACTCACTGTCAATCTATAATCAAATTTCCTGGCAGGTTTTGAAATATAAGTAAAAAATTTTTTGAAGTTTTTAAGATCTCCTATTACAGTGTGGGTTTGGCAAACTATAACCCTTGGGCTAAATCCAGCCTGTGGCCTGAGTTGGGTTTTATTTTGTTTTGTAAATAAAGTTTTATTGGAGCAGAGCCATGCCCTCTCATTTATGATCTTTGTGGCTGTGTTCACCCCTCCTAGTTGAGTTGGGGACTGTGGCTCAGACTGTGACTCACAGAGCCAAAAGTATTAAGTATTTACTCACCTGGCCCTTTACAGAAATGTCAGGTGTTCCTCACCCCCAAAGACATTGTCATTCACATCTTGATGCTTGGACATTTGTTTTTGGTTGTCTTTTTAGCTCATAGTAGCAGGATGGGGCATGGGTAGGTGGTTACAGAATAATAGCCGTAATAGGAACACTGAGGTTCTGATGAAGGTAGGGACTCCCCCCACCCCTTGCCACAATTGAATTTGTACATATATTCCTGACTTTAGACCTTTACTATGTCTTTGAGTACCCTACAGTAGATAGTTTTTCTCCTGGTTTTGAGGGAGTTGGGGGCTCTCTAGGCTAAGAGGCACAGTAATGCTGGAACAGAAGCCTCATGGTGAAGTGTAGTGAGTCTCTGTCCCATCAGCCAGCTCCCAAATCATGACATGGAGACTTAGTATTCATACAAAAGCTCAGTCTTAGCTTAGCTTGCTCATAACTAGTTTTTATAACTTAAATTAACCCATATCTTTAATCTACATTCTTTCATGTGGCTCAGTTACCTTTACTCTGTACTCCCCATGCTGCTTCCTCCCTGTCCCCTGGCATCTTAGCCCTTCTTCTTCCCAGGGTCTTCTGTGCTTGGAAATCCTGCCTAGCTGTTGACTGTTCAGCACATTTTCACAGTATACAAAAAGATTATTGCACAATATTTAAGGGACAGTGTTTCTGTGGGCATCTGAGGGCAGCTACCTGGTGGCCTTGCTGCCTCACACCATGCGGACCTACTCTTCCCTTGCCTCAGGTTTGAGACCTTGGAGCCTGAAATGAATGCCCTGGCTGCACGGGTTACTGCTGTAAATGACATTGCTGAGCAGTTGCTGAAGGCCAATCCGCCAGGCAAGGACCGCATCATCGGCACCCAGCAGCAGCTCAACCACAGGTAGGCTTGAGGTGGGGAGGCAGCACCAAAGATTAATCTGAAGAGAAAAACAAACAGATTTACTTACTAGGTAATACAGATGGCAGTTGAAGGAAGGCTGGTAGGGCCTGGAAGAGTGGCTGAAAAGGAGGAGAGAAACCTGGCTAGAATATGTTGAGAGAAGAGAAGTCATAAAAGGAATAGAAGAGGCCAGGACAGTCCAGAGAGGCTGGGAGCTATCAGAAAAGGAAGCAAAGAACAGGGATGAGTAACCCTTATGAGAGTAGAAGCAGGAGTTGTATGCAAAGAGGAGTAGGAAGAGGTTTCCAGGTACCTGGCCAGGGCAAGGAAGCTAAGCCCATTCCACATGTAGACCTTTCCCCTACTCACAGGTGGCAACAGTTTCGGTCCCTGGCAGATGGCAAGAAGGCAGCTCTGACATCAGCCCTGAGCATCCAGAATTACCACCTAGAGTGCACAGAGACCCAGGCATGGATGAGAGAGAAGACCAAGGTCATTGAGTCCACCCAGGGCTTGGGCAATGATCTGGCTGGTGTGCTGGCCCTGCAGCGGAAACTGGCAGGCACTGAGAGAGATCTGGAAGCCATCTCTGCCCGGGTGGGTGAGCTGACCCAAGAGGCAAATGCCTTGGCTGCTGGCCACCCAGCCCAAGCCCCTGCCATCAACACCCGGCTTGGAGAGGTGCAAGCTGGCTGGGAGGATCTTCGGGCCACCATGCGGCGCCGAGAAGAGTCCCTGGGTGAGGCGCGAAGGCTGCAGGACTTCCTGCGCAGCTTGGATGACTTCCAGGCCTGGCTAGGCCGCACACAGACTGCTGTAGCCTCTGAAGAAGGGCCAGCCACCCTGCCTGAGGCAGAAGCCCTCTTAGCCCAGCATGCAGCCCTGCGGGGAGAGGTGGAGCGAGCCCAGAGCGAGTACAGCCGCCTCAGGACCTTGGGCGAGGAGGTGACCAGAGACCAGGCTGATCCCCAATGCCTCTTCCTCAGACAGAGGCTGGAAGCTCTTGGAACCGGCTGGGAGGAATTGGGCCGCATGTGGGAGAGTCGGCAAGGCCGCTTGGCTCAGGCCCACGGCTTCCAGGGATTTCTGAGAGATGCTCGCCAGGCTGAGGGCGTGCTTAGCAGCCAGGTAAGAGCCCAGGGAATTTACTCCCAACTAGAAAGACAGGAAAATAGGGATTAGGGGAAGGGTAGGCAGTACTGTTGGGTGGAGTAGTTGAGCAAGCAATATAAGCAAGAAGAACATATTAGAAATAGTTTTTTGTTTTTAATTTTTCAAGACAAGGTTTCTCTGTAGTTTTGGAAACTGTCCTAGAACTAGCTCTTATAGACCAGGCTGGCTGCGAACTCACAGAGATCCGCCTGCCTCTGCCTCCCGAGTGCTGGGTTTAAAGGCGTGCGCCACCACCACCTGGTAAAATGTTTGGGTTTTTTAATTATTTATTTATTATTTATGTGTTGTCAGGATTTCTGTCCTTCCCAGTTCCCGCACTCGTTAAGTCCCAAAGAAATCACACAGAGGTCTACATTAATCATAAACTGATTGGCCCATTAGCTCAGGCTTCTCATTAACTCTTATAATTTACATTAACCCATTCTTATCTGTGTTAGCCACATGGCTCAGTACCTTTTTCAGCAGTGTAGTCACATCTTGCTTCTTCTGTGTCTGGACAAGACTGCAGAGGAATGGGTTTCCTTCTTCCCAGAATTCTTCTGTTCTCATTGACCCGCCTCTACTTCCTGTCTGGTTGTCCTGTCTATACTTCCTGCCTGGCTACTGGCCAATCAGCGTTTATTTAAAATATAATTGACAGAATATAGACCATTCTCTCATACCAATTATGTATACAATGTTCTGTCTTCATGTGTCCCTACAAGCCAGAAGAGGGCACAAGATTTCATTACAGGTGGTTGTGAACCACCATGTGATTGCTGAGAATTGAACTCAGGACCTCTCTCTGGAAGAGCACTCTGTGCTTCTAACCACTGAACCATCTCTCCAGCCCCTAGAAATATGTTAATAACATATTTTATATGTTATTACAGTTATTTTTAATCTTCCTAATGCTGGAACCCTTTGATACAATTCCTTGTGTTGTGGTGACCCCAACCATAAAATCATTTCATTGCTACTTCATAGCTGTAATTTTGTTACTGTTATGAATCATAATGTAAATAGCTTATATGCAAGATATCTGATGTGTGACCCACAAAAGGTCATAACACACAGGTTGAAAAATGCTTTGTTATTAGAATATAATAATTCTAACAAAATTTAAATGTAAATATAACCACACTGACTTTAGAAAAAATGAAAAGGCTGGCTAGTCCTGTGACTATTAAATAAATCAATAGATACCAATAAGGTGGAACAAGATTTGGAATGGTGAAAGGCCTCCAGCCCAGTTGCCTTGCAGTGTTGTAAGATCCCCAGATCAGTGGCCCCTGCCCTGTCTACAGAGCCATCTGGACACCTGTTCCTCACCAGGCTGGTTTCTGTGTACCTCTGGGCAAGTCTTCTCAGAGGGAGAATCTGCACGCTATGACTGTCTCTCCCACACAGGAATACGTTTTGTCTCACACGGAGATGCCAGGGACACTCCAGGCTGCAGACGTGGCCATTAAAAAGCTGGAAGACTTCATGAGCACCATGGACGCCAATGGAGAGCGCATCCGTGGACTCCTGGAGGCTGGGCGCCAGCTGGTGTCCAAAGGCAACATCCATGCTGAGAAGATCCAAGAGAAGGCAGACTCCATCGAGAAGAGGTGTGATGAGGATGGTGGGACAAATGAGGAACTTGACAGAAAATAGTGGGAAAGGATGATCTAAAGCTTAAGACATGGAGCACTCAGTACATCTATGAACTGACAGAGGGCAGGGAGCTGGAGGCAGAAGACCAAATAAAGGAAGGTCAGAGTGGTTGGACAGGCTGGATCAGGATCCATGAGGGTCTTGCCACATTGAACCAAATTGGAGCCTACTAGCATGGCAGACCTAGAAATCAGATTCCTTGGGTGTCTTTTGGGACCCCTAAAGGTCATTATTCACATAAAAGGAAGACTGGACCTTCTAGGTGAGTTAAGGGTCCTGGTTTCATTCTGGGCTGTCATTGCAGGCACAGAAAGAACCAGGAGGCAGTACAGCAGCTTTTGGGCCGCCTTCGGGACAACCGAGAGCAGCAGCACTTCTTACAAGACTGTCAGGAGGTGAGGCTCCCAGTTCCCTGGCATCCCTGTAGCATCTCCTAGCTATCCATCCCTTTCACACACATACACACACCCTTTATGGCTTCCTCTGGAATCTTTTGCCTCTCCTGGCTCATCTGCCACAGCACTCCTCCCCTCTAAAAAATCTCCTTCATGCCTACTTTATACTTGCACTAGCTGAAACTCTGGATTGATGAGAAGATGCTGACAGCTCAGGATGTTTCCTATGATGAGGCCCGCAACCTGCACACCAAGTGGCAAAAGCACCAGGCATTCATGGCTGAGCTGGCAGCCAACAAGGACTGGCTGGACAAAGTGGACAAGGTAACTAATGTGGCCAGAGGCACAAGATGATGATCCTTTAGAGCTGCTTCTGGGCAGATCCTGGACACAGTATAGGCTGAAGGGGCCTAACCCCAGAACATGTTTTTTCCAGATGCACACATTACCAAAGTGTAAAGTTAGGGTTTGGGGATGAAGTTCAAGAAAATACAGTATATTAGAGAGCCGAATTGTGACTTGGGTTCAATGTCATAACTGTTTCTAGACCTGCAGCACCACAGCCTCTTGTGCTGTGACGTCTGAAAAGATCTATAAAGGGCTGACAGGAAATACTTCAGGCTTTCTAGGCCATATAGCTTGTGTTGCAGCTCCTCGTCTCTGCTGTCACAGCACAAAAGCAATCATAGAAACTAACAAGCATGGCTGTCCTCCAATAAAACTTTATGAAAACAGGCAGGGGGCAAGGGTTCTGACAACCCTTGTTTCCAAATCTTGTTCTTAGGATCCCAAGTTCAAGGCTGTCCTGGACAACTTAGTGAGACTCTCTCTCAAAATGAAAAGTAAGAAAGGGCTGGAGCTGGAGCTTTGACTAGTATGTACAAGGTCTTTTGTTCAATGCCCAGAATTGCAAAACTTAAGTGAAAAGACCCAGAGCAGAATGCAGTCTGCCCAAAGGTAGAGTCCATAAAGGCTGACACTAAGCAGGTTAGAGATGAGGGAATACATCAGGGCCACCTGTGGAAGGAAAGGAGAATCGTAAGCAAGCAGAAATATTAGGTTCTAGGCAACGTGGATGATAAGCAGGAAACCAGAAGTGTGAGGAGGAAGTCAGCCTGTCAGGAGCATAGAATGTGTACAAAGCCCCTGGAAGATAGAAAAAGGGTCCTGGGCAAGGTCAGGAAAAGCCTGGATCACTATGCAAAGAGTGTGCTAAAGGCTGGGAAGCCACACAAGCCAAGCTGGCCATGGCCCCTCTTCATCCCGACAGCCCTATAAAGGGCCTGAAAGCATCTGACTTTATGGTCTCAGAAGCAGACCCTGAAACCTGAATTTTGGAGCAGCCCGACTTCAGGAGAGGTGATGCCGCGACAGAAGAGTCGTCTAGACAGGATATGTTGGGGTAGAGATGCAGCTCAGGAGTAGAACATGTGCTTGGCATAGGTGGGCTCAACCCAGGTTCTATCCCCAGTACCACAAGGGAGGCGGAGGAGAAGAATACCATCATGCCAGGCTTGCCAGCAGGTTTTGGGGCACCCTGGAGACAACACAGAACCTGAAGCAGTGTTACCCCACCTACAGCATGAGGTTGCTGATTAGTCATTCATCCCCTCCCTGGCTGCCATTGGTCGAGGCCATTTCTAGCTCACCACACATGCTTCCTGTACTTCCAGAGAAACAAGGCTTCAAGCTGAAAGGCTAAAAATGGGGAAACCATGTGAGATTCGCTTGCTGTAAGAAACGTGAAATGACAGCAGTCCGTGTGCAATGCAACACTAGAAGCTATGAGCAGTAGGAACCCCAAAATAAGAAAATATTGCAGGTGGCTTTTAAGAGAATTGTTTTAGGCAGGATCTTGCCATGTAGACGGCTCACAATGGCTTAATAAGTGAGAGTCAAGTTGGATCCTAAAAAAGGAGTAGAGTATGATCAACAATGAAGAGAAGTCTAAAGGCTTTAAAAACCTCTGGGAAGGGTCTACTAATAAGACCACCTTACATGGGAAATTAGAACTATTTGGCACAATTCAGTTCTCTACTGTTCAGATGCCTAGCCTGTGATCAATCTGCAACATTCAGTGGTATCTAACTTTGGCACTTACACCTCCTTTGTCCTGTCACCTAGGAAGGCCGGGAGTTGACTCTTGAAAAGCCAGAACTCAAAGTCCTAGTGTCAGAGAAGCTGGAAGACCTGCACAGGCGCTGGGATGAACTGGAGACCACCACCCAAGCCAAGGCCCGCAGCCTTTTTGATGCCAATCGGGCAGAGCTATTTGCTCAAAGCTGTTCTGCTCTGGAGAGCTGGCTGGAGAGCCTGCAGGCCCAGCTGCACTCAGATGACTATGGCAAGGACCTCACCAGTGTCAACATCCTACTAAAGAAGCAACAGGTATGCAAGGGACCTTTGGGGAGAGTGAGCAGCAGGAGAATGGAAGAGGGTGCCTGGTACATGACATCTTTTAGAATCTCGAACAGATTTCTGGCTTGCTTGTTTTGTTTTTCAAGACAGGGTTTCTCTGTAGCTTTGGAGCCTGTCCTGGAACTAGCTCTTGTAGACCAGGCTGGCCTCGAACTCACAAGATCCACCTGCCTCTGCCTCCCCAGTGCTGAGATTAAAAGCATGCACCACCAGCACCACCCGGCCATTTGTTTATTTTTTAAAGTTGGTTCTGGTTTGTAGTTCTGGAGGTCCAAGGACTACCTGCTCCATTCTGATGAGAGCCTTGTACTGTGTGGTAAGGTGACAGAACAGGTGGAAATGAGCTTGTGTGAAAGAGAGGGAACACAGGAGCCGCCTCACTTTACAACCTCTTGTAACGAATCCAGTCCCATGGGAACTACATAAATTCCTTTGATGATACTCACCTCTTAAAGGCCCTCTACTGGGGCTGGAGAGATGGCTCAGAGGTTAAGAACACTGGCTGTTCTTCCAGAGGTCCTGAGTTCAATTCCCAGCAACCACATAATGGCTCATAACCATCTGTAATGAGGTCTGGTGTCCTCTTCTGGCATAGAGGTATACATGCAGGAGGAATATTGTACACATAATAAATAAATCTCTAAAAAAAAAAAAGGCCCTCTACTGTCTTTCAACACTTTGTCTTGAGGACCAGATTTCAGCATAAGTTGTAGAGGAAACAAATCACATCTAAGCTTAGCACATCTTAAAAAGAATTCTGCAACAATTGTCGGAAGACCTTTTCTCTGTAAAGAGACAGTAGGGCCAGCAATAGCTCTGTGGGTAAAAATGCTTATCACCAAGCATAACTGTTTGAGTTCATCCCTAGAACCTACATGGTGAAAGTAGAGAGACTGAACTATACACCCACAAATAAATAAAATGTAACAACAACAAAAACAAAAAGCAAACATTGTCAACAGAGCCACGTGATAAATATTTTGCATTTTGTAGGTCATATGATTTTTATCACAGCAATTCAACTTTGTCTTTACCGTGTTAAAAGAAAAAGCCATAGTTCGAGACCAGCCTGGTCTACAAGAGCTAGTTCCAGGACAGGCTCCAAAACCACAGAGGAACCCTGTCTCGGAAAAAAAAAAAAAAAAAAAAGAAGAAAAAGAAAAAGTCATAGATGCAATATATAAGAGGAATGGAGCTCCAATACACTTTATTTACAAAATAAGCTGTATTTGCTGATTTCCCGACCTGAAGAATCCTGGAATAGCAAATAATAGAGCCCTGACCCTGAAGGGAAAAGAGCTACCAGATCCCTTTTCTGTGGGCAGTTTTTGAAGCCCGAGGAAAAGCAAAGCATGTGGTCTCCAGTGCAATGTGTATGCCTCTTGCGCCCTCTTCTGACAAGGCTGGCACTGTAACAATTGGCAAAAATAGAAAATGCACTCCCTGGTCTAGTTAGCATCTCAAAATAAGGCAGAAGTGGATTTGGGACTGAGAGACAATGAATTCATAATATGCATAATCGTCACATAGTCCTGGAATATGTGTGTGTATAATATTATTATATATTGCCGGGCGGTGGTGGCGTACGCCTTTAATCTCAGCACTTAGGAGGCAGAGGCAGGCGGATCTCTGAGTTCGCAGCCAGCCTGGTCTATAAGCGCTAGTTCCAGGACAGGCTCCAAAGCCACAGAGAAACCCAGTCTCAAAAAACATATATATGTTTTATGTGTGTGTGTGTGTTTATGTTTATATATATATATGTATGTATGTATGTATGTATGTATGTATTATGTTTAGGACTGACCTATCTAGGCCGTGGGCTCAAGAGTCATTACTGAATGCATCTTCTGAGTTTGAAGGTAAATATGTGGCACTGACATCTCTTTTCTCCTCTGTTTGCAGATGCTGGAACGAGAGATGGCTGTGAGAGAAAAGGAGGTGGAGGCCATCCAGGCCCAGGCAAAGGCCCTGGCCCAGGAAGATCAGAGTGCAGGGGAGGTAGAAAGGACCTCGAGGGCTGTGGAGGAGAAGTTCAGGGCCCTGTGCCAACCCATGAAGGAACGCTGCCGGCGCCTGCAAGCCTCCCGAGAGCAGCATCAATTCCACCGGGATGTGGAGGATGAGATCGTAAGTCACCAGGCTGGGCATGGAATGGCAAGCTACCCCCAGCCACGTGGCTCTCTAGTCTCTTTCGGACACTGGAGAGATGTCCACAGTGCTCCGTTCCCTCTTCTCTTACATGTTGAGAATGTCTCCTCTAAGGATGTTCATGGATGTTCTGCAGGGCCCTCTACTCTAGAATGAGATACACAACTGTAGCCATAAGCAGCTCCTCTTTGCACCCCAATTAACTTTTCCTTTCTCTCCAGTTGTGGGTAACTGAGCGGCTACCCATGGCCAGCTCTATGGAACATGGCAAGGACCTGCCCAGCGTTCAGCTTCTCATGAAGAAAAACCAGGTGAGGCGGAGGGCAGGGGTGAAAACAAAGTTCCCAACAGCCTCTTCAGAGCTTTGTTTTCTCCTTTTTGGGGAGTGATGATGACAGGTGGAGGATGGGTGCAGTAGCTTTGAGACAAGGTCTTACTATGTATCCTATGTGGCCTTGAACTCACAGACACCTGCTTGTACCTTCTGGGATTACAGATATATGTGTGCTGCCATGTCCAGCTCCTGTGTTTTCTCCTATGATAGGGTTTCTGTGGCATTATCTCGTTGTTATGTAGCCCTAGACCCGGCGATTTAACTTTCCCTAGCTCAGGAGGCGGCCTCTGTTGGTAGGAAAGCATGAGGATTGAAGGGATATCACACTGTATCCCTAAGCCTGGAAAAAGTCCACAAGAGGATTCAGGAAGGAAAATAATATAGGGTGGGGCTCCAGGTAGAGCAGGTCTAAGGGGATATAGGCTGGGGGTTTCCTTTTGCAAGCCTTTCAGTGTATCTTCTGTGGTTGGGACAGACCCTGCAGAAGGAGATCCAGGGTCATGAGCCCCGGATTGCAGACCTCAAAGAGAGGCAGCGTGCTCTGGGAGCAGCAGCAGCAGGTCCAGAGCTGGCTGAGCTCCAGGAAATGTGGAAACGCCTGAGCCATGAGCTAGAGCTTCGGGGTAAGCGACTGGAAGACGCCCTTCGAGCCCAGCAATTCTATCGTGATGCTGCAGAGGCTGAGGCTTGGATGGGTGAGCAGGAGTTACACATGATGGGCCAGGAGAAAGCCAAGGTGAGAGCCAGAGTAATAGTGTTTGTGGCCAGTTCTTCCTGCTTCGGCCCCTGCTGTCTGATGTCCCCCTTTCCCTCTCCCAGGATGAGCTGAGTGCTCAGGCAGAAGTGAAGAAGCATCAGGTATTGGAACAAGCCCTTGCCGACTATGCCCAGACCATCAAACAGCTAGCAGCCAGCAGCCAAGATATGATTGACCATGACCACCCAGAGAGGTGAGTGTGTGAGTATCAAAGGGCCTAGACTCTGGAGGAGAGGAGGGCTGACTCTGGGAAAGTATAGGAATTACGGCATCTTTTGAACCATGTGCATATAGAATAGACTAGAAAGTTAGGAGAAGCAAGGGACTTGGCAGGCAGTTAGGGACCTAAGAGACAAAGCTCCATGGAATAAGCCATTCTCTTTACCCCCGCAGCACGAGGCTAACAATCCGCCAAGCCCAGGTAGACAAGTTGTACGCCAGCCTGAAGGAGCTGGCAGGAGAGCGGCGTGAGCGCCTGCAGGAGCACCTCCGGCTGTGCCAGCTCCGCAGAGAGCTGGATGACCTGGAACAGTGGATACAGGAGCGTGAAGTTGTGGCAGCCTCCCATGAGTTGGGCCAGGACTATGAGCATGTGACTGTGAGTGCCACACAGATCTGCACCAGGGAGGCTCAGGGCCCACAGGGAGACCAAAGCCTTGGCCCAGGCAGAATGCTGAGGATGGGGACACAGAGCCAGACAGAGAAGGCACTGTTCTTTTGAGTTTCAAGTTATATAACCTGAACAATTTGCAGAAAGAAGGGTGTAGGGTGATCATAGGTGAGGATAAAAATGAAATTGCTACACTTTTTCAACAGACCTCAACAAAACAGGGTGAGCTTCAGATTCTTTGCTGTGGTTGGAGGTTTGGGCCCTCTGGTACAGAAATCTGGACTATAGTTACCATGTCCTTGTTAAGGGCTAAAGGGTCCAAGTGTCTCTAGGTACCTTTAGGATGTCAGGCACAGTATAGAACTGTGATATTATGTCACCCTAGCCATCTTAGTTCACATATGCACCCTGGTGAAATTCCCCAGTAACACATTTCTCAGGATGTGTTCTCACTATTAAGCAACATAGAAGTGTAAATTTTTAAAAACTGCTCACTGACCAGCAGGTTCTCAGTTTTGGGGAGAGAAATGACTACTTCATGAGACAGGGACCCCACACACTAGGTCTCATCCCTGTCTCTACAAATGCTTTCTTCATCAGATGCTCCGGGACAAATTCCGAGAGTTCTCCCGCGACACCAGCACCATTGGCCAGGAACGTGTAGACAGTGCCAATGCACTGGCCAATGGGCTCATTTCTGGGGGCCATGCTGCACGGGCCACTGTGGCTGAGTGGAAAGACAGTCTCAACGAGGCCTGGGCTGACCTGCTGGAGCTGCTAGACACAAGAGGTCAGGTGCTGGCTGCTGCTTACGAGTTGCAGCGTTTCCTGCATGGGGCCCGTCAAGCCCTGGCACGGGTACAGCACAAGCAGCAGCAGCTTCCAGATGGGACTGGCCGTGACCTCAATGCCGCTGAGGCCCTGCAGCGCCGGCACTGTGCCTATGAGCATGACATCCAAGCCCTCAGTACCCAGGTCTGACCCTAGCTGAACAGGTGGGGAAGGGAAGGCTGAGAGGAAAATTTGGTGGGAATTGGAGAGGGGTTTCATGCGCTAGGAAGATCTCTGAGAGGCTGGGAGGATGCCTCCATGTAGGGGTAGGCATTTGGAGATAAGGTTCCATCAGCTACCACATTCAGGCTTGTTTTATAAGATGTGTGCACACACATGCATCAGAGCACACAGACCTTAATGTATGTATGGGGATTAGGGACAATTTTACGTTCCAGTAGTCAGGTTTGGAGGTATTGCTGGCTAAGTTCACACTTGTAATGAAGACCCATGACTTTTTCCGGTGGTCCTAATGGCCGCAAGATCCCTCATGCTGTGCCCAAACCCACGTGTTGAGACCACTCAGGCCAGAATTCTGGATTTACGAAATTAACACAGATATTCCTTCAACCCCATATGACCAGTCAGTCCCCAACCTAAATCTACTCTGCAGGCTGCACCTCTCCTTCTAGTTATCCTGGATAGGATAGCTCAACTTGATTTTAGAACTCCCCTGCGGTAGGGCTGGTCCTAGATGAGGCCCAGTAGGACAGAGCTGGTAGGTAGGCTCGGAACCTCGGTTCTTCCTACCACCTTTTGGCTGGTGGAACAAACAGGAGGTAGAAAGCAGTACAAGGATGAGGGAGGCTTCAACTCCTCTGTCTCCAAGCTCTGCCTGACTCAGACCTGGGTTCCCATAGGTCCAGCAGGTTCAGGACGATGGTCTCAGGCTACAGAAGGCCTATGCTGGAGACAAGGCTGAGGAGATTGGCCGTCACATGCAGGCAGTTGCTGAGGCCTGGGCCCAGCTCCAGGGAAGTTCTGCTGCCCGTCGTCAATTGTTACTGGACACCACGGATAAGTTCCGATTCTTCAAGGCTGTCCGGGAGTTGATGCTTTGGATGGATGGGATTAACTTGCAGATGGATGCCCAGGAGCGGCCCCGGTGAGACCCACAGTGCCTGGTATCCTCCACAGGTTATATTATACTACTGCTGGCTGGAGCGACTGGTAATACCATCTTTATATTGTCCTAGGGATGTGTCCTCTGCAGATTTAGTCATCAAGAACCAACAAGGCATCAAAGCAGAGATAGAGGCCAGAGCAGACCGGTTCTCCTCCTGCATTGATATGGGGCAGGAGCTGCTGGCCCGGAGCCACTATGCTGCTGAGGAGGTGGGTGAGATCTAGAGAGAACCTGGCCAGCCACACTGAGCACGGATTATTCCTGAAATTTCTCTTTCTGTTCATTTTGTTTGTTTGTTTGGTTTTGTTTGTGGATTTGTTTGTTTGTTTGTTTTGGAGACAGGGTGTTACCATGTCATTCAGGTGGCCACAAATGCTCTTGCTGCATCCTCCCAAGTGCTGGGCTATAGTTGTGTACTACCACGCTGAGCTTTGATTTTTTTTTCCCTGTCTTCTGCTTCTTGTAATTCTTTCTTAGCAAGAATTCTTTCACTGTCCTCTCAACGCTGTCCAGAGACACTTCTCCCCCCCAGAACTATTTTCCTCTCTTGACATTAGAAATCATTGTGTACTTCAGTGGTTCCCAGAGACCTTGGAAAGTCTTAAGTCATGCCTCGTTTCCCTACCCCCAGATCTCAGAGAAGCTGTCTCAGCTGCAGTCCCGGCGCCAGGAGACAGCTGACAAGTGGCAGGAGAAGATGGACTGGCTGCAGCTTGGTAAGCCACTGTGGGAATGTCAGCAAGAGGGAGGGAGCTGATGAGAAAGGCCTGTGAGCATTGCCTATCTGTGGTTGTCACAGTGCATGATACCAGGAACCCTGGGTGTGGAATTCCAGGATCCTATACTTGGTACCTCCTGACAGTGCTCTGGGACAATGATGGTCTCTGACCCTGTACTTGAGGTTACCACTGCTACAATCCCCTGCCCCTACATACTCTAATTTTCCATCTCTCTATGACCCCCTCCCAAATCATGGCAGTTTTGGAGGTGCTTGTGTTTGGGAGAGATGCAGGGATGGCAGAGGCCTGGCTGTGTAGCCAGGAGCCAATAGTCCGAAGTGCAGAGCTGGGTTGCACCGTGGATGAAGTAGAGAGTCTCATCAAGCGGCATGAAGCCTTCCAGAAGTCAGCAGTGGCCTGGGAGGAGCGTTTCAGTGCGCTGGAGAAGCTCACTGCGGTGAGGACTGTTGGACCTCAGAGGTGCCCAACCCTATAGCAGCCCCAGCCCTGTTCTTGTTACTGTTCAGAGAAGCCATTTCTTTTCCTCCTACTGCTTCTCTGCATGTGAGCCCGGAGTGCTTTTCTGTTAGATGACCACAGACGTCAGTTAGCCTTGGTGCTACCGAGATCCCCCTGCTTCTTACCTTACCTTCTTTTAGGTTCTCTTCTTCATCTGTCCTGTTTCACTGGGCTAGAGCTGAGGCATTTCAGCTTTCTCCTCACCATGATTCTTGCTGACCTCAGCATTTCTTGACAGCTGGAAGAGAGGGAGAAGGAGCAGAAGAGAAAGAAAGAGGAGGAGGAACGGAGGAAACAGCCCTCTACTCCAGAGCCCATGGCTAGTCGGCCAGAAGGGAGTCTGGTAGACGGCCAGACAGCTCCTGACACGGTCTGGGATGGGTAAGAGCTGAATGCCTGGGCCAAGAGGCTGAGGTCGAGCCTAAGCAAGCTACAGATTAATTATTCTGTGTCACATTTGGTCATTCTAGAACCCAGTCACAATTGCCACCATCCACACAAGCACCCAGTGTTAATGGGGTCTGCACAGACACAGAGTCCTCCCAGGTAAGCTCATGTCTGTGAACATCCCTGTCAATCCTCTCAGCCCCCACATCCTCACAGCTTCTTATCTTTGCAGCCCCTGTACGAACAGCAAAGACTTGAACAGAGCAGTGTCCCAGAAGGGCCTGTGAGTCTCTCTGGAGGGGTGGATGTTGGTACTTGGGGGATAAAAGGACAAAAGAAGTGGGTAGGGATCCTGGGTATGAAGCTCAAAAGAAGCTTGGGCTGGGAGACCAGCTCTTGGCTATAGAACTTCCTGACTCCAAGGCAAGGTACCATAAAAATCACCTATTAGCAATGGCATTGCTTTCCCCCCACAGGGATCTGGCACAGGGGATGAGTCCAATGGGCCCCGGGGAGAGAGGCAGACCCGGCCACGGGGCCCTGCCCCTTCTCCAATGCCCCAGAGCAGATCATCTGAATCAGCCCACGGATCCACCTTGCCTACACGAGGCCCTGAGCTCTCTGCTCAGGAACAGATGGAAGGGATGCTGTGCCGCAAACAGGAGATGGAAGCCTTCAACAAAAAAGCCGCCAACAGGTATCGGGCCTGGCTCTGCAGAGCCTGTAGCCTCTCAGGCTCCTGCTTCTAAGGAGGGTTTCCTGGAAGCTTCCTAGACAGAGAGTGGAGCACTTTATAGGAGTTTGTCCTTTTGGAAAGAGCTGGAACTAAGGACTCTCATAGGCTCAGAGGAGGGCCACAAGTGACCTAAGGACTGTATTGTTAAAGGTCCCACAAAGGCCACCAATCCACCTATCTACCAGGTTTCTGACCCCACCATGTCTCCCCAGGTCCTGGCAGAATGTGTACTGTGTTCTTCGGCGTGGGAGCCTCGGCTTTTACAAGGATGCCAGGGCAGCTAGTGCAGGAGTGCCATACCATGGAGAAGTGCCTGTCAGTCTGGCCAGAGCCCAGGGCAGTGTGGCCTTCGACTATCGGAAACGCAAACATGTCTTCAAGCTGGGGTAGGAACCAGGGCTGCTCTCAGGTTGGGATGGACGGAGTCAGAAAGCAAGTAGGTGGATGAATTGGGGATAGGGTTCAGAGGGAAGTGACCTGAGGAGAGCTCACAAATAGGAGCTGCTCTTCTAAGTGCTTGGGTACATTTGTAGGTGGAAGAGAATAGAGATTCTGGGTCCTGAATCATATTAGAATGGCGGAGCTAAATAAAACACAGGCTGAAAAGTTATCTTGGATAGGAAATGTGAGGCAGGATGCTAACTCACCCCGGCTTCCAGGGGCCTGCCCACTGCCAGCAAGAGCCTGTGTGGCCTTGGATGGAAATGAGCTTAACATTGCCCTCTGCGCTCTATCAGAAATAATCTGCTTGTGCACATCTGCAAAATCCAGAAACTATGAAGAATGTGTAAAATGTGATCTGGCCTCGAAGACTATGCCCTCCCAGTCAATCCAATCCTGGGAAAATACTGAGCTCTCAAAAGCAGGCACGCCAAATACAGTTTCTTAGCTCCACCCTGTGCCTTCTTTCCCAACAGGTTACAGGATGGCAAGGAGTATTTATTCCAGGCCAAGGATGAGGTGAGCCTTCCCCTGTCCTGCTGTGTTCTCTCTGCCAGCATGTTGTTTTATGAGGCAGGGTCTCATTCTGTAGGCTTGATTCCTATCCCAGAGTGGCCTCGCACTCATAGCAACCCTGCTAGCTCAGCATCCTAAGCCTGGGCTCACGGGTATGTTGCCACCACGACAAGCTGAAGCTCCCTATCATAAAGGAGTCCCTTTTTTCCTTCTAAAATGAAAAAGTCAATCTTTTTTCTACTTATTCCTATTATATTTTCCTTCTGTCTGCTACATGCAGCCCCAGGTCAAAGTCCTTGAGCATGAGCTGATGTCTCTCTGTCCCTCACAGGCAGAGATGAGTTCATGGCTGAGAGTGGTGAATGCAGCCATTGCCACTGCATCCTCTGCCTCTGGAGAGCCAGAAGAGCCAGTGGTGCCCAGTGCCAGCCGAGGTCTGACCCGGGCCATGACCATGCCCCCGGTGTCACAACCTGAGGGCTCCATCATGCTTCGCAGCAAGGATGGCAGAGAAAGAGAGCGAGAAAAACGATTCAGCTTCTTTAAGAAGAACAAGTAGTTGGGGGCAAGACTCCTAGGCCAGCTCCCTCCCTCCGTTAAGGAAACTGCCAGGGACTATCGACAGAGACCGCCCTCTTGTCAGGACAACTGCCTGCTGCTAGGGTCTGCTGCTAAGGTCAGCCCATCACCAGGAACTTTCACTGAGGACAAACAAGTGTTCCCACAAACAACCTTCTCTTCTGCTATTTAATTCAACTGGTGGTGGGACCCAGGCAACCCCTAATATCACTCTTCCCCACCTTGTCACCTCTTCCCAAGCCTTATGCCTCCACCCCCACCATGGTGCAGATAGTGTCACCCTCAAAGTGGGCTATGTGGGAACAACTGTCCCTGCCTCAGGGACATTGTGCCACCACAGCTAGGGTGTACCATCCACCATCCAGTTCTTTGCCTCTGGGATCAGCCAGGACCCTCTCAGAGCTGAAGCAGGACCCAAGGGCAGGAACACCAGATGGAGTCGGAGGCACTGAAGCCTTCCCTGCCCATCCTGCCTCACCCTCTGACTCAAGTTGCTGCTCCTCCAGCCACTCAAGGTGGCTCCCAAGTGTGAGTTGTTCAGGAGTAGCCACATCCTTGAGTCTATCCAAGGAGGTGATTAAACAGCTCAGCTTCTCTCACTGCCTCTTGGTGTTGTTACTTTCTGACTGTAGCCTCTCTGGTTCTGGTCTCCGGTGTGTCAGATAGCCACTCTGCCCCCACCTTCTGAGCCTCAGACTCCTGTGATCCTGAGAGTCTCCCTATCTCAGTCTCCCCATGACAGTGATCTGTTTCACCGGGTTGACCAATGCTAAGCCTCTGTTTAGACCAAAGACATCCACTGAAGTTTGGGTTGATGTTAATTAACAGTATTCATGTTAAAAGGCAGCAAGTCACTCTCCCTGGTGCACACTTATCTTTTTCCTTTAAAAAAAAAAAAGTTGTTTAATTTCTTGCATTGCTAGGGATGGAACCCTGGGCCTCATGCATGCCAGGCAAACACCCTACCACTGAACTACACTCCTAGTCCCTACACTGTTACTCACTCGCAAGTCTCTCAATTGTTTTCAGTAAGGGGTAGTGAAGAATGTTACCACAACCTAGTGTCAGCTTCTGCTCTGCTCAGCCAGCAGTGAAAAGGTGAGCACCATACTTTCTGTCCTTCCCATAGATTCAAGGGTGCTCATGCAGAATCAGAAGAATGCCAGGTTCCCTCTTCCTGAACTCTAGAAGAATGTCACCCTAGGAATCCATAAGGTACATCCTGAGCATGTAAATAAACACACAATATATTCTAGAGATTGAGAGAAGTATTTTTCTTAAAGTTTGTAGTGTTTAAAAAGGAGATATTAAAGTTAGAAGTTTTGGGTCTGTTTGCCTTCAGCATAACTGGCCAAGGGGCCCAGGCAGCCCTAACTGACGACTACCAGTCAAAACAGTGAGAAGCAGTATGCAGGGTAGGAAGTAGCACCACACAGCTCCAGAATGGGCTCCATACGTCAGATCTGGCAGGACAGATCATTCACAGGGTAATCATCCTTTCTCTTAAGATGAGTGGATTCAGTCCCCCACAGCAAACATGCATAAGTACAGCAGTAATAGCCCATCCACAGACAGAACAGACACCTTTGCCCATGATTCAAGTACAGTTGTGATACCTCCTGTTAGATGTGGGAGAATCCTTGTGGAGGGTGCAGATTATGTGGCTTGGGAGAAAACAAAAGTTTAAAAGCAAATGTAGTATGTGTGAGAGAGAGGTTAATGGAAAAATGATTACTGATGTGTTACTGCAGAAAAGTCATGTGACTGAAAAGGAAAGACAGGAATTAGGTGAGAATCATGTACACATGTGGCTGCTGAAGCTGCTTCCTAGTATGATTCCATATGGTCAGAAAGGAGAAGAGGGGCATGGGGCTGGGAAGCAAGTCTTCAAGAGAGAAACTTTTGAATGTTGGTGGAAGAGAGGAAAGATGGTAGATGGAATGGGGCCCAAGGGATATGAGAAAGGTTAGGGCACAAAAGCAGCATTAGGGTTGGTCCTGCATACTGGTGGGGAGTAGGAACAAACAAAAGTGGATAGGCTATGTAGGAATGAACTTGTTTGCATTTTTACTGAACACCACTGACAAGGGTGGATTCAACTTGTGTTGACCCACTGTCCACATGGGTCTACAGAGTACCCAAAGTGTGACAAATCTAAACTTTGGTGTACTGAATGTATGAAATAACAGATTTCCAGGACTTTAGAGGGAATTCTAATATCTCAGTTTTATATTGAATACATGTTGAAATGTCAAAATTATTAAAAATAGATTTCAAATTTTTATAGTTTGATGTTTCTTGGAAATTTGTGTTTAATTTACTTATTTACTGTGGTGCTGCTAGGAATGACACCCAGGACCTTGTGCATGCTAGATAAATGCTTCACCACTGAGTTACACCCATAGACCATTTTCCCAGTTCTTCTTGAATTATTAATATGGCTAATTATAACCCCATTAGCTAGCATTGTTCAAAATGGACCGCAGACATAAACGTGAAAAGCAATGGCAAGACTATATGACTTGTGGTAGGAGAACATAAAAGAACAAGCTTTATGAAAGAATAATTAATTAATTGTTATATTTTATAAATGATTTACATCCTGTCTCAAAAAAAAAAAAAACAAAATTTACTTCCAGAGACAAAGACAATAGTGGAAAGACAAGATCTTTGAAGCCAATAAGAAATATCCACAATTGTAGCAAAGTCCTACAGCTCAACACAAAGCCTGCAACCTGAAATATAGGCAGAAGATAGGGGCAGGAAATTATGAGCACAAGCTCCAAGACTTTAAGAATAAGAAGGTATTTTCAAAATCCTTAGTTATGGGACAAAAACAAATCAAAGAAAGTTGGGAATAATACCTTACAGCTCTTTGACAAAAATCAGGAAACAAATGTCAACCTTGGTAAAGATGGAAAAACGGTGCCCCTTACGTGTTACAAGAAAGAGGGAGGATATGCTAGCAAAGCTTTTCTGGGAACTCGGTTCTACTTAGATGACCTGGAATGGGTGTGGGTTCACGTGGGTCTGTAGAAAGTAGGCAGTGACACTCCAAGGATGATTTTAGCCTTTCCAGCTGCAGGGGGCTCAGCCTCTTCTCGGACTGAGATACTTTCCCTTAGCAAAGGGCTTCTTTATTATTCTCCAATTTATACCTTAGCAAGTTGATTTCCGTATCCCCAAAACATCTTAAGTTTTTCAAAGGGACAATGCCAAATGCAAATTCTGTAGTTTTCCAAGTTTTTCCACACCAAATTTTGCATAGGCTTTGTACCTTTGGAAAACTCGGACACGGTTCACATGTTAAATAGAAGGTGCTGAAGACAAAGAGCAGAATGAAGGCTACCTGCCAACATTCAGGAGCCAGGTGCAGCTATGTAAAGCTGTCCCCTATACTTCGACATGTTAGTTTTCTGAGTCTACATTCCCCACAGTCTAATGTCTACATTAGAGCACAGAGGTTGCTAATCATAGCCCAGTTTATGATGCTGAGGGGCTAAAGCAATTCTAGCATCTTATCACCTACACAGGGAAGATGAAAAGCATGGCTGAAGCAAGGCTATAACAGAAATTAGACTTAACACATCATGTAGTGGGGAAAAAAGCAAGAAATAATTAGCTATACAATATACCATTTATATAATTTATATGAACATACAGTGGGTGAACCTTGTTTAGGTTCAGCAAAGAAGTGAACTATAAAATGGAATTTGTGACAATCTAGGGAAAGTTTGAGCACTAATATTAGATGATCTGACATAACACATGTGGTGGCAGTATAGTTCAGAGAAGATCCCGGGCTCAGTCCCCAGTACTACGAATAATAATGACGCAGGTAAAATTACATTGTGTGTATAAAAGGATGGGAGAAATGTTGAAGCCAGACAAAAGATCCAGAGGAATTAGTCACAAGTCTACATTTGGGGGTTTGTTTTTGGCTTTGTTTTGTTTTGAAATTTTCCAAGATGAAAAGTTTTTAATGGATTGAAAAAAAGACATGCATTAAAAGGAGTTGAAGAAACGGCTCAGCAGTTCAAACAATTGCTGCTCTTGTAGAGGACCCAAAAATGGTCGCCAACACTCACATTGTGCAGTTCACAGACACCTATACCTCACACTCCAGGGGATCTGACACCTGCTGGCCTCTGTGGACACTTGCACACGCATTGCATACATTCACACAGACACAAACATACATGTAACTTCTTTTTCTCAACAAGGCTTCTCTGTACCTCTAGCTGTCCTGGAATTCTGTAGACCAGGTTGACCTCAAACTCTGAGAGCTGGGATTAAAGGTGTGCACCACCACTCAATTTTTTTCAATGTTTTTTTTTTTAAAAAAGAAAAAGAAAAAGAAAACCCAGAGAATAGAAATAGTGGTGCACAGCACTTGGGAGGTGGAGGTAGGAGAATTGTGAATTCAAGGCTGTTCTGGGTTACACAGCCAGTTCTTGGCCAGCCTTGGCTAAATAGTAAGGCCATCTCAAAATGGGGGGGGGGGGGACGTAAATGAAAATGTTAGAGACAGGAGGTAACTGTAAGCAGAACATTAATTATAGAGAACTCAGGAAATTTGGGAAGGACAGAACCCAAAATGCAAAGTTGTGTGGTAGCAGACCCGGAGCAAATTCCATGACAGCCGAGGCTACACAGAGAAACTTTTACAAAACAAAAACGAGACATTTTAATTTTAAGCATGTGTGTCTGTTATAATTGGAAAGAGGATGGCTACTGGAATGACTGGGAAAAATAGATTTTGTGAACGAAATGTTTCCAAGTAGTTTGGAGACCTGGTCCTTATAGTATTGGAGGCTGACATTGGAACTACCACAATGGGGAAAGCTGTTTAACCCCCATCCTAGGACGTCCACTAGGAGATAAACTCAATCCGTCCATCTCCCTAAACGACTACGCTTTGCTTTGTTGAATGGGATAGTGAGCAATCCACGGAACCAGTGCCCGGCTGCCACCAGGAGGTGCCCTTGGACTGCAGCCGAAAGTCAGGAGCCTGACAAGTGCCTGTGCCTTTGGCAGCTTAGATGTCGAGCCCCTTGTCACCCTCACAGTCCCAAACAGAGAATCTCTCTGGATTTCTTCACCACGTGTATTTCGGGAGTGCTCATTTCAGGAACCATGACAGATATACGAGAGAGGGAAAGCCCAGCCCACGTATATTCATGAATAAACATGACAAAGTATAGTTTGGATAGAGAAATGTTTTCCTCAGTGTAACGGATTACAGATCATTACACTCAGACCTAACCCAGCTCTGTCAGCGATCATCTTTCCGCCCCTCGACTCTCAGTCTAAACTTCCTCGCCAATAAACAACACAATTGCGGTGAGAATTAAGTTGTTCTAAGGGAGTTCTCACTCCCTCCCACCCAAACGAGGCAGAGACTGGGTTAAGATTGGGTGCCTAGACTTCTGAAGTGCCGCTCTCAGCCGCCACAGGGGTGGAGAAAACCTCCTTCTAGCGGGCCCAGTGAGACAGCCCTTTGTCATCGGCCTCCCTCCACAGTGGGCTAATAGCACGCTCCATTGTGATGGTGAGGCTCCCCCTGGGCTTACGGTTTCGCCCAGGCAGTGGTTGCTTCCTGAGCCCTTTTGACGCGCCAGCCGCGACCCTCTCCCAGGGTGGTGATTGGCTAGCCGGGGCTGGGGGCGGGCTGACCGCCTCTCCGCAGTGCCGTCACCACATGACCCCGCCCCCACACGGGGGCGGCCATTTGTGTGCGGCCGCAGGATTGGTCGCCCCGCTCCTTCGAGGGGGAGGGGAGGCAGGCAGCGCGCACTCGCGCGTGCGTGAGCTGGCGCGCGAGAAAGCGCTCGGTCGCGCCGAGGCTCGAGCGGCCGTCGCCATTTTGTAGGGTTCTCTCTGACGCGGGACCCGCCGCCACCGCCGGCACCACCCGGAGGTAGGAGAGATGCTGTGGGTGTGTGGGGAGCCCGGGAGCGGGCCTGGCCAGACCAGCGGAGGGCCGGGTAGCCCCGGCATGGGGGCCGCTCATCTTCTGAGGACGGTCCCGGGAAGACAACGAAAGGAGGCGGGGCCGGGTCTCCGGAGGGGGCGGGGCAGGGGTCGGGACGAGTCTTTGTTGGGCAGTGGGAGCTGGAGGTTGGGCCGCTGAGGACAGGGGTTCAGGTGTGGGGCAAAAGAGGGCTTTTCAGAGTATTGTGGGAGGTGATACCGCGCTGTGGATAGGCACACAGATTTCCCTCCAAAATCTTGTAACTAGGGACGTTCAGATGTTTCTTGCTTTCTGCTTGGCGCTTTCTTCCTTGTGCTAAACCTTGAAGCTGCTAACCTTGTAGATTAGATGTGCCTGACCTCACGGATTTGTTGGAACGTGTTGTGCTTTATGACCTCCTATCTTCTGTTAGAATTGTCACACACAGCTAGCACTACTTAGGAAAAAACTGCTGTTCCGCTCTCAAAAGGAATAATTGTGACGGTTGCGAAGATATTAATTGAGCCATTAAACGGAAATGCTGCATTGCTATGCAATGTCTCAACTTCACGCCTGACTTTTGAAATCTTGTTTGTAATCTGCCAGGCTCTTGTCAGTCAGGATGGTGAAGCTGTTCATTGGAAATCTGCCCCGGGAGGCCACAGAGCAAGAGATCCGCTCACTCTTCGAGCAGTACGGGAAGGTGCTGGAATGTGACATCATTAAGAACTATGGCTTTGTGCACATAGAGGACAAGACGGCCGCTGAGGATGCCATACGCAACCTGCATCACTACAAACTGCACGGAGTGAACATCAATGTGGAAGCCAGCAAGAATAAGAGCAAAGCTTCAACCAAGTTACATGTGGGCAACATCAGTCCCACTTGTACCAACCAAGAGCTTCGGGCCAAGTTTGAGGAGTATGGCCCAGTCATTGAATGTGACATCGTGAAAGATTATGCCTTTGTACACATGGAGCGGGCAGAGGATGCAGTGGAGGCCATCAGAGGCCTTGACAACACAGAGTTTCAAGGTGAACTGTTCTGGGGCTTGGGTGGCAGAGCTTCATGGGGTCTAGCTTAAGGCAGAAGCAAGAACATTAAGACCATGGGGCTGTGAGAGCGGCTCTTTTCATTCTCTTTTCATTGACATGGATCGATTATGTTTACTATGCTTAAGTATAATCTACTTTTAGGAAAGTAAACATTTCCCATTATTTTGCTAAGATGTTTCTCCACAATTGTGGGTTACTTTCTTTGGTCTTCATTTACTTGAGTGCTGCTAGGCTGCTAAGCTGCCTAGGCAGGGAGTGTGAAAAGAAGGGCTAAAGGTCATAATTTGGTTGCTGCTTTTGTTGTGACCCAGAAGCTTTAGTGTTTTATATTCTGATACTTTGAATGATGGATGATAGTAGCGAAGAGAAAAAGGGTAATCTAGAGGAAGCACTATATGAGAAATCTGTGGTGAGTCTGGTTGGGGGAGATGGGTATCTTTGGGGTGTCCAAATTTGTTGAGTCTGTGGACTATAAGCAAAACCAGGAAACGTGTCACAGGTTCTTCTGCTCCACTTATTACTTACCTCTAGCAGGTTAAAAAAAATTTTCTTTAGAAGTTCAAGCTTGAACAGGAATGTGGTCTGGATAAATTCCAGTGAAGACATCATAGAGTTTACTGTATTGCTTATATTGACAACACGTATTATGTATTATCATTAATACCACAGGATCTTGTCTGAAAACCCTGGAATTATGTTACTATAGTAGCCAATATCTATATGCGGCTAGTAAATTTCACTTAATTGAAGTTTCAAAATTGATTTTTCCAGTGTGGGCATATTTCAAGAATACAGGAGCCACGGGGAAATGATTACTATATTAGGAAACATAGCAGACCCCCATTGCAGGAAGTTCTACAATGCTTTGAGTGTCGTCCTGGACCGCATATTCAAGGCTCCTTTTCTAGTTTTTACCTCAACACCCTTTTTGCCCTAAATACCAACTAAAAAAGTTAAATATACAAAGGTCCTCTGCTAAACCTAGGAAACAATGAGATCATGGGGAAAAGGGAAAGTCTAAGTATGCAAATAGTGAAGCTCACTGGAGGCCCACTGTCATGTGTTTCTACCTTCATCACTGATGCCCTGGCCTTTAACTACTGAAAGTCTAGGGCACAAGTTGCAGTTAATCCCTGCACATTGACAAGTGTGCCCCTGTGCTTTTCCCCATTATAAAATAATGATCTCTGATGTGGCTCCCTCAAAGAATGGTAGTGAAATTAGAATGAGGTAATAAATGTATTTTGGCAGCAAAAGCAATATATAATGAAAGATGAGCACTATTTGCAACCATGATTTTCTTCTACTTGGGTTAGAAAATATTTAAAATCTGATAGCTTAACCCTGTCCCCCAAGACACGGCTTCTCTGTATAAGTCCTGGCTGGAATCCAACTCACAGAGTTTAAGCCACCACCACCTACCTGCCTTAGACCTTTTTGTTAAATTTGTATTTTTATTTTGGAACAATACTAGCACACTTCAATTTGAAAATGTTGTTAATCACATTCTTAATCATTTTCACTTGCTGTGGAAGGTGATAATGGACCAACGGGAAAGGAAGTAAGTAGTTTTGTTGCCCCACCCCCCTTGGTTCTGGCATCATCTGGAGGCCCCACAAATGCTGGGCTAATACTCTACTACTAGCCTATATGTTCCCATCCCCGAAGGGTTTGCTTATCAGATACAAACAAAATGAAAAAAAAAAACAACTTAAAATAGTGTACTCATTTTGCAGATAAATTCCCATAGTATAATAGTAAATGCCCTTTTAATTTTTTAAAAAATATTTATTTATTTACNTCCCTCTCCCCCGAGTGATCCAGTTACCTCCCATTCAGTCCTGCCTCTTAAAGGGCCCATCATTCAAGGAAACAACCTTCTACCACAGGTGTCTTTGGAAGCCACACTAATTCTAGAGCCCCAGCAATGGCTTCCATGATGTAATTACAGCTGTGAACATATACCTGTCTGTCCTTAGAAGAAAAGCACCCAGGGAGCTGGGGAAGCTTGGATGCTGCTGGGATCACCTTTTCTGTAAAGATGGCAAGCAGGGAATGAGGAACGGATTCCTGGCACCAGACCCCATTACAGATGGTTGTGAGCCACCATGTGGTTGCTGGGAATTGAACTCAGGACCTTTGGAAGAGCAGGCAATGCTCTTAACCTCTGAGCCATCTCTCCAGCCCCCTGCCCTTTTAATTTTTAAAGGAAATGGGGAGATAGAAGTTAGCTTAGAAGGATGAGTAATGTGATTTTTTGTTTGGTTGTGGGGTGCTGAACATTGACCCCCTCAGGGTCTTGAGTATGCTACGTACACAGTACCCCTGAACTATGCTCCTTGACCCTTATATTTGTGTAATAACAAATATAATTACATAGGAAACAGGGATCTAAATAATGCCATGAAAGTATTTTTATTATATATGTACATATATAATATAAATAATCACTTCCATAGAAAGTACAGACAATAAACTGAGTTGAAAAGAAGAATCATTTATTTGGTTTCACATTCTCTTTCTGGCTCTTCTAGAGATACTGGTTTACTCCCAAGTTATACATGCAGATATTTTTGTAATGAACTATTTTTTTTCCAGGTGGCAATAGAAAATTTAGTATTAGATAATGAATTTTGTTGAGACAGGGTCTTGACGTATAGCTTAGGCTGGCTCTTAAACTCAAAAATCCTCCTGCTTCAGACTTCTGAGTACTGGGGTTATATGTATAATTCCTTCACATATCTTACAGAAACTACAATGGATACAGTGGAGATGCCAATTTGGCATTTTGTTCAATTTAAAGCCTTTTTGGGCACCTTTTAGTGCCACGTTGAACATCTTTTGAACTTTTACTTCTGTGTATTAATGATTGTCTAAAACTTATGTCTCTGCATTATATAACTTCTAAAGATAGAATCTGAGTTTACCTGGGTCTTTCAAGATGTTTCCTCTCCACAGGCAGAAATGAATGCAGTTTGAATTAGAAATCATAACGAAGCTGTTCCCAAGTAACCATACGGGCAGCTGAATTGGGAAGGATATGTAAGAATTTAGGGGTGTCGTTTCAGCATTAAATTAGTGGGTCATTGTTATGTCAGCTACATCTGACCCAAGATAAAATTTCAGAAATTAGAATTGAGTTTCCCACCTTCCCAAAGGCAGAGTTTCAGAAATTAGAGGTTCCCAGTTTCTGGCATTTTAATACTCTCTTTTGTTGCAGCTTTGAAGATAAAACACTTTTAGTGAGCTGGTTTTCTGGAAAATACTGGCAGATTTCAGTAACTTGGAGGTTTGAGAAACCTTAAGAGCTCCACCTGTCCGCATCTAATAGAGAGATGAAACTACTTGAATCTGAATTTTTAACCTTTGGAAAGAATCTAAAACAATGCAGCCATCTATCATTTATATTACAGGTGTTTCTAGCTCCAGATCAAAAACAAAAAAAAAAAAAATTACTAACCTCCTTTTTACAACTACAGAAGATTTTGCCACAAATGTTGATGAAGCACTCCCTTAAGTTAAAAAGTAGGATAGGGCTGAGACAATTAGGTAAAATCACAGTATTTTATTTCTTTCTTTCTTTTTTTTTTTTAAATGGACTCAATCTATGAAAAGCAAATTCAATCGAATTTTTTCCCCCTTCCTAAGAGGCTTTGTCTAATCCTGAGGGGGGAAAACTGGGGTGGAATTGAAATCTATAGAGGTTCTTTTTAATTTCCTCAAGTACAGGTGAAGCCTATGAGTCAAGTATGATCTGGATATCCAACACAGCACCTGCACATATTCCTGGATGAAACATGGTGGACAGAAGACAGCTGTTGAACTGGGATTGTTTGTAGGGTTTGGGGGTGATGCAGTGCTGAGGTTGAGGCCAGGGTATCGTACATGCTAGCAGGCATATGCTTTTTCAATTGAGCTCAGAACTAATTTTTAGAGGTGGAAAAGATGCCTTCTAAACCTACCGATAAGTGAGGTTTTGATTTGGAAGTAGTAAAACCAGCAGTCTTTGCGTGGGGGAAGGAAATAGATTGTGGAGATGGAAGTAGAGGAGAGTCTGATATGCTACTGGCATTAAACAGTAATTGATCTCTAAGAACTCCAATATCTAGCTCTCACCTCTGTTGAACCTTACTTTTTTCTAAAGGGATTGCTGAATGAAGTGGGGTAACAGGAATGTGTATGTATTATATATATTTTATGTTTACTTTTATTTGGGTGAGGGAAAAGAAAGTTAATGAGTAACATAATTTTAATCTGTTTCTTCAAGGCAAACGAATGCACGTGCAGTTGTCCACCAGCCGACTTAGGACTGCGCCTGGGATGGGAGACCAGAGCGGCTGCTATCGGTGTGGGAAAGAAGGACACTGGTCCAAAGAGTGCCCAGTAGACCGTACAGGGCGCGTGGCAGACTTTACTGAACAGTACAATGAACAATATGGAGCAGTGCGCATGCCCTATACCATGGGTTATGGGGAATCCGTGTATTACAACGATGCGTATGGAGCACTTGACTACTATAAGCGCTACCGGGTCCGATCTTACGAAGCTGTGGCAGCAGCGGCTGCAGCTTCTGCATACAATTATGCAGAGCAGACTATGTCTCATCTTCCTCAAGTCCAGAGCTCAGCTGTACCCAGTCACCTCAACTCCACTTCTGTTGATCCCTATGACAGACACCTATTGCAGAACTCCGGCTCAGCTGCCACCTCAGCAGCCATGGCTGCTGCTGCCCCTTCCTCCTATTATGGAAGGGACAGGAGCCCACTACGTCGGAATGCAGCTGTGCTCCCTGCAGTTGGAGAGGGCTACGGTTATGGGCCAGAGAGTGAGATGTCTCAGGCTTCAGCAGCAACACGGAATTCTCTGTATGACATGGCCCGGTATGAGCGGGAGCAGTATGTGGACCGAGCACGGTACTCAGCCTTTTAAAAACTGGAGGTGAGAGTGGGGTGGATGTGGTTAAAATTTACATTTAGTTCCCTACAAGAGACCTTTGCTTCACTGAGGAGCCAGAGGACCAAACCACCATACCCAAAATGCACAAATTACATGCTTTCAGTATTTCCTATAGTTTAGGCCACCGGTTTATTTGGCCTGTTGAGGAATTAGTATGATTCCAATGTGTTACTTCTGAAATAGGAACAAGCTCAGTTACCGAGAATATTATTTAAAAAGTTGTATACAAGCCAGGCAGTGGTGGCACATGCCTTTAATCCTGGTACTGCGGAGACAGAGGCAGGTAGATCTCTGAGTTCAAGGACAGCCAGGGCTACACAGAGAAAACCTGTCTCGAAAAAACAAAAAAGGGGGGAAAAAAAGGTGGTAAGCCAGTATGGGGTGAGGGGAGCTAACATATACTGGCTCTTTGTTGTATAGATAGCAATTTCCTTACCAGGAAAGAACTAAGTCTTAGAGTATATCAGCACTTCACCTGTGATAATCTGGTAAATGAGAGGTAGAGCCAAAATTCAAACTGGGACCTCTTAAATTCATTCTTTCCAGGCAGGCGGTATTGGCACACGCCTTTACTCCCAGCATTTGGGAGGCAGAGAACTCTAAGTTTATAGCCAGCCTGGTCTACAGAGTGAGTTACGGGACAGCCAGGGCTACACAGAGAAACCCTGCCTTGAAAAACCGAAATAAATAATAAAATCATAGTATCGCCACTACTAAGTAAGCTGCTGTGGTGTTGTAAAGGGTCATTAGGGAGCTAGTAATGGACAGCACAGTGAGAATCTTGCATCTTCAGGGGTTTCCAGTTTGCTAATAAAGCACTTCTTGGAGTAGCACACAGTGGTGCATACGTGTAATCTCTGTACGAGGATGAATCCAAAGGATTATGGTAAGCAAACAGCCTAAATTTTAGCAAGTTCTAGCAAAGTCTAGAAAATATAGGAGACTCCTGTCTCCAAAATAAAAAAAAAAAAAAAAAAAAACTATTTCTTGGGTTATTAGCTTATAAATGATGCTCTTTGGTGTGTTACTTTAAGTCGGATAAAGACCTAATGTTTTAAGACACTTCAGTTTTCAGTGTTTTCATATGTTCCATGAAGTCCTTATTCCAGCCCAGATCATGTTTGATGTCAGCACTTAAGCCCTATTTCTTTGTAGCCTATGACAGAATTCCTGTTTATTTTAGCAAGTTTCATTTTCTTAAGGGAACACTCAAGGACTTAGATAAATTGATCATTTCTGATGTGTAAAAATCTTGTAGGTGGTGACATTGGAAACTTATTTCCCTGTTTCAGAAAATGTGCTAAGAGCGTTGGAATGATAAGAATTGGGGATACTCAGAGACAAGTAAAGTTCATTAGAATGGAAATGGCGTTTACAATGCACAATTCTCCATAGTTTTCCTTGTACTTTCAAGTAGAGCGTCACTTGAGTTAGAGCCCCAGCCATGCGGTTAAATAAGTTACCGCTGAGACACCAGTGTTCCCAATTTAACCCCTGATTTGGTATATGTGTTAAGAAAACAATGCCATGTTTGTTAAGTTATATGCTGTATAGTTGTATTAGTAAGACTCAGGATTTCTTAAGGCCATCATTTAGTCATCATTCAGCATGTAAATGTAGTTTGATATTAATTTCTACAGCTGGATCTACTGAGATACCTCTGATAAAGTTAGTATTAATCTGTTAGATGACTTTGTTTCTCAAGTATGTTTCAAAGTTAAATATTAAATTAGTATAGCCTTTAAGGGTATGGTTAGGACATTTTGAAAATGAATTTAACTTCAATCAGTAGCTGTTCAACTAACCTCTTTTTAGTGATGACTTTTAAAGAAACTTACCTTCCAGGTGTGAACCTCAAATGGACTGAATAACCCTGAGTTGGTTGCAGTCCCAGGAGCCTGATGTTAATGAGGCTGCCAGGATGAAATACTCCACAACTGTTGGGGATCCAAATTCGGGTCTCACCCTAACAGAACTGATCCAAGAACATCACAGCTTTTGAAGTCGATTGGCACAGATCAAGACCAAGATTTGGCCCTGTGTCTGTATTAAGTAGAGGAGCTTGGTGTGAGTTAACTTTTTTTTTCCCCCAGCCATTGGTGTCTGGAGTTCCCATCATCAATGGAGGAATTAGACAGTCCTAGCAGTGGTTTCTTCTTTTGTCAAGGGATATTTGGTCAATTAGGAAACTACTGCATCTGTAGTTCTGAACTGACAGTGTGACAAGTAGAAACTTTAAAGGGTGAATGACCAACTGTTCTTTGAGACGCTAGTCTTTGTGACTATGTTTTTTTGAATGTTTTCTTTGGAACATTTGTAATAGTAAAATTGGGCTGGGCATGGGTGGTGGATGCCTGTAGTCCCATCTACTCAGGACTGCTTTAGAACAGAAGTTCATGGTCATCTTGAGCAACATAATTAAATCCCATCTCTTAAGGAAAAAAAAATTGACTATACCTCATTCTTAGCATCTTTTCCTGGACAATAGTCTTACAAAATTAATCTGTAGTTACTGAAAAATTCATACCTTCTTTGAAGCAGTGGTAGCCTTCTACTAAAAGGGTTGGGTTACCTAAGTTAAAAGCAAGCTGAGTTTATCACTATCAGCAGTTTTGCATCTTGTGCAGCATACAGCTCTAAGTAGATTCCTAGATGTAGCTATTAGGCTCCTGGGTGATTTTGTGGGATATACATTCAACCCAGTCTGACTTGATTTTGTTTTGTTCTTTGTTTCTCCCCCTTTCCCCCACCCCCCCAGAATACAGGACGGGACCAGGGCCCTGTACTCGGAACCAGGCTGCTTGCTCTCCAGGCATTGTGTAAGCCTCTTGTGTTGTGCTTTCTTTCAGGTAGGATAATTGTGGACTGAACCCTCGGGCTGCGATCATATATGAGAACTTGGTCCTCGTGGTCCCCTTTGCCGGGATGTTTCCATTGCTTCATGTTTCAGTAAACAAAGGAATTTGTGACCAACTATGTTTTCTTTCTTAATTTAATTCTAAGTTGACTTTTCTTTCCTTGATACTAGTTGTCTGTAGCCTTTCATTCTGTTCCGTAAATTCTCAGCCTCTGAACAGCCCTAGGTAAGGATTATGCTGGCATCCCCTTCTTTCCTGTACAGTGGAACCCCTCTTAATCTTGCTTTCCCTAGGATTTGAGCCCTTCTCCCTGCCTTCCTACAGCATCTCCTCTCCCTTTAAAACGACCATGTAGTGGCAAGCAGCCTTTAACATGTGTTAGCTCTGGACTCTAACACTGAAGCTAATCATCTGAAGTTGCTAGGACCATTGGGGTTTTGTTGTTTTGGTTTGTTTTTTTGTTTTTGTTTTCCCAGTTTTGTCCGACCTGTGATCGTGGTATATAGCATTAGCTGAAATTTAGCCTTGTTTTACTCCACTCCTTCCATTTTTTTTTTTTTTTGACAAATAAATGTTTCTAACACTTAATCTTTTCCTAATTGAGTGACTGTTATTTACTACTAGTGTCTTCTGATTCTTTCCCAGTTGTGCTAGAGCTACAAAATTCAAATGAGTAAATGTAGAAGCAAAAGTTGAGTAGAACAGTATGGTTTCAGAAACAGACAGCTGAACAAAGATGACTAGAGTCTTGAGACACTGGTCACTATAATCAGAGCTGTTCTAGAGTTGAAAGGCTGGAAACCCAGCGCACTCACGATAGGAGCCCAATGGTGCTGGTGGCTTCCAACCATCTCTATATAACTCCGATGCCCTCTTCTGACCTCATCAGGCCTCAAGCAGGCACAGTACTACACATACATGCATACATACATGCACACACGAAAAAATTTTTTTAGAGAACAAAAATTTTAGGCTTTAACATCCTCCCCTGTAGGCTTAATAGACACCCCCACCCTGCTGCTCTCTCTTGCTCACTTTCCCTTGCTCTCCCTTTCACCACTCCCGACAAACTTTCTATGTAGGCCTGGCTGCTCTGGAACATGCCATACAGAGCAGACCAGTCTCATACTAGTGTTGATCCTCCTGCCTCTGCCTCTCAAAATCTTGGGATTAGACATAAGCCATCATTCCTGAATGCTTAGTCTTTGTTTATTTGGCTGGAAAGATGGCTCAGCAACAAGAGAGGACCTGGGTTCAACTCGCAACACCCACATTGGTGGCTTACAACTGTCTGTAACTTCAAGGGAGTCTTATGTCCTCTTCTACCTCCAAGGATACTGCATGCATGTGGTAAAGCATCCATATACATAAAATAAGTCTCAAAAATAAAGATTTTTTTTAAAAAAGGGGTCTAGGCATATAGCTACATGGTAAAGCACAAAGCCCTGGGTCAATTTCCTATTTCTCCCCACCAAAAAGAAGGGGAAGTTTTTCATGTAAATATACTTAAGGAGCTTAAAAGTGATTTTTTTTCTCAAGGTGTTAATTTTTTTAACTGATATTCTTTTCCATTTCTTTATTTAATTTTTTGATTTGAGACAGGGTTTCTCCGTAGCTTTTTGGTTCCTGTCCTGCAACTAGCTCTTGTAGACCAGGCTGGCCTTGAACTCAGAGATCCACCTGCCTCTGCCTCTCAGTGCTGGGATTAAAGGCGTTGCACCACCACCACCGCCCAGCCTTCTTTTCTTTTTATTTATTTATTTATTAAAGATTTCTGTCTCTTCCCCAGCGCTGCCTCCCATTTCCCTCCCCCTCCCCTTATTTTTTTTTTTTATTTATTTATCAAAGACCTTCTTTTCCCTTAAAAAAAAAAAAAAAGATTTATTATGTATACAGCATTCTGCCTGCGTGTGTGCCTGCAGGCCAGAAGAGGCCACCAGATTTCATCATAGATGGTTATGAGCCACTATGTGGTTGCTGGTAATTGAACTCGGGACCTCTGGAAGAGCAGCCAGTGCTCTTAACCTCTGAGCCATCCCTTCAGCCCAAGTGTTAGTATTTCTGCTAGGATTAGTCTTTGGCTAAAATGTATGCAAGATTTGGGGAGGGAGTATGGAAGGGTTAGTTTTTAGGCCAGGATTCGTCTTGTAGCTGAAACGTTCCTTGAACTTCTAATTCTACCCCTTTAACCTCGATTACAAGTGTGCATCACTACACCTGAGGGTAAGACCCGCTCTGGATCAGAAAAAATAGAAGTAAATAGGCTGAGGCCATGGCATATACCTGTGAATTACTCAAGATAGGCACTCAAGAGTTAGTATTATCAGGAGCTAGAGGTCATCCTTAATTATACAGCAAATGAACCTAGCCTGGACAATGAGACCAAATCTCAGAAACCAAACCATCTCTCCATCCCCTCTTAAATTTTTTTACCCCCCGAGACAGGATTTCTCTATGTAACAGCCCCTGGCTGTCCTGAAACTTGCTTTGTAGACCAGGCTGCCTTTGAACTGACAGAGATCTGCCTGCCTCTGCCTCCCAAGTACTGGGATTAAAGATGTGTGCCACCATTGTCCAGTCAATTTTTTTAAGGTTTTTTAAATTAATTAGTGTGTGTGAGAGAGAAAGAATGTGGGTGTTTAAGTGTCCGTGCACCTCATTGCCCCATCTAAAAAAAATTTTTTTTAATTTTTAACTTGCAAAAAAAAAGCAAAGTCGGGCAAAAAGCAGGTGCATCTGAGTTCAAGGCTAGCCTGGTCCTCAAAGTGAATTCCAGGACAGACAAGAGATACACAGAGCGGAAAAAAAATTTTTGGTTGGAGGGTATGTCTACATACGTATGCACTGCACATGGGCTGAACTAAGAGGTCAATACAGGCTATTTAGCTAAATTAGGTGGTCAACCAGTCCTAGGATCCTCTTGTCTCCCCTTCCTACATCTTCCAACTCTGGTGTTCACCTAAGCTTCCCATTTTTCCAAGAGTCCTAAGAATCTGATCTCTGGTATTATGGCTGAACAATAAAGGTCTCAGGCTCACTGTATAGCTGAAGAGGACACCTTCATCTGATCATCCTGCCTCCCCAGTGCTGGGATTGAAGGTGTGCATCACCACTACCTGGCCCAAGGAAATTTTTAATCAACACTATGAATCTTTAGCTCCTGTATATTAAAACTGAATGGTGGCATAAATCTAACTTATGCTTCACTCTCTCCTTTATGGGAAGTCGTAGTATGAACATTCTGACTATAAAATTTTCCTCATTTGGATGAGGGGATTAGAGATCAAATACAGAAACTTGTACATGCCAAATGTACTTGCCCCTAATTAACCCTACCCCACCCACTTTACTCTTTAAAGAGATTTTATTTTCTGTGGATGGTGATTTTGCCTGCATGTATGTGTCTGGTGTCTGTGGAGCCAGAAGAGGATACTGGATCACCTAGAACAGGCATTACAGACAGTTCTACCATATAGGTGCTGGGAATTAAACCCAAATCGTCTGCAAGATATAGCCAATGCTCCTTCCTAACAGTCGAGCCATTTTTTACTTTCTTTTGAGATGGGGTTTTATTTTATTATCTAGGCTATCCTCAAATTCTGTCATCCTGCATCATCATCCTCTCTCATGCTTTGATTATAAGAGTATACCAATACTTTAGACTCCACATATTTTATGCTTAACAATTTTCTGACTTTGACTAGAAGCCAGAATGACAGAGGTCCATGCCCACACTCCATCTAGCAAAAAGTACAAAAGGCCCATGTTAATTCCAACATTCCACAGGAGGGCAGGACAATCCCTGTTGTCACACAATAGAGATTAAAAACCACTGGGATTTGAGATCGGTAAGTACACCACCAGTCAAAATGGAAGATATAGTCATGGTGGTGCACACTCAGGAGGCAGAGGCAGGAGGATCTTATTGCGAGCTTGGTCTACATAGAAAGCTCCAGAAAAGCCAGGACTACATAAGAGATCATGTCTCAAAAAAACCAACAACAAAAAAATGTGTGGCTACTGACCTCACCAGAATCTCTAATGGTATTGTGTTGGGTTTTGACGAACGTAAACGTGGTAGTTTACTGTATCTTGATCCCCCTCAACCCTTAAATCACTGGCAGAACAGGAAAGAAAAACCTGTACAAATAGTTCTACAGAGCCATGGCCAGTTTAAGACTTTGCAAAACTGTACTGAATTGTTCAATCTGCAGCCACATGTAACTCTTAAATATTTAAACTATACCTAGTAGTACTTAGAAATTCTATGGGTACGTGTGTATCTGTGTGGTTATATGCCATGTCTAAGCAGATGTCCGTGAATGCCAAGAGAACATTGGATACCCTGGAGCTGGAGTTATAAATAGTAAGCCACCATGGGGGTCAGGGAGTTGGACAAACTCAAGTCCTTTGGAAGGGCAGCACACTAGGCCATCTTTCCAGCTACACAAATTTTTATATAATTTAAATGACTAGTGACTACAACTTTGATATTATATGAAGTTTTTTCCTTTCACTTTTCCATAATAAAACCTTAAGAAAGGCTAGTTCAAAAACCTTGTTCAACTAGTTACAACTGGCTAGGAGTAAACTAATATACTTATTTCTAAACCTCAGTTCTTACAAGATAAGCTGCATGTTGTAGGTACAAAATTTCTTTCATAACCAATATGAAGTTTCTCAACAGATGAGTCCCATGAGACCTCTCACTCTAAATACTCCTGAACTCCTTTATCTGCTCTTTGAACTCCTGCTATGCAGCAAGTTATGGTGACCAATGTGTTAATTCAGTTGTGCTAAACACTATGAAGAGCCAAATACACTCTAATACTCTAATATGTGAAAATCAGAATTCTAACAAGGGTGGCTATCCCAAATGGAGACCACAACCATTAGCCAAAAAGGCAGCAATGAAGATTGGGCAAAACTGTGAAGGAAACTAGAAGAGGTACGTGACAGAAGTTGAGCCTTGTTGTGGAGTGTGAAGGAATTTCTTAGAAGATAGAGATTTATCATAAGCTCATTAATTTTTTTTTAGCAATCACTAATGGAAAAGTATGAACAGACTATAGATGAAGTTAAAAAAAATACCTTGTAGATAGGAAATGGTGTACAGATAAATATAGTATTTAGGTGGCCATCTGGGGGAGGACTTAAATCTCTGAAACCCACCAAGCTGACTTTTCTATTCAACAGTGGCTGAGCACCTGCTGTGGGCCAGGCCATGTCTGAATTGAATAGTACAAAACACGGGATGATACAGTCACTTGGAGATCTTAAGAGACTACTGAGATGACTATCACAGGTAGGTTAGGAACGTAGGTCTAAAATCAAATTCTGGGGTTAATAACTGCATTGCCACCGCTTACCTGCAATTAAAGATTAAGAATGGAAAGCCTGATGTTAGGTAAAACACTTGTAATCCTAGCAATTGGGAGGTAAAGGCAGGATCAAGAATTTAAAGTTGTGGGGAAGTGGTGGCACATGCCTTCAAAGCTACAGATAAACCCTGTCTTGAAAAACCAAAATAAAAAAAATTTAAAGTTCTCGTTCACTACAAAGTTCTGAGTTACTTACATGAGTACTTTTGTCTCAAAGGAAAGAAGACCCAAGTTCCATTCCCAGCACTCACATGGTGGCTCAAAACCTTAATCCCAGTCCCAAGGAATACAGACCCTAGGTACCAGGCACAAATGTAGTTCACACAGACATGTAGGCAAAACATTAATACTATAAATATAAAGAATTTTTAAAGCGGTATTCTACTAGGCAGGTATGGCAGCCCATGCCCTTGAGGGTTCAAGGCCAACTTGGTCTAAGTGTTAAGTTCCAGGCAGCCAGGATACACAATGAAATACTGTCTCAGAGAAATCAAAACTACTTATCAGTTGCCTACAGAGATAGTGAATGTGAGGGATGAGAACTGAGGGAAGTTGCTGACCCAATTCCAGGGAGAGTGGGAGAGAGGTCTTTTGCCTCCATGATTTTCTTCCTGTGTAGTTGGCTGTGTGAGGCAGAGCCCTGGGTACCGACCCATGCAAGGCCCAGCCATAGCAGCAGCATTCAGTGAAACACTAAGTACAAAGGAAAGTATATGCTGACTTAAATATTATCACTGCCTGTTCCTTGAAAACTTCCTGATATTAATGTAGTGCCTTTGTAGGGTTGGGCGAGAGGCAAAGTACTACTAAGGTTCAGCTCTGCTCAGCAAAGCTCTTGTAACAAAGCCTTGCTTCATCTTTTAGGTCTGCCTGAGACAGCCTTTGACCTACTTTCCTCTGATTTCAAGCCACACAGTGAAGACAGGCACAGAAATGTATGCAATGTACTGCAAGGACTTTTCCCAAGGACAGAAAGAGGTTGGTTATCTGCAAAATGCCCCCCTCCCTCCAAAGAACAACAGTCTGCCTAAGACAGGTTATGGCTTTTCAGAATTTGACTTACTAGGATTCTCAGTGAGTATCCCTGTTCTTGGAAATTTAAGAGGGAAAGGAAAAAATACATATCCCAGGGAAGAATCTGTGCCAGGGCTGCTTTCGTTTATGTGGGGCTATGCCAAGGGACTGAAATGCAGGAAATTGAATCAGATCCAAAAAGTCATAGGATGAATAAAAGATTGGCAAGGTGAACTCTAGAAAATGCCTTCAGTGTGATGGACCTTTAAGGATCCAGACCAAATAGAAATAACATATCCGTCATCATCGCTGCTTATCCCTAAGAACAAATGATATTTAGCTTTCCCAGTAATTAAAGGAACTAAAAAGTTTAGAAATACTAAATGATTTGCCATTCTTTTTTTTTTTTTTTTTTTGATTTTTCGAGACAGGGTTTCTCCTTACAAGAGCTAGTGCCATTCTTAATAGTAAGGAAAAGCCCCCATCTCAATTACTGGTGCTTGTTTACCATAGGAAACTGAAGGACAAAAACTAAAACACAAATCAGCAACTGGCAAAGGCCCTAAAAAGCTAAGGAGTTTTGTGTGCACGCATGCACACATACAAACACATACACATGGTAAAGAAAAGTTCTCATTCTTCATGAGGCAAGACCAAGTGGACAGCAGGCAGTGGCCCAAACTGGCCAAGATAGAACTATCAAGAGGGAGTCATGAACCAGGTGCAATGGTACACACCTTTAATTCCAGAACTTGGGAAACAAGAGCAAGTGGATCTGAGTCTAAATCCAACCTGGTCTACACAGTGAGTGGCAGAACAACCAGAGCTACACAGAAAAGCCTTGGAAATAAATAGAGAAATGAAGCTGTAGGCAGGGCTCAGGTCAGGCTGAGGTTCAGAAGCAGCTCTGTCCTTAGGACTCACATCTCCAAAAGACATGACACTCCTGGAGCATGAGATACTTCCACATTTGCCTTTTTACCTTTTAAGAGTGGTTTGTTATTTGAAATAGGGTATTTACTATTCTACTTCAGGAACTTACTGTATACATTTGGCTGAGATCAAATTTATGGCAATCCTCCAGTTTCCCAAGTACTAGATTCAAGGGGTGAGCCATTACTTGGAGCTTTAGATTGCTGTACATATAAGCTCGTTGGCTGGAATAACCCGTGAATTATGTATTACCACTCCAGGATCTGACCCTTCAGGTTTTTGTTTTTGGGGGATTTTTTTTTGCATAACAAATGGATGCTAAGGCAGTTAAGAGCATTGGCTACTTTTAACCCAGGAAAATGGTACACACTTTTAATCCCAGAAGTAGGAGAATCTATGAGTTCAAGGCCAGAATGATCTTTAAGTCAAACTATATGAAAGCCAGGACTTTACATAGAGACCCTCACCACCAATAACAAAAATGAAATGAATTAAAAGAACACTGGCTGCTTTTGCTGAATTTAATTCCTAACACCCTCATAACAGTTACTACAATCTGTAACTCCCATCTAGGGACTCTTAACACCATCACCCAACTTCTACTGGATTTCTTCATGGCCCACCCCCAAGGTTTGTACAGAGTGAAGGATGGAGCCACTGACAACTGAGATGGAAAGATACAGTAGGGTGGATAGTAGAGGGAGTACTAGAAAGTTAGTTATATGAGGTTTTGTAGAGTTATGCTTGAAACACGACACAAATCTGAAGTTTTCCCAGTAGAATCCGAGCTGGATATACAAACTGGGGAATTTCTGAATATAGCTAGTGATTGAACTCACTGGATTACTTAAGAGTGCTGGAGACAGGAAGACTACAAGAAACAAAATTTAAGAGCTCTGGAATCTCCTGTGTCAGGAGGTCAGAGAGAGGAAGATGAGACTTAGAAAAAGTTGGAAGGTCCTGGAAGGCAAAGCAATTTGTTTCAAGCAATAATGTCAAAATACTAGAAATACCCAAGATAATAAGTATGTTAAAGCTAAGAATTGATCAGGAGTAGTTGAGAATAACTGCAAAGCACCATAAGAGTTTTTGTAGACAAACCAATTTGGAGAGAAAAGTAATAAGCAGGCTATTCAGTTGTGTTATTTGCCAGTCAAAATATGCCTACTGGTACAATAGTGGCATGACTGCTATGTGACAGCCACTTTCTGACTAGATCAGATCCCTGCTCTACAGGAAGGAATTCTCACCTACTCAAAAAGCCCAGTAGCCCTAGACAGAAAGCTACTATTGTTTTTAAATGACATTTTGTGCCTTTATAAGGATGCATTCATGTTTATGGCCAAATAGTGCTACTGTTAGCTTTGGCCAAAGAAACTTCTTTGCACATGACAGCAATTATGTTCAAAGCTCATTAACTGGTCAAGTACCAAGAAATAACTGTGTTGAATGTTCAGCCCTAAATGGGACATCTGTTACACCCAACATCCAAAATTAAAGGAATTATGAATGAAAAGGGCATATAAAGAATGTAAGAACTGGGTGGTGGTGGCAAACGCCCTTAATTCCAGCACTCCAGAGGCAGAGGCAGGCAAATCTCTGAGTTCAAGGCCAGCCTGGTCTACAGAGTTCTAGAACAGGCTCCAAAGTTATACAGAGAAACCCTGTATCGGAAAGGAAAAAAAAAAAAAAAAAAAACAGGAAAATAAAAAATTGAGAGAGGGCATTGGGAAATGTTATCTTTATGACTTGGTTGTTACACTAATGAATTCACAAGAGCATTGATTACTTAAGGCCTCCACAAAATTGGGACTATCAACATTCCATTATATTATAGATCCTCATCAGTAATATTCCTAGGGGAGGGAGACCCTTTCTTCAATAGTGGAGCCACACTGGTAAGTTACCCATGATGCTGCAGACCTAATTAAACTTCCTGGGACCAAAAGAAAGTAAAGTAGAAGGGAAGTGAATTAGATGGGAAGAAAAGGATCTGTGAGAATGGAAGAGTAATAAGATAACTGAAGGGTTGAAGAGTTGACTTACTGCTCTTCCAGAATTTGGTTTCCCACACTTACATTGGGCAGCTCACAACAAACTTTACTTCCAGCTCCAGATCTGGTGAGACTGCATTCATGGACACATAAGACACACCCATACACAGACAAACATTAACTCTTTTTAAAAAGGCAGTGCAAGTAGTGGTAATGAATATGATCTAAATACTTGTATGAAAATATAAAATCCAAAACTATATAATTAATATAGGCTAATAAGCTTTGCACTTTTAATCACTGAACACAACCCTTGTTTTTAAAAAAAAAAAAAACAAGTATCAGGAAGTGATGGAACAATTTAAAATAGACATATGTAGTAGTATTGAAATCCTGAAGGAAGGACAAAAGCTCTAGAGAAAATAAACACTTTAAATTTTTATTTTCTATATGTGTATATGCCTTAGGAGGCAGAGGCCCTGGAACTGGAATTATGTTGAACCATCTCTCCAACTTCTTGAGGAAAACTTTTAAGATCCTAGATCTTACAAATTCATTTGAAAAAAAATTTTTGAGACAGAGGTTCTCTGTGTACCCTTGGCTGTTCTAGAACTCACTCAGTATACCAGGCTGACCTCGATCCACCTGCCTGTCTCTTCCTTCCAAGTGCTGGGATTAAAGGTGTGCATCACCACCACCAAGTATATAGAAACACAAAATTTAAGTTTTTAAAAAAATTTGAAGAGGCCAAACACAGTATTGCACACTTTCAATACCAGCATCTGAGGGGCTGAGGCAGCTCTGAGTTGGAGGTCAGTGTGGTCTATATACCAAGTTCCAGAACAGCCAAGGCTACAGAGAACCCCTCAAAGAAAAAAAAAGAAAAAAAAAGAGGATATATTTCAAACTCTAGCCTCACAAACTTTTACATGAACTACTTTCCCTTCAACACACAATAGAAATGTGGCTTCAAGTATTTGCCAGCATTCAGGAAGCCCTAGGTTCAGTTCCCAGTATAAAACTAAATCTAAAAACTGATACAAACTAGGTATGCATGTTGCCCACTCCAAATGTAAATTATAACTATGCTGAGCAGGAACACGTGAGGAAATGTTACCTATTGTGACTAACAGGACCCTATCGATTCAATTCTGAACACCAGACTCTGGGCATTTCTGACAGTTGGCCTAGGAAGAACTACAGGTTCTGATGGTAAGATCCATAACCAAGTTCCTCAAATGATAAAGCATCCTGAGTTACAGCAACTCTATTAACACTCCAAGCCCAATTGATTCCATGCTTAATTCTGTCCCCAACAGTTAACTGGTCTAGAGTAGTAGTTTCCCTGGAGATGAAGGTGTTAGTTACAGTAAAGTAGAAGACACCGTGCCATGTCAGGCCTTCATTCAAAACAAACACAGGCACAGTAGTACAGGAATAGTCTACAGAGCAACCTTCAAGACAGGACTATATAGAGACCCTACCTCAACCCTCCTCCCCATAAAAACAAAACACAATTCCCTAGTCATGCTACAGCTGAAATTTTCATTCTGTGATATGTATGTATACCAAAAAAAGTATACACATGTGAAAGCCAGAGGATAACTTTCAGCAGTCAGTTCTCTCCATCCACTAAAGGTTCTGAAGATTGAATTCAAGCTAATCAGCTTTAACACACTGAAACATCTCACTGGCCCTTTTAACTGAGATTTAAAATCCCTTTTCAAGTAACTCAGCTACTCACCTCACACTGTATAGCAAATAAATTCAAAATATGGGACTAGAGTGAAGGCTCAGGAGCTAAACTATTGCTGTTCTTGCAGAAGACCTGGGTTTTATTCTTTTTTTTTTTTTTAAACCATCTTCTCTAAGATTTTATTTATTAAATATACAGTGTTCTGCCTACATGTGTGCCTGCACAACAGAAGAGGGCACCGGGTCTCATTTTAGATGGTTGTGAGCCACCATGTGGGCGCTGGGAATTAAACTCAGGATGTCTGGAAGACCAGCCAGTGCTTTTAACCTCTGAGCCATCTCTCTAGCCCCCTGGGTTTTATTCTTAATATCCCCATGGTAGCTTACAATGGCTGGTCACTACAGGTTAAAGGGATATTATGCTCTCTCTTCAGGCCTCAAGGGGAACAGCATGCACATGGTACACAGTATGTGTGCAAAGTAATCAAAAATTTAAAATATAAATTGTACAAAAATGTAAAAAATGGTGCTAGTGAGATTATTTAGTGGCTAGGAGCATTTATTGCTCTTGTAGGGAGACCTAGCATCCACATAGTGACTCAAAACCATTTGTAACTCCGGTCCCAGGGAATCTGATGCTCTTCTGACCTGAGGGTGCTAGGCATGAACATGGCACACAGACATTCATGCAGGCAAAACACTCACATACATGAAACAAAAAAAATTTTTTTCCAAGAAAAGGGAACAGTACTCATGTTTAAGTACAAAAACCTCACAATCTCAGAGAAAACACTGGCTATCTGAAAAGGCTCAAAATTCAGGTTCTATATGAAATTAACTTTCTTCCCTGACAAAATCACTAAGTGAAATATCGAAAAAGCTATCATCTTTACCCAATTCATATATATCAATTTAAAAACAAGGACGTTAGACATAAAAAGATCAAGGGGAGGGGCTAAGCCTGACCACACAGGTCCGTGGTCCCCTAGCACTGGAGAGGCTGAAGCAGAAATATTACAGGTTCAAGGTCAGCCAGGGCTACAGAAGACTTTCACATCTTAAAACACTGAAAGGAAGAAAACATAGGTGGCATAGTCCAGCACTTCACTGGCAGAAGCAGGTCTTCAGTTTCAGGCCTGACTGAGCAACATAGCAATAAGCAAAACTCAGTCAATAGGCTCTTGAAAAATTATTTACTTCACTCGTTATTAAGTAGATCCAGATGAAAGTGGATCTTAGCTTAAGGCCAGCCTGGTCTACTTGGCGAGTTCCAGGACAGTCAAGACTACATAGAGGGACCCTGTCTCAAACCATGTGTCCGGGGCCTACACATGCATACATGCACGCGCGCACGCGCGCGCACAAACACACACGTTACTTCAAGCCAGAAGTCTTTCATGGTCTAGTAGGCCTGCACCATGAGCTCCACTTGCACCAGCTATGACCTGTCAACCTCTACATTCTCTCCTGATGGAACAATTTTTCAAGTTGAATATGCCACAAATGCTGTAGAAACAGGAAAAAGCTATTTGGAGATGATGTAAAGATGGTGGTGTATTTGAAGCAAAAATTCCTCGGAAACTTTATGACTGTTCCAAACTCCTTTTTAATGCTGGCTGACATGTTGGAATGATAGCAGGATGTTTCCTGGCAGATGCTGGTTCCTTAGCAGATATAGCAGAAGCAGCATCCAACTTTACATGTAGCACTTTTCTAGATTATAGATGCTCTGGAGTCTAGAGCATCTTGCAGCCAAGAGTGGTAACATGTGTATATGCCTATACACATGCTACTAGACCTTTGGGCTGCAGTTTCATGTTGAGGTCTTACAGTGCAAATGATAGTAGGACTGACCCATCAGGTATTTCATATGGTTACTGACGCTGTGCCTCTGGCAAAAATCAGGAAAGCTGCAAAACAGGAAAAAGCTTCAAATCAAAGAAATGACCTTCCATGATGTAAAGTAGTTGCAAACTTATAATGTAGTTGAGGATAAAGCTTTTAAACTAGAAATTCAGCTAGGTTGGTGAACTAACTACAGACATTGTTCTGAAAGATATGGGAGGAAGCAGAGAATGTGCTGAGGAATCTTTGAAGGAAGAAAAATCAGCTGGTCAGGCGATGGTGGCGCACGCCTTTAATCCCAGCACTGGGAGGCAGAGGCAGGCGGATCTCTGTGAGTTCGAGACCAGCCTGGTCTACAAAGCTAGTTCCAGGATAGGCTCCAAAGCCACAGAGAAACCCTGTCTCGAAAAACCAAAAAAAAGAAAAAGAAAAATCAGCTGATGACAGTATGCAACATTTTCACTATCTCCTTTAGTTATCTGTGAGTTTTAGGTCACTACATAGCACCATGAATTATACATTCCCACTAATCAATTTTCATTAACTATTTGTTTTATAAGCAACAAAAAAAATCCTCATTTTAACAAGGTTATGTTAAAATGTGCCCCCCCTCAAAATTCATGTTTCAGATTGTAATACCAGCGATGATAGTGTCTTTAGTCAATAAACAAATACATTTTAAGAGACAGCGCTTTCATAAAGGATTTAGTAACCTTACAAGAGACCTCAAAGGTCCCTTGCCTCATTTTGTCATGTGACAACACAGTAGTAAATAGTAGTCAGCCAAAATGGGCACACCATGGATGGAACAGTTTAGACTGTTTAGAAATATATATCTTGCTGATAAAATAGTAATATTCTACTTTTGTAATTTGAAAATTCAGAAAATAACTGCTTTAATATTATTATAACCAGGTAAGCCAATAAACACACACAAACTACCTACTCTTAGTGTTACACCACACCAACTTTTCATAAAGGCTGTCTTGAAAAGTACTGACCACTTCATGAATTTGCCTATCATCCTTGCACAGGGGCCATTTTAGTATATGTGCAGCCCAAGCAAGCACTTGACTAAAAGTTCTATATTATAGTTCTGTACTAAATTTAGTCCTTACATTGTAAAATTGTATGGTCTGATCTTGTATACATGGAGACAGTTAACCTTGTTAAATATAGAAGAACTAAAGGAAATTCAGTCACTCTTAGCACTTACTTGACAACTTAGGCAAAACCCAAGCAATAATAAAATGTTCAGTTCAGCCTTTGAAGTTCACTTACCACTAAGTCCTATAAAAAAGAACCTAAGGGTATCCTTATTCCAAAGAATTGTCTAAACTTATCACTACAAAGGGCAACATCATCTTTACATCTCAGCCATGCTACTTTCCTGCTAGAAAGTCATTCTTGTCATAAGATGTGCATGTTCTCAGTCATCATTAGCCAGCTTAAGGATATGGTGCAAGCATGACTAGACCTTTTATTCTTGCCAATGATTTGAAAAAATTTGTGAGACTTTCAAAATCCTTCTTTCCTCCCCAGAACTATTTCTGTATTTTTAGTCATTCCTTTCTTGTTTCTGAATAAGATATTACTAATTTACCATTCGGCACTTTTAAAATAACCTTCCAATTTATTTTTGTTTATTTATTTGTTTGTTTGTTTTAACAGTCTCTCCACATAGCACTGGCTATCCTGGAACTCACTATCTAGACCAGGCTGTCCTTAAACTCAGAGATCCACCTGCGTTTGCCTGAGTGAGTGTTGGATCAAAGTCATGCACAACTATACCAATTTCTAGTGTTAAATAAACACTGTACATACTACCCATGCTTCATCAGTTAGAGAATGAAAGTGTTCAATCCTGCCACCATGATAAACAGTAGGACACTGCTATGGATTCAATGTGTTGTGTCATCTCTCACCTACATTAAAATGCCAATCAATGTAGAAATCCTTAGAAGTCAATCAAATCAGAGGGAAAGCCTTCACAAATGAACTACAATCTGTAGAGAAACTAGAGATATCTGGTGGCGCACGCCTTTCATCCCAGCACTCGGGAGGCAGAGGCAGGCGGATCTCTGTGAGTTCAAAGCCAGCCTGGACTACAAAAGCTAGTTCCAGCAACAGGTTCCAAAGCTACAGAGAAACCCTATCTTCAAAAACCAAAACCCAATTTAAAAAAAAAGAACCAGGGATCTTCTTTCAGCCATATTGAGATCAACAGAACAGAGAAGCTAGATAAACTAGCTATCTGCTGAACAGTTCTGGCATTCCAAGAACTGGCTATGTACATCAGGCTGGCCTCGACCTCATAAAAATCCATCTGCCTCTGCCTCCCGAGTGCTGTGATTAAAGGTGTGCATCACCACTACCCAGTTTGCTATCTGCTGGTTTTATATATGTTTTACCTTTCAGTTTTAAAAACTATAATCAAGTCTATTTACTTTGCTGTATCACTTCAAACTAAGACAAACCACTGTTATAACTGTCACTATATATTCTAGACTGGCCTGGAAACTCAATCGTTATATGAAGTCCAGCCATCCTCCTTCAACATCCTAAATGCCAAGATTATAGGCATACATAGTAGAACTTTCCTGTAGATTTTTAACTTCTCTAATTACAAAAGCTGTATTTAATAACTCAGCCTTTAAATTTCCAAAGAAACCTCCCATTTTCAAATTGTTTAAATACTCTGTCTCTGAGACATTTCCTTCTGACACTTTCTCCCACTTCAACCCAGCCTACTTACTCTCTAAACACACCAGAGTTGGGTGTGGAGAGATGGGACTGCACTACCATCATTCTAAAAAATCAATCTTTATCTCCTTAAGACCTCATAAAGAGAACTGAGAAGTGATTCCAACAATTGGAAAGCACTAATTCCCATAGCATAATCTACACACCTCTCACTATCTCCTCCTGTAGTCTACATTATTAGTATTAATGTCCTAGAGTAAAGAGGATTGAACTTGGCAATCATTACCCAAGTCAACCCACCTACTGCAAAGTCCTGAAAAACTTCAATCTTTTGATCTAGAATTCAAGATACAGCTCAAAAGAAGAGCACATTCTCTGAAGTTTCATGAGGTCTCACGAAAAGGTCTTAGTGCCAAAAACAAAATGTCTACCACGATTTGAGCACTAACTCCCTAACCACCCTTGTAGGACCTATGATCCACTTAGAACAAGAACGAATCAAACCTTCAAAACAAAAAACAAAGCAAGTGGGACCACTCCAATCATCCTTTGCCCCCCCCCAAAGGGTAAGTCGAAGATCTGCATACCCAAGATCGGAAACTGGGGGAGGGGGAACGACTAAAAGGCAAAGCATAATTAGGCTTGATGCCCTATTGAAATGCATTCGCCACATAACCCACACATGGTAAACAATTAAGGAATAATCAGTGAGTCCAAGGCTAGCTCACAGATGCTAGTCATATCAGTGAACAAAGGAATGGTAGCGTGCTAAGGAAAATGTGTTTAACATGCAAGTGATTTTCTTGAAACAGATTCCTGAGGTAAGTGATGCCAATACTGTCTATTTACACAACGATGTAGTCTAATGAAATACTCACTAGACTGGAAACTCAGATCAAAATAATTTCTGTAAGGGGGGGGCACCTATACAGCTGCAAATGGTGCATGAATGTCAGCACACAGCCTTAATCTGCTCTTTGTCTTCAGCACCTTCTGTTTAATATATGTGGAATTACGTGTCTAAGAGTTTTCCAAAGGTGCAAAGTCTATACAAAACTAGATTGGGAAAAAAAATAGAAAACGAATGTGTTCCTTATTGAGAATTTGCACTTGGCATTGTCCCTTTGGAAGCTTAATAAGATGTTTTGGGGATATGGAAATCAACTTGCTAAGGTATAAACTGGAGAATAATAAAACAGCCCTGGGCAAAGGGAAAATGGTTCAGTCCTTAAAGACTAGTCCACCTGTAGAGAATAGAAATCATTCTTGAGATGCCTCTGTACTTCCATAGACCCGCGTGAACATCCACACCAGTTCCACCACAAATTTCAAACCACTTTAATGCTCAAAATCAGTTATATTCAGTTTCTGCAAATTGTTGAGACAGGGTTTGATAGTTTGGATTAGCCTAACTCAGTGGTTCTCAACTAGTATGTTGCAACCGCTGGGGTTAGAACAGCCCCTTTACAGGGATTATATATCAAATATCCTGCATATCAGATATTTACATAATTTATAACAGTAGCAAGATTAAAATTATGAAGTAGCAACAAAATTATTTTTACAGTTGAGGGTTACCGCAACAAGAACTAAGTGCCATAGCACTTAGGTAGGTTTGAGAACCACTATCCTAACTGGTTATGTAGCTGCAATGACCTGGAACTCCTGGTCTTCCTGCCTCTACCTCCCCAGTCCTAGACTATATGTGCACTATCACATAGTGTTCTGCAGTGCTACAGATCAAGTTCAGGGCTTCAAGCATGCTAAGCAAATTTATTATTAACAGAGCTACAGCACCAGTCCTGACTCATAATTTTCACTTCACTATTCTCCCATTACACTTCATAAGCATTTTCCAGCAAGTCAATGAATAGATTTTTGTTTGAATCACATTATGAGGGGGCTGGAGAGATGGCTCAGAGCACTGGCTGTTCTTCCAGAGGTTCTGAGTTCAATTCCCAGCAACCACATGGTGGCTCACAACCATCTATGAGATCTGGTGCCCTCTTCTGGCGGGCAGGCATACATGCAGACAGAACATTGTATACATAATAAATAAATTTTAAAAATCACATTATAAATTTTTTTGTTTGACTCACTATAAAGCATGGTTAGTCCTTGAACTCTGAATCACTTCGGCTTTCAAGAGATTACACATTGCTGAGATTACAACAGCATTTCCCCAAGTGTGCACATGCATGTGTACCGTTAGTATACATGTGGAGGTCAGAATACAATATAGGAGTTTTGGTTCGCCACCATGTAGGTTCCAAGTCATCAGGCTTGGCAATAAACACCTTTACCATCTAAAGCAAAGTAAGAGTTCAAAGTTAGTCTGGGTGTATACATAGCAAAAGCACGTCTTTTATTTAAAAAGAGAGGGGGGGAAGAAAAGCTCTGAGCCAACATGAACTGAGCAATGAAAAAATTGAGAGGTTGTTACAGGAACCAGTCTCTTAAAACAAAAAGATGAATCAGGTAAATTTTAACGCTCTGCATGTTTTACGTTTTAATACTATAAAAGTATAGCACAGTGTATACACCTTTAGCCCCAACTACTCAGAATGTGAGGCCTGGCAACCTTGAGCAACATGGTGAACAAATACCCATGTCTACTCTGACAAGTCAATAAAAACAAAGACACCATTTAGACAGGAACCTCCTCCACTTGATGTGCAATTTTACTTTACTTTTGAGACAGGGTAGGGTCTCACTCCCCTGGAACTCTGACTCTCCTGGAACTCGCTGGCCTTGAAGCAAGAAACCCACCTATCTCTGCCACCTACTTGCTTGGACAAGGGCTTATGCTACCACACCCAGCCCCAAGTGCTAAGAGCTATCTAAAGGAAGCTGGGCCTGGTGTATCTTTCATTTCTGCCTCCCACCCCATTCTTTTTTATAAAACAGCTTTAAGATCCCTAACGTCTGTTGAAGAGTCTCCTCAAGCCTGTTAACAAATATAAGTCTCCCAACCTTCACATCAAGAAATTGAGCTATAAAACTATGTGCACAACAGTAACTGAATTTATTCATTAAAGAAAAGGGACCAAAGTACGCATGAACCTTTCTAAGACAGGCAACAATGGCAAAGAAAACAATTCAGCCTGGAAGTAAAAACTCCTTTCCTGGAAAGACCGAAGAGCAACACAGACATCACTTAGCACAGGGTCTCAGATCACAAAAAATTACCTTTGTCCAGAGTGCTGTCACAATCCCAGCCATCTATAAATTAGAATGAATCAATGAAATAGACAGTTAGTAGAAAAATTTAAAGTCACCCAAGTCAAAAGTGGCTCCTTTATTATCTTTATTTCATTTTATCTTCATCATTATGACCCCTGTACTGAAAGCATGCCTGGTATAACAGGAGGAACTCAATACTGGTCAAGTAAATGATTCTGAGAGATGGCCCTATATATGCTGAAACATAGAAGACAAACTGTTTTTAATAAAAACATGACACTAAAGCAGTGGCTTCTCACTGCATTCAAACACTTAACTGCTGATAGTAAGTTTATCAATGACTTACAAAGGAGCTGCTGGGCCCTTTACACCTCTCATCTACAGTCATGAAGTACAAGCTATAAGATGCTGTGGAACTAACTACTCATGCAGACTCTTGATTCTGGCAGAACCATATGAACGGTGAAATGCGCCACAAAGTAGTACTAGTCAATGGAATAGCAAAATGCACTCTGGCAGAAGTCATAACTTCATTTTTCTAAAATATTTTCTTTTCCCTCAAACCTTCACCTCTTTGCCAGATATAAGTCAAGGGAGGTATGTTGACTGAGTATTAACAGAAGTTGCCAAGTATGCACAATGATTCTTTCTCAAAGCAAGTAAAGATCTACAGCTCTAAACCACTAGTTAGTTGGCGTTATAATCAAAAGTGGACCAGCAGGAAACGTCTTCATTGAAACAAGGATGCCTACTTGAATTCTTCTATATAACTACTCCTCTTCTGCTTAGTGCCAAAAGGTGCTATCTACTATTTAAAAAAAAAAAAAAAAAAGTAAAAACCTCTACAGTGTTATTCACCCAAAGCTAGGTAGCTTAAACTGTAAACACTCCCCACCTTTTGTTCAGGGTACAAATATACAAAGAACCCAGAAACAAGTCCAAACAAGAACTTTCTCAAAGCACACATACCCTAATTTGAGAAACCATTTATTTCACTGGAAAGTGATCCAAATCTCTAGGACTAGCCTTTGGGACAAAAAAGAAAACCTGGAGGAGCAGTGATTCTCAGCAAGGTCAGGAGGCAGGGAAGAGACAGCACAACCCTACCAGTTCCTGCACAGGAGGCATGCTGGGAAAACAGAACATGAATGGGAAGCTACAGAAGAATAAACAGGAGAACAGGAAATTGAGCAGGAGAGAGAACAGGAAAAGAAAGTCTGAACTTAACAAGGTAAATTAAGGTCCATGGTTCCTGAGGGACTGAATGCACAGAGCCGAGAACGTCCCGGAGATGGGGTACCACGAAGGGTGTATTCTCATGCACAACCGCAGCTCGGAATTTCAGCCCACACACATCCCACCTGAAAGAGAGCACAGTACAGGGGCTTTACAGCAAAGCTCAAAAGGGCTTTTCCACTTAGAAACTTCAAAGAACATCTTAGAACGTCATACCTTGATACTTTTAAGTTTACCTTTCCCTAATATCAACATAATTTCTAAAAATGAGAACAGCTTACAGGTCAGAGAATCATTGGGAAGGCTAAACAGTCCCCTAGTAAAGGCCTTTCTCCAAATTCAATAGCAAAATTTTCATGATAGTAGGTAAAGATATTCTATTACTTTCAATGTTAAAATTAGCATTCTCAAGAGAAGGTACTTCCACAAACTCAGAGAGCAAAAACAAACAAACAAACAAAAAAAACTGGGACAGTTCCAATTAACCTCTGGGGTAAAAAGTCAACAATATATTTCAATCTATGAATTACTGCAAGAACTAGAAAAAAGTTGCATCAACTGAACAAGTTTGAAGGTTTATAGAACCAACTTTTAAAAGAAGGCACTGGAAAATGTGTAAGCTACATCAAGTTATTCAAGTTTCTCTTCTAGCACAATCCTAGTCAATGAACCCAGTCAGTCATTTGGACCAGTCAATGGACACACCATCTGCTCTAATATGAAAGATGACAAAGTATCTGTATTACAAGGTTAAGGATCATAACAATGTCAGGGACACAGTAGGGCTCCTCAAAACTAAAAGAACTGAAAAGTAACCCAAGTACAACAGCACTCTCAAAAAACCTAGAGCCCAAAGCTGACAAGAAGCGTCAAAAGAGAATGTATTCAAAACAGAAGCCCCACCATGGTGGTAAACACCTATCTCAGCACTCAGGGTTGAAGCACAACTGAACTTGAAGTGTGGAGTTCAAGGTCCCATTAGGCTACAAACTGAGACTGTCATGGTCAAATGAACTCGGGTAAAGTTGCTGAGTATTAAATGTCCTTACTAACAGGAAGATGAGGATGTGGTGATCATGGTAAAGTTCCTAAGACTAGATTTCAACATTACCAAGGAATACACAAGTATGCATGTAAACGTATACTGCTGTATCACACTAAATGAAACATGTCAAACCCAGGGTCAAAAATAAAAAAACTGAATAAGAGGCTACAACACAATAGAGGTAAAAGATAACAAAAGTGGACTCTTAAGGTCATGAAGCTGGACTAAGCAGTTAAGTTGGACTTTGAAGCTCATGACAGACTTCCTTATGCTATGAGAAATGTTTTCGACTATTTCTGCTTTAATTTATCACTAATTAAGTTCTTTAAATGCCTAAGACAGAGAGACCTTTGAGAATATGAGAAACAATCTTCAAGATTAAGATGAAGCCATTTGTGGGTCTTCATAGGATTTGAACAATAGTAATCAGTTAACTAGTTAGAAACTATCATTAGTGGTCCTATCAGACCCTTTCACAGCATAATGCAATACAGCAAACTAAAAAAAAAGAAAAAAGAAAAAAACAGGAACTAGTGCCACACAGCTAAGAAATTCAACAGACTCTAAGAAGCAGCCTACCTATGTCTGAATATCTGGATCCCAGGTCAATTACAGCACACAGATTTGACCCAATATTTAACAGTACACCATTGTTTGTTGTCCCAAACACAAATACAATGAGAATGACTCCCACTATTAGAAGCCTGGAAAAATAGGCAAAAGAGCAAAGGATGTTTATTTCAAACTCCAACATTTTAAGGACTTGTCTGTAAACTGAACTATGCTAGTAACCTCATACTAGCCCTGCAGAAGGCAAGCAAGCAGAGCAGCCTAACTAGAGCCCTTTGAGGCCACAGGAGGGATGACAAAACCAACAGGGGACACCCCCCCCCCACTCTCACCTCAAACTTTAAAAGGCTGAGTACCGCGCCCGATCCGCATACTGCTCCCGCTCATACCGGGCCATGTCGTACAGGGAATTCCGCATGGCTGCTGAAGCTTGGGATAACTCACTGTCATGCCCGTAACCGTAGCCCTCTCCAACAGTGGGGACTGGGCCTGTAGCGCAACGCAGGGGGCTCCGATCCCGCCCGTAATATGAAGTAGAAGCTGCAGTACAAGCAGCAGCAGCAGCTGCTGCAGCAGCAGCTCCTGAAGGTGGCAACAGATGTCTATTGTAGGGATCGAGAGAGGTGGAGGTGAGGTGACTGGCCATGGCTGTGTTCTGGACTTGTGGCAGCTGGGACAGAGTCTGCTCTGCATAGTTATATGCAGAGGCAGCTGCAGCTGCCACTGCCTCATAGGAGCGGGCAGCACGGCAGCGCTTGTAGTAGGCATCGAGCGCTCCGTAAGTGTTGTTGTAATACAATGAATCCCCATAACTCATGGTGTAAGGCGTACGCACTGCTCCATATTGCTCATTATATTGCTCAGTCAAGTCTGCCACGCGGCCCGAACGGTCTATTGGACACTCTTTGGACCAGTGCCCCTCTTTCCCGCACCGATAGCAGCCGCTCTGGTCTCCCATCCCGGGCGCAGTCCTAAGTCGGCTGGTGGACAACTGCACGTGCATTCGTTTGCCTTGAAGAAACAGACGCAAGAAGGGTTGCTATCATGAAGTAATAGCCCAAGCCCCAACCCCAGCCACTGGTCACAGCAATGGTTTTACCTAAACAACTCTAGATGTGTGACAAATTGTTAAAATGACTTTCTACAGGGGATGGGGAAGTCCAGCATAAATGACCTGATTTCAAGCAAAAGATAACCAGATGAAGAAGAAATATAGCTATCAACACCAGCTTACTGTTTTAAGAATTCTACTTTTGCTCAAAAAAGAGATTTCACCCACTGCCAAGTAACTGCACAAATAGCTATCCCACTGGCCCAATACATAAGAAACTCAAGAATGTTTCAAAAATCTGAAATACCCATCTTTTATATCAAGATTAAGTAGGGAGGGGAAAAAATATTGAGCCAATTTTATGCATACATACCCCAAATCAAAGAGATTCTAAAGTTACCATCACTTAAGAATGATTAGGACTTGTTCCAAAGCTGAGCCTGGATGCCAAGTTTCAAAGCTAGATCTTTGGAATAGTAATGAATTAAGGAAATATGGGAACACAAGATGAAGGTCTTCTCTTTAAATTGTTCTTTCTCATTTAATAATCATTCTAATAGGAATTTATCCACAATTTGACACTCTAATCAGAGGGCCAAAAGAAAATTGAGCAAGCTTTCAACACATATATGCACGGTAAGTGCATTTTAATAAGAGAATAAGAAAGGTACAAAGGATAATCAACAATGTTAGTGAAACAAACTGCTCAGAGTAGAGGAATTACAGTGAGAAGATGGAAAAAAGCTGAGCATGATGGCACACACCTTAATACTAGCACTTTGAAGAATGAGGCCAGAGGATAGTTAAACTGTAGCCCAATCTAAGTTATGACATACAGCCTGTTTCAAAAATCAAGTAAGATCTTGAAATTCTAAGAACATGCTCCAAACACAACCTTTCTTTGAAAAACACAATTGGTATTTTGAAAATGAAGTAGTTCTAAAAGCCCTAATAAAAAGAAAAGAGGCAACTTTAAGAATAAAGGTTAAAACTATATTCAATTTATTCACCTAATAAGAAATTTCTACCTATGTCCACAAATTTACTGGCAAATGAATTCAAAAGGTATCTAAATCCAACAAAATCTTCACAGTGTAATGACTCTAATGCACTTCAACACATACGTTGTAACAGTAACAGAAGAGGCTGGAAGAATGGCACAGTGGTAAGATCACTGGTTGCTCTTCCAGAGAAGACAGGTTCTATTCCCAACATTTACATGGAAGATCACAATTACCTGTAACTCCAGTTTCCAGGGGATCTGATCCCCTCTCCTGGCCTCCAAGGTGCCAGGCACACTTAGTACACATATATACATGCAGGCAAACACTTATTTAAAAAAAAAAAAAAGTAAAAAACAATTTTTCGGGCTGGAGAGATGGCTCAGGTTAAGAACATTGACTGTTCTTCCAGAGGTCCTGAGTTTAATTCCCAGCAACCACATAGTGGTTTACAGTCATCTAAAATGAGATCTGATGCCCTCTTCCGGAATGTAGGCAGACATGAAAACTAACACTGTATACAAAATAAATATTTCTAAAAAAATAACTTTTCAAGTCACTAGAAAAATGGTTTCTCCTACATAAAAGAAAGTGTTAAATAATCTCACCCGAAAAATCAAAATTAGATCCTAGAAACTATTAAGAGAGTGAGGAGACAAAATACAAAAACAGGTAAAGCTTAATAAATTTAGACTGCAGATATCAAAAAGAACAAAGATAGGCAGTTAGATATTTACAGGCCATAATGGAAACACTGAAATTTGCCCAGGATGGGGACAGGGAAACTTTAGAACATAACAAATTAGGGGAAAAAAAATACAACCAAGAAGCATGCAAACACACTTAAGACATAGAATTATTCATTGATAAATGCCTTGATCTATGCATTTGTTGATTCTGGTGTCCAAAAAGGGAACTAAACCTTTTAAATCTAAAGTCAGTTTTCTTCAAGTAGGCAAGGGGGAAAAAAAAAAAAGACTATAAACTAAAAGGAAAAGGACTAGTCAGGTATCATTACTCAACATATAAAGAACTTTGATCAATTAAGAAATGAAACAAAGGCAAGCATGATATAATCCCAGCACTCAGGAGACAGGTGGATCTCTGTGAGTTTGAGGCCAGCCTGGTCTACAGAACAAGTTCCAGGACAATCAGAGCTGCTGTTACAGAGAGAAATCCTGTATAGAAAAACTGTGCGACCACACACACACACACACACACACACACACACACACACACACGCGGAGGGAATAAAACAGTAATGCTAGGGACTGGAGGAACACACACCTAGAAGAGGCTGGAGACAGAAAAATGGCTTAAACCCAACCTAAGTTTAAGGCCAACTTAGGTTAACATAATGAAGAAAGGAGAGAAGAAATGGTCTCCAGCTGTTGCTCAGCTTACTAGCATGTGAAAAGCCCTGGACTCTATCTCTAGCACCGTATTTTGAAAAACCATGACATTAAGAGAAACAGTGTAAAATTAACTAAGCATGGGTTAGCATCAGAGTCCGAGTTTCAGATACCCAGTTATAAGGACACTTGCCCTCAAACAGGCTACACTGTCCTCCCCTTACACATGTAACTGCCACCAGAAGACACCAGCTCTTTGTGATTAAAGTGCTGGAAAGCCTCCAAATATCAGGTATCATACCAGCTTCCAATTAAGTTGTTGACAAAATAACTCTCAGCTTCCCAATTAAAAAAAAAAAAGCAAACTAGACCTGAGAGACCTGTGACATTTTTAATAACGCAAAGCAATGCCCATGACGCAGGCCACTTGTCACATGGGGGGGGTCATCAGACTCTAGAAAGGTTCAATTTAAAGGGGGGGGGAACCAAAGATGACAATAAAGCACTGTTCCACAAAAGTTAGTAATGAAGAAAAGAACCTGCCACTGCTTAGTATTAATATAGCCACAGCCCAGGCTTGAAATACAGTTCTGAGGGGGATCTGCACACATGTTGTACACATACACACACCACACTCAAACAACACGCATAAAGTTAAATATTTTTAAAAAGGGAGGGGGGCAGGCTAGAGAGATCGCTCATAGGTTAAGAGGACACTGGCTCAATTCCCAGCACCCACATGGTAACTCATAATGTCTCTAACTCCAGTTCTAGGGGGTCTGCAATCTTCACATCAAAGCATAAACAAACAAATAAATAGGAAGAAAACCTGAGTTATGGGTCTGGTGGGAGGGTTCAGCAGTTAAGAGCACTTCCTGCTCTTCTAAAGGACCTGTGTTCAAGTCCTAGCACCTAATCACCATATGGCTGACAACCACCTGGTTCCAGTCCCAAGGGATCTGACACCCTCTTCTGACTTCTGTAGATCACACATAAATATTTCAAAATCTGTGTATTTTTTTTATTTCCCCCTTAAGAAATATAGCTATGAGTTCCAGGACTATGCTGTAATCTGGAAGTTTGTCAAAACCTTAAAAAAAAACTGTTTCTGACTCTTGGAACCTAAAAGCATGAGGAGTTCAAAGTCCAGCTAACAATTCAGTCTTTTAAATGCCACTCTTGATAAGAAAGTATTGATCTTAAAATAAAATACCTTTCAAATGAATTGATAAACCACATCAACACCCTCCAGGCACAAAAACAATTCAGCCACCAGGGCTTTATGGTAACCCCAAACTATCCCCCAAAATGTTGAAACCAATCCACCTCTGCATGCACATGAAACCAACTGGAGGACATGCCATTACTGCTCCAAATCCTAACTCTTCCTCTCTAGATTCTTAAAATCAGTCTCCTAATTCTAAGTATTGTTCAAATGTGCCTCCTTCGCACAGACATAAAGCAAAACTAAAAAGCCAGAACCTTTCAAAAGTTTGTTATCTTTACTGAAAGAACTGAAACAAGAGGGGAAGCTTAACCCAAATTCTGTCCCTGCTGCTTTCTTTCTCTGGATTTTCCTCGATCAAGTGCAATTCAATGTGACCTTGTGTTGCTCCAATAAAAATCAGAATTAAAAAGAAGACAAAGTCTTCAGAGAAATGATTTTGTTTGTTGTATTCTCAAGACAGGGTTTCTCTAACAGTCCTGGCTGTCTTGGAACAACTCACTCTGTAGACCAGGCTGGCCTCGAACTCAGAGATCCACCTGCCTCTGCCTCCCAAGTGATGGGATTAAAGGCTTGCGCCACCGCCACCATGCACAGAAAGGATTTCACAACAGACTCAAGAGTCTTAAATACTACAAATGAAAACGAACTATTATTTCCCCCTCCAATCACCATTCTCCATTTTATAAAATTCATTACCTATTTCCTGCACTGTTCCTGAACGTTTCATAAAAAAAGGTTGAGGGTCAGTGGATGTGACTTAGAGAGTAAAAAAGCCCTTGTCACCTGACTTGTTAGGCCTGGCCACCTAAATTCAATCCCTGTGACCCACGTGATAGGAGAGAACAAATTCCCCCAAGCTGTCCTCTAATCTCCATGTGCATGCTGCAGCACACAGGCACAGATACAAAGTAAATAAATGAATAAACATAAAAATTGTTGCTGAAGAAATGCATCACCCATCCTTATCAGCCAGCAAAGTTTTCTATCCCAAACCCTTTCTCTACTCATCCAATTTCTTCCTAATAGCCTTGTGTTGAGCTGCCAATCACCAAAAGAGAGTGGTTCACCTTGAAACTCTGTGTTGTCAAGGCCTCTGATGGCCTCCACTGCATCCTCTGCCCGCTCCATGTGTACAAAGGCATAATCTTTCACGATGTCACATTCAATGACTGGGCCATACTCCTCAAACTTGGCCCGAAGCTCTTGGTTGGTACAAGTGGGACTGATGTTGCCCACATGTAACTTGGTTGAAGCTTTGCTCTTATTCTTGCTGGCTTCCACATTGATGTTCACTCCGTGCAGTTTGTAGAGATGAAGGTTGCGTATGGCATCCTCAGCGGCCGTCTTGTCCTCTATGTGCACAAAGCCATAGTTCTTAATGATGTCACATTCCAGCACCTTCCCGTACTGCTAGAAGAGTGAGCGGATCTCTTGCTCTGTGGCCTCCCGGGGCAGATTTCCAATGAACAGCTTCACCATTTCCACACAGCCTGCAAGTAAAAAGACAAAGTTTTTAAGGTAAGAACTAAGTCCACAGCAACTATTAAAAAATAAATAAAACTACTATCACCTCCTTTTACTCTAGCATATAGTTCCAAAAATTTTATCTTATGGGTGTGCCCTGTCACATCTCCAAACAATAACCAACAAGGGAGTTCAACAAGAGAGCCTGCTTTACTCCCCACAAGAACTTCTATTAAAGAGGTCTCTAACAGGACAGTCTTTTGTAGACAAAGGGAATTTTGTGGTGTTGGGCATCAAACCTACAGTGACGTAGGTTATAGGCCAATGCTCTGCCACTGAGTAGACCCTTTGCCCCAGACAAAGGAAAAACAGGGCTGGAAGTTTTGAGAATAAATTAAAAGCTACATATACTGAGCATTTCAGCCCACCGTGATAGCCACTAGAAAATAAGATTTTAAGCCAGGCAGTGGTGGCATACACCCTAAGCACAGCACTCAGGAGCACAAGTGGATCTGAGTTCTAGGTCAGCCTGATCTACAGAGCGAGTTCCAGGATGGGCTCCAAAGCTAAAGAGAAACCTTATCCCCCCCAAAAAAAAAAAAACTAAAAAATAAATAAATAAATAAATAAATAAATAAATAGAGCCGGGCGGTGGTTGCGCACACCTTTAATCCCAGCACTTGGGAGGCAGAGGCAGGCGGATCTTTGTGAGTTCGAGACCAGCCTGGTCTACAAGAGCTAGTTCCAGGACAGGTTCCAAAACCACAGAGAAACCCTGTCTCGAAAAAGCAAAAAAAAAAAATAAGTAAATAAATAAAAATTAAAAAAAAAAAGAAACAAGATTCTAAATACTAGACTTGCTAATTAGCTCTTCCTCTCTTAGCAACCATTTCCGGAAACGTGGGCCTTGAAGTAGCTGGGTTTATGAGTTTCCTTTGGAATAGCGAACACTGGAATCAACCAGATAATAAGTATGGGAAATACAGAAAGTGCCCGAGTAGGAGAGATCTTGAGGGGGCGCGCGCGCATCTTTACTATGTAGCTCCTACGAAAAGAAAAACTGGCCGAGCGGTGGTGGTGCACGCCTTTAATCCTAGCACTTGGGAGACAGAGGCTAGTCTGTTCTACAAAGTTCCAGGACAGCTAGAGCTGTTACAGAGAAGCGCAACAGAAACAAAAAAGAAAAAAAAAAAAAGGAAGGAGGGAAAAAAAGAAAAGAAAAACTGCCTGGTCAAAGATGGGTGCTATATATTGTTTAATGAGGCAACACGGCCCTGGGGCATGAGAGAGTCTCATGTCTAAATCTAAGAGTTAACTAGGCATAAACCCCCAAATAGGAAAATCAGCAAAGCAGAGGATAAAGGGGACAAAAGGAAGGTATTCCAGGGACTGCGGGGTGGGGACTTGGGGGAGGGCTGCTTCAGGCTTACCGCACAAAGTCGAGGACCGAGGTCGGCTCTCAGTGACGGCTACGCAGGCCGCGACCCCACTAGGGCAGCCCTGACGTCCAAGGGAGTCAGGGAAGTTTTAATAAGGAACACAGAAGGATTTGGAGTCTCTCACCACATGGAAATCTGCAGATCCTCCTCCTCCTCGCAGCGCGGACGGTTCTGACAAAATGCTAAAATGGCGGCGGCCACAGCAGTGACTCTGGGTAGAAAGGGGGAGTGAACCTACCACCGGATTGGACGTTCGGTAAAGTAAAAGGCTGGCGTTCCCGGAGATCCTCTTCCTGATTGGTTACCGCGAACGCCAATTACCTGAGAGGCCAGGAAGAGGTGGAAACGTCAGTAATCCGGAGCTTTTATACGAAAGCCAATGAGTACTCAGCCTAGTGAAAGCGAAGCCACTGATTGGGCAGGAGGTTCATGTGAGGGAGGAGCCACAAACGTGGGTTTCTTCGAAGTGCGACCCGCCATTAGGCAGACTAAGCGATAGTCTCAGTGTGGCAGTCAGTAGCTTCATGGCCCTAACTTGGTTAAACTTTCACATTCCACCACTTCCACGTGCACGCTCTGACTGTATTCAGTCCTCTATTCCAAGATTTCGCACCCTCCAATTGACTACACCCCGCAGTTTACACAGACCTCCGTCCAGCCTACACAGACCACACGCAATAAATAGCCGAGCACCCGCCCTTACTTAAAAATCAACCGCAGCCTTGGGCAATTTCCACTTTGGCCCTCCTGAGTGCCATAGCTACCCAGGAATTAAAACTAGGTAGTTGAAAAACTCTTAAAACAGTCCGTAGATCCAGCTTCAATTACGGTGTAATGGCCCAGAAATGAGCCGGCCAGAAACCTAGGAGGCACTGGGATAAATGATCCCTCTAGCCTCCCACCACCCAAAATGTTGTGTAAACATAAAAGTTGACCCCCACCCCAACCTCACCCCCAAAAGGAAAAAAAAAAAAGCAACAAAAACAAAAGCAAAAAACAGGAACGGCAAAAGTTTGGTTTGGTTTTGTTTTATTGGGTGCCATTAGCCAGAGCTGTTAAGTTTAAACTCCCTAGAACTGACCTTAGGAGAAAAGGCTTTGTCACAATGAGCTGCAAACAAGTACAAACGACATTCTTCACAGGATCCAATGCCCTCATCACATTTTTCTCACCCACTGGTTGCTTCACATAATCCCATACTCAGTGAGCAAGCAACTTTAGTCACGACCGTTGCAAAGCAGCTTTTGAAGATGGGGATAAAAGGGGAAAGGTGCTTAATGGATAACTTGAACATGAACAGGCAGAAAGCAGGGCAACTTCATGAAAACAGGATGATGGGGAAAGGAAGAACAAACAGCATACTGCCACCCAAACCGGCGGGGGGGGGGGGGGGGGGGGGGNGACTAAAACAAAAAAGACAGAAAATAAGCCTAACTCAGAGACAGAAAACTAGCCAATAATTTAAGTATGGGAAAAGGTATTTTTTTTTTTAAAGTTAAAACCTAGGCAGTTGTGGCGCACACTTTTCACCCTAGCATTTAGGAAGCAGAGGCAGGCGGAACTCTGAGTTCCAGGTCAGTTTGTTCTACAGAGTTCCAGGACATCCAGAAAAACCCTGTCTCACAAAGCAAAACTCTTCTGAGTTCAAAGCCAGTCTGGTCTATATGGCGAGTTTCAGGACACCAGGACAGGCTCCAAAGTTACAGAAAACCCTGTCTCAAAACCCCCACCCCCCATGTGAAAATATGACATTAAATATGGCCACGTTTCATTTCACTCTGATGCACCTGAGTCTGAGTAAAGGCAACCTGAGATCAGTAATCAATACAACCAGTTCTACCACCCTGGACCTTTCTGAGGAGGTCTAATACTACATTATCACAACTCAATATGCATCCAGAAACACATATAGTATAGAAATTCTTTTCTCTCAGTTCAATCTTCTAAATTTTCTTATGCCGAAATCCCTGAAAAATACCTGCAATAGCATACAAGACCAATTCATTCACTAAATTAGAATCTCTACAGGTTCAAAGGTAGAGACTAGGTAACAATTCAAAGGATCACAATTCATGCCAGTGTGCAGACATCAAAACCACCAACCAACCTCCAAATCAAAATCATGTCCTTGGTTGTTAAAATCTACTACAGCTGAACAGGCAATACCAGCACATAAGAGGGAGAAGCAATTAGTCTCTGTGAGTTCAATGCCAGCCTGGTCTACATAGCAAGTTCCAGGTTAGTCAAGCCTACATAGTTTGAGTCTGCCTAGAAGAAAAACGGGAGTGAGGGGCATATTCCAATTTCTTTATGGACTAACAAACTACCCAACCAGGTTTTCGCTACAGTCTCAGTCTGCTTGATCACCACCAAATAAAGACTGGTTTTTTAATTCTCTATTCAGATCTTTTACTGGCCGCTCTTTCCCCACCCCACCCCACCCCCGAGACAGGGTTTCTCTGTGGCTTTGGAGCCTGTCTTGGAACTAGCTCTGTAGACCAGGATGGCCTCGAACTCACAGAGATCCGCCTGCCTCTGCTGGGATTAAAGGTGTGCGCCACCACCACCCGGTTTACTGGCCGCTCCATCTAAAGGCACAGACCCTGACTTGTAACTGATCACTTCATACTACTTTTGCAAATAATTACAATTACTTGAAATTCTATCTTGATCATTTTCCATATTATATGCCCTCAATGCTGGAACTACTTTGGTAACATGAAAGACCCTCAAATATTTATTGACTAAGAAAAGAATGCAGGCCAGAATCAGAGGCAGAAGAACTGTGAGTTCAAGGCCAACCTGGTCCACAAGTCTACAAGAGCTAGTTCCATGACAGCTAGGACTGTCTCAAAAAAAGAGACACCCTGTCTCAAAAAGAGACCCTGTCTCAAAAAAAAAAAAAAAAAAAAAAAAAAAAAAAAAAAAAAAAAAAAAAAAAAAAGAAAGGAAAGGAAAAAAACTAATGCATGAGAAAACTTTTTGATATCTGAGGAAGGAAGTGATTGGATTCAGTTCATGTTATACTGGCTTGCTGGCTAGAGGTATATGCTCAATGATAAGCGTCCTTACTTTAGAATCCCAGTACTTCAGCAAGGCAGTGGTGGCACACACCTTTAAACCCAGTACTTGGGAGGCAGAAGCAGGTAGGTCTCTGTGAGTTCGAGGTCAGCCTGGTCTACAGAGTGAGTTCCAGGACAGCCAGGGCTATTGCACAGAAGAATCCCAGTACTTGAAGGAAAAGTTATCTGTGCTCATCATCACCAGAACGACGTTTCAATCTTCTTCAAAACAAAATCTGATCATCAAGTCAGAGGTGGCTTTTCATCATGACGTTGACAATAGCAAAACGAAGCCTTCAGTAACGAGGTTAACTATAGACCAAGTGTTCACACTGATGTCTATTTGCTCACAGCTCTAGGAACTTGGTATTCCCCTTACAGAAAGTTACAGCACCAATTTCAAACCCTCTACCTTAACTATAATCCCACCTACAGAAGCACTTTTACTGTCTTCTATTTTTAAATCATCTTGTCTGCCAGGGCTAGGTATGTAGCACAATCATAGAACGCCTGCCTAGCAAGGAGGACCTGGGTTCACTCCCCAGCAACATAACTAAAAACTCTTAAATACCTCAGCCTTTTTTTTTCCTTTTTGGTTTGTCGAGACAGAGTTTCTCTGTGTAACTCTGGCCGTCCCAGAACTCACTTTGTAGACCAGGCCGACCTCAAGAGATCCACCTGCCTTTGTCTCCCTGAGTGCTGGGACTAAAGGCGTGTGCCACCACCACCCAGCTGCCTTAGCCTATCTAGAACTAGAAATATAGCCACAAGCCAACACGTCCATCTAATAATTTACACTCCTAATAAATAACTGGCCCCTAGTCCAAAACTGAGTCACAAGTTTGACAAAGGCTCAAATTAAAACCCAGTATCAAGGATGTTCACAGGGAGCCAACAGGCTAATAACCAAGTGTGCCCACTCCAAACCCACTGGCTAACTATATTATTTCTACTCCTTTCCATTCAAGATGTCCCTCGTGGGGAAGGGAAAGGGGAGGCGGCGGTGGGGAAGAGACAGAAATCTTTAATTAATAAATTAATTAATTTAAAAAAAGATGTCCCTTGTACTGCAAACTATTTTTTCATAAGCAAAAGAAAAGTCATCCTAAGACACAAAATGGTGTCACCAGAGATGGGGGGGGTCGTCCATATTGGTGTAGTCTAGTAGGTTGTCATTGCTATGCTGCTATGCAGCACTCACAGCAAAAACTCAGATGACTCCTATGTGTTGCATTCAAACCTATATTCCAAGTCCTTTGCAAAACTACGTGTTTCACCAGGTCAGCTCAGTGTCCCCTGACTCTATTGTCTCATTCCTAAGATGAATTTCTTTTTACATGTATGAGTCTGAGCCTGTGAGAATTTATGTGCACCATGTACAGGACCCACACAGGACATTGGATGCTATGCTTCTCTAGAACTAGAGTTAAGGGTTGTTATGAACCGCCAAGTAGGTTCTGAGAACCAAACCCAGGACCCTCTGCAAGATCAGAAAGTACTCTTAAGCAATGAGGCATCTCTGGAGCCCCGAAAAATGAAACTTAGTAACTGAGTATAATACATACCCTCATTTGTTTTATGTTCACTCACCCTTTTAGAAACTATTATGGAATAATAATTACAAGAGGTAATGTATTTTGGTTTCAATGAACATTGACATATAAAAATGACTTTCTCTTTTTTTCAAGACAGGAAGGGTTTCTCTGTGTAGCTTTGGAGCCTGTCCTGGAACTTGCTCTGTGGACTAGGCTGGCCTTGAACTCAGATCTGCCTGCCTCAGTTTCCCAAGTGCTGTGATTAAAGGTGTGTGCCACCACCGCCAAACTAAAAATGACTTTTTTGATACTACTATCACCTTTTGATATTTCTGAGTTGGTTAATAAAAAAATGATTTTAAGCAATACTTAGACCATGATCATGTCAAATGAGGTACTAAGGGCACGGTTTAGTTGGTAGAGTGCTTCCTTCATAGCATGAATGCGTTCCTGGAGTCATTCACATCCCAAGCACCATATAAACAGGACATGGTGGTACATGTCAGTAACTGTAGCACTTGGGATGTGAAGACAGATATGAATTTAAGGTCATCCTAAGCTACACATGAAGTTGGGAGACCAGCCTCAGACATCTAAGACCCTGTTCTCAAAACAAACAAAAAATTAGAAAAGAACAAAGTTGAGTATGGTGGTGCACATCTTTATAGCACTCATGAGACAGAGGCCCACGGAGAGCTAAGTCTAAGGTCAGCCTGATCTACCTGTTGAATTCTGGGCCAGCCAGGGCTACAGAGTGGCACCCTGTCTCAAATTAAAAAAGAAAAAAATTGTTGGATGATAAAAACAAGGCAGAAGTACTGACATATCAACTATCACACAGTTAAGAGGAAGAGCCAGCGGGCAATGGTGGCGCACGCCTTTAATCCCAGCACTCGGGAGGCAGAGGCAGGCAGATCTCTGTGAGTTCGAGACCAGCCTGGTCTACAGAGGAAGAGCCAGACTGAGCAGTAGCAGCGCACGCCTTTAATCCCAGCACTCAGGAGGCAGAGGCAGGCAGAGCTCTGTAAGGTTGAGGCCAGCCTGGTCTGCAGACAAAATCCAGGAAAGGCTCAAGTTAGAGAAACTGTATCGAAAACCAAAAAAGAGGTAGAGTCAGGATTCAAACTCAAACCTGAGTTAAGTCTTACCAAAAAAAAGTATTCTCTAGCCACTGACAAATCCCCTTCTCCTTCGTCCACCCTTTGCCTAGCACTGCTCATTAACTCTAACAGTTCGCCGGGGTAGGTCCTACTTTCCAGTGCGGAGCTCTCTCCAGCCAACCCCAGACCAAGCTCCCAAGCACTGCCATCTCAAACTTTATAGATACAGATTTAATTATTGAGTCAGAGGGAGACCTGAAATTAAGAGTTTTCAGAAGAAAAGGCCTTATTTTAGCATCTTTTTAAAACATAATTTAGATAAATATTAGCTTTCTGTGTACTATTTTATCTTCTCTATTACCCAAACTTCTATTAAATAACGCCAGTCCATAAATCTAGTAAATATATTTTCATCATGGCTTTACCATGCTACTTGTCCCTTGACTTGGCTTGATAGGACAAAATGCCTGGAGAACCAACAGATTGCAAGGACTCTGACACTGCTTAGCTGGGGACACAAGGGGGCTGTATAGAAAAGTAGCACACTTCTAGAGACCGGCTCCTCATTGATGGTCTCTCATTATCTCTATTTTAAGAAATGGAGCCCCAGCAAGCCAAGAGAATTTAAAACAAAAGCCAAACCTCTGAAGAGGGCAGGCGGATAAGGTTAGAAGTCTCTGTGTATGTCTTGTTCCAGGAATAAACCAACAAAACTTCTCCAATATGGCCAACATGTAGAGATGCTATGTGTAGAAGTTGAATGTTCTGAAGATGCGATGAAAATCCATTTCCCCAAAACACTCATTACATTTCTGTCCGCCCATTCACCAAACCCATCTTTCCCCAAGTTTTAAGAACTTAAAGCTCAGATATCGATAAAAAGCAAAGTATGAGTGGGTTATAGAATTAATAGAGATGAATAATTTAAATAAAGTTTTTTTTTAACAATCTGCAAGAGAAAAGAAAATGACAAATGATTTAGCTCTGTAGCTCCTTCTGGCTTGAATGAGAACCCTGAGGGCTGGGGCAATGAAGCATCAGGATCTAAAGATGGCCAACAGTTAGACTGATCCAATAAACCAAATCACTTTGAGTTTAGCTGTAAAAAAGATCAACACTGGCCCTGGGAATACATAAAGCTGGTTGGAGGGGGGAGATTGTTTTTGTTTTCTGCAGGAACCATGGAATTGTGACTGTGGCAGAACAAAGGCAGGAGGAAAAGGAAAATGACAGAGATACTACAAATACCTAGGCCACAATCAGGCCCTACATCCAACCCTCTACTCCCCCAGAGCAGTCACATCAAGTCTGTAACTTAGCTCTCAGATCATTCTACCATCACAGAGAAAAGTATTAAGAAACTTATCTTTCCATTCTACCCCCATTCTGAAGAGGAATGAATATGAGCAGCAAAGCACCTGAAGGCAAGGCGATGAGCAGAAAGAGAAGCAAATAAAAGACCTTTGACCCCAGTACTCCCTGACATTGACCCGTTAGCCACAAATAAGAACTTGTGAGTCTGAGGCATTTTTTACATGATGGGCAGAAGGAAGAAGACATTTGGGGCAAACTACTATCACAGCCAAGTTCCGATGATGCCAATGAAGGAGACAGAGACAACCCGCCCCATCTATTGTGCAGCTGCAATCACACGTGCACTCACATACCTTAATCCACCAAGCCCCAATGTCTCTAAAGCATCCTTCCCCAAGGAGTGTCAGGATTCTGTTATCACTCCACTTAACCAGTCTTTTATCTACCCATCAAGTTCAAACCTCCATTTTATCCCTGGTTCAAACTGCCCAGGTCTTCCAGCCCTCTTCCAGACAAGCTCTATATCAATTCTTTGCTCAATCTCAGCATTCCTTCTTGATTATGTTTGCACCCCAGCCACTTCTCATGAATGTTTTATAATACCTTCAGATATAAACCCAGCAAAAAGGTATCTAAAAACCATAATAGATGCAGACAGGTGTTGTGATGACCGAAGTTGGCAGGACACATGAAGGATGCTCCATGATGAAGTTCAACAGGCGAAGTACCACGATATGGTCAGATAGCCCCTTATGCTTCATATTTTCCTTGCCCCTCATTTCTCCAACCACAGGGCAGTACCGGATAGTGACATCACCTCCACTCCACTATGGCTTCTCTCTCAGGTCCCAGCCTCAACACTCACTCAAGCCTACTGCCTGGATTCATTAGCTTTGTCAACACTGGCGGCAGCCCATTACCCAATCCCAGTCAGATCTCAGCCTGAACCATCCTATAGGATTGTAGTTTTTGCCTTGTTTCCTGAACTGGGAAAAGGTCATGGACATTAGTCAAACATAAGCAGAGGAAAATGGGCATTGTTCTGAATATGTGATCAACTGAAACTGATCCGTCTGCTCTCCAGTTCTAAAGATGGCATGCCATTTAAGATGATAATGAACTTAACCCCACTTTCAAGCACCTTTCCATACCTATTCTGGGTCTTCAGGCTGCCTTTCTTTAGCTGTCATGTCTTCCTGGATGTCAAACTGGCTCACCTGACACTGAATGCAATCAAGACAATGACAACCAGGTTTCCAAACCACAAATCGCCCCAAGTTTTATTGTAGTCCATACAAAAGAGGAAAAAAAATTAAGGTTTCTAACACCACCTACTTGGGCAGATAGGGAATTGGGACTATGCCAGTCACCATCAGCTAAACTTCAGTGGCAAGCAGGGATCTGGACACATACCACCTGACTGTCCCAACCGGATCTCAGTCTCAATAGTCTCTACAGAGGACAGTCAGGGCCCCCTGGACTGCTGGCATAGGTTGGCCCACAGGAAATGGTTGAAGTAACCCTTTCCTGGCCTCCCTCACATCTAAAAAGAAAAACGCGCCGCCCGACATCAGCTGTAGGTTGTATGACCCTCCAAACAACCTCAAGTATCGCGCAGAAAAATAAAGGGAGCCAGGAAAAAAATAAAAATATAAAAGAAATGCCCATTCTGGGAAGATGGCAGGGTAGGGGAAAACCGCAGATCTAAAGCCAGTAGCAAGATGTGCTGCTGAGGCAAAGAAACAAAGCAGGCTACTGCCAAATACAAAATGGTCCTCTCCTGGGGAAGGCCCACATGGTAGAGGGAGGGGATGAAAAAATCACCATTGGGAGAGGTATGAAACAGGGTGGTGATGACCTGGGTCTGAACCCTACCCTACCTCTTCCTCTCTCTCCCTTCCTGTGGCGCCCCATCCCCAGGATGGCCCTACATGCGGCGCTGGTAGCCAGAATGCATCTGAGCTGCCCGCAGGTAATCATTATAGGAGCCCGAATAGCGTGCGTAATCGGAATGGGCATCGGGCAGGCGACGGTAATCCAGCGAGGACTTTGTCGGCGAGCGGCGGAACGAAAGCTGCGACTCTGATAAACGGCGGTAATCAGAGAGCTCGGCTAAACGCCGGTCGGAACCATACCTAGTCGAGAGAAGAAGACAGTTGGTAAATGAGACAGTTTACGGGAGGGCTCCAGGTGGGCCTAGGGGAGATGCCATTGGGGACAGGGAGGGTGTTATCAGATTTGTCTCAAACCATTTGGTTTCCTTGTCAGAAGGCTCATCATACTATCCAGGCCAAGAAATCAAACAAGGGTTCAAGTCAGCAGGAAACCAAGCCCTCTGCTGAAGCTCTCTCCCTTCCAAACTGGTCAAGGTGAATTCTGGTCTACATTCCCAAACAAACTATCCCCATTCATGGGCCCTGTACAAAAAGACCTTGGTTCATCAACAGAACGACGGAGGAGAAGCAGGGTCCCCAACTTCCCAGGGTGAACGCACCTCATAAGCTTGCCTTCAGCCAGTGAGTGCCAAAAGGACTACTCTTTCACATCTACCCCACCAAAACCAGGACAACAGGGAATGGGCTTAAGACAGTGGGAAAAGCTATGAGCCAATCCTACAGAAAGTGGCTCCAGTGGTACAACAGGCTATCCTAGAATGGTGACGTTTCCTGGTCCTAGGTTGTTGGTATCACCCCAGACTGAGCACTATGTTCCACCTAAACTCTGATGGCCAGAAATGTTCACTCACCCTCATGACCCTTGGACATCCCACAGAAGACCAAGTGAGGGGCCAATGGCTCCTGTTTCCCTCCCATGCCAACCTCAGCCCCTTGCCCTAAGCCCCAGCTGGGGGCTGAGGCGGGGGGGCATACAGTACCTTTTTGACATGGCGACAGCCTTTTTGTAGGGATCGTCGTAGCTGGCCCGGGGTGGGGAGAGGCGGGTACGCTCATAGGGCGGCGGGGTGCTGTTGGCGTTGGCAACGGCCCCCTGGGACATAGACAGGTAGGCTGCTGACGGCTGGCCTGTCCCATCGTAGGCACTGCCGGGCTGGCCACGGTAGGAGGCAGCAGCCTGGGGATGCTGCTGAGCAGCATACGAAGCAGCCAAAGAGGCTGACTGAGCGCGGTAAGGAGCTGCCAGGGTGGCAGAAGGCTGAGCCCCATAGGCAGCTGCTGCGCCATAGGAACCAGTGGCCGCAGCAGCAGACTGAGCTCCATATGAGCCTGACAGGCCCATTGATGCTTGAGCCCCATAACTATTCAGCTGGGTCTGAACAACTGGTTGAGCCCCATAGGAACCAGCCATTGGGGTAGTGGCTTGTGCAGCATAAGCAGCTGGCTGGCTAGCATAGGCAGCAGCTGTGGCTGGCTGTGCCACATAAGCAGCAGGCTGGGAAGAATAGGAAGCAGCCTGTTGGGCAGCATATGGGGCAGACTGGGCACTGTAAGAGGCTGAGGGCTGGGCACTGTAAGAGGCTGCCTGGGCTCCATAGGCCAGTGAGGAAGCTGCAGATTGGGCACCATAGGAGGCTGCCTGAGCTCCATAGGTACCTAGGGAAGAAGCTGCTCCCTGTGCGTTGTAGGAAGAAGCAGCCGCACGAACCCCATAGGAAGAGGCAGCTTGGGCGCCGTAAGAGGATGGCTGGTTACCATAGGAGGCGAGGGAGGATCCCTGAGCCCCATAGGAATTAAGCGAAGAAGCTGCAGCTGCCTGACCCCCATAGGTGGAAAGGGCTGAGGCTGAGGGCTGCGCTCCACCATATGGGCCAAGAGAGGAAGCTGCAGCAGACTGGGAACTAGGGCTAGCCAGCTGACCCCTGTATGGGGCCCCAAGGGAGACAGAGGGCTGAGCACGGTAAGAGGCTGCCTGGGCTGCCATGGGCTGAGTCCGATAACCAACACCCAAAGAGGCAGAAGGCTGGGCCCTATAGGCAGCTCCCAGTGACACTGAGGGTTGGGCACGGTAGGTGGCTGGCTGGGCCGTCAGGGGAGCCACATAAGAGGCTCGAGGAGGTGAACGGCGCAGGGGGCTGCGGTCGCGACCAAAGAATGGCGGTGTGGGCTGACGGGCTTGCCCATCAAAGCCACCAGTGCTGTTGCCAAAAGCCTGTTGGTAGTCGAAGGTGGCAGAGAAGCCACCAGTTCCAGGGAATGCTGTATCCCCAGCCCCTGGTTTCTTGGTCTTGTCCCCAGACTGGATAGCCAGGGCAGGCCCCTTCTTCTGCCCCTTGGTTGAGAGTTCCACGTTGATGCGCTTGCCCTTCACTTCCTTGCCGTTGAGCTGCGCGATGGCGGCTTTGGCATCTGCTTCCTTCTCCATGTGAACAAACGCGTAGTCTGATAAAGCAGCAGACAGAGGGTTAGCAATTAGGGGGGCAGGGCATGCTACCTGTTGGGTCCCAAACTGGACACACAACAGCACCCAGCTGTTGCCAGCTACAACCAGGCCTCCAAACCCTCCTCTACATGAGTATGCCATGAAATGTGGCTGATGTGTAACAAAGCTTTTGACTGTCTCAAGCAGTCATTTGACTACGGCCTTCTTCCCTGTCCCCCTGTCACCTCAATCAACTAACTTTCTGTGAAAAAAGAAAAGCAAAAATGAACAATGCAGGATAAAAATCTTCACAGCTTCTATAAATATAAACCAGCAAGCAAATACACAAAGTATTTCTAGATCACTCAAATACTCATTGTTCTCAATTCAAGCACATCTAATAACTAGCTACTTAACACTCACCTCTGAAGCTAAGAGCTTAAAACACTAGAAACCACCACTCACAATTTGGCATGACTCACTTCTCTGTCTAGGTCCAAAGCAGAGTGACTGCAAGAAGCAAGCATTCACAGAATTCCTGCTAGGAAATCTTCCCCTTTCCATATTACTTTCCAGTTTTCACACCCACTTTCACATCCAGGACCTCTCAACAATCCTGGGAGGCAAACTTTTAGGCAAACAGGTTCCAAGTTTCTATGAGGCTTGCTGTAAATCAATTTATTAACGCCAGGACCAAAGCCCCAGCTAGCTCTTCCATGCCCGTTTCATCCCGGAGGTCCATGGACAGGATTGTGTAGTATAACTAAAAACGTTAACTTGCACAGAAGCTAGACCCTATGAGTGTCAGTAAGATAAGGGAATGGAATCAAGAGTCCACATTGCTTTCTCTGTTATTTCCTCTTCAAGGGAAAGAACACATTCCTCTTAAAAGACTGTTTGCTGAATTTTCAGGTTTACCCTTAAAGGGCACTTGCTTTATTGGGAGGGGAAAGCGTAGGGCCAGGGACTGAACATACGAAGGGCCTTACACATGCCAGTTCATGACTGAGCAACATCACCAGCCACCTACCTAGGTTCTCTCATTAAAGACTTGAGTAAATTGTGTTGGGAAGAAGTCTAAGACAGGATATTGATCTGAGAACTCTAATCATCTACAACATAGGAAAAATCTTAAAGGGGAAGAAATTCTTGATAACACCCATACCACGAACCGTAATAGTGCCATCAAGAGGATATAAAGAACAATGAAAGGAACCTAAGGTTTTGCCCCTAACTCCATTTTGGACCTGTGGTTACTTTACGTAAATTAAGAGGCAGAATCCAATCTCTGTCATATCAGTGCAAGAAATGAGGAGTTATCTGGATGGAATTACTAAAGGCTATTATCTACTATAAAATAGATTACTGTGAATGGCCTCCCAACAGCCATCCTTACTTTTAGGACTTCATTCCAAGATGCTTCTCTAAGCTATTCCTTCCTACAGAACAAGTCATTTACTGGATTTGAAAACAATGCCCCCTCCCAAAAAGTAAAAGGCAAAAAGCCAAGTACAATATAATATCAAGGATTCTGGGCTACACTACAAGGCCCAGCTTTAGATCCATCATCACTGATTTGTTAGGTGATCTTAAAGAACTTACCATTTATTCCCCGTTGGAAAAATTTATACTACTAACCTCAAATTAGAGGTCAAGTAAGAAGACAGAAATGCCTTGTGAGGTATAAATGGCTGCAAGATAATGGAGAATTATGACAATTCTTCCAATTGTCATAATTCTAACCAGAGATTTATTTCCCTAGAGAATATTTTTCATTTAATAAATCATAATGCCACATAAACTTGAAACCTGCTTAATACGACCAAAGAACAAAATGAAGCTGGAGAGCTGGACCAGCAGTCAAGAGCACTTGCTGCTCTTACAGAGGACCCAGGTTTGGTTCTCAGCACCCACATGGGCAGCTCATGATCACTTTCTGTTCCAAAGAATGCCACACCTTCTAACTGTGTAGGCACATATATGCAGGCAAAACATTCATACACATAAAATAATATGGGGGGGTCAAGATGGGGTCTTATTATGTGACTCCAACTGTCTTGAAACTCACTGTGTAGACTAGACCAGGCTCATCTCTAACTCACAGAGATTCCTCCCCCATCTCTGTCTTCTGAGTATGGGATTAAAGGTGTTCACCATTATGCCTGGCTTAATTTTTAAGAACAAGATGAACACCAAGCTTGATGTTCCTAGTTTAACAAATGCTAGTCTTCAATGATCCCATGGTCAAAAGCTGACTTTTTTAACAATTATGAAAGGCTAAATGTTACTTTCCACCTAGCCACAGGGTATTTGAATTGTCCTTTGATTGCTGATCTCTAGTTTAAGTTGATCAGCTAAAAATAGCTGTTGTGGACTAAGATATCTTTAAAAACAGAGAGGCCAGGTGTAGTAAAGCTTGTCAAAACTCCAGCACTCAGGAGGTGAGAGACAGAAGGTGAGTTAGAGGTCAACAAGAGCTACAAAGACACTGGGGAAAAAAAGAAAAAAGAAAAAAGAAAAAAAAAAAGCTGAACTCACCTCAAGAAAGACAAAGGTACCAGGGAAATGCAGTGACAAGCAGAAACACCCACCCACTCAAAAGAAAACATTAAGGTTAGCTGGAGCTTCAAAGTAGATAGGGGAGAAGGTGAGGTAGAAAGAGACAATCAAACAACAGGAAGGACAAAGGAACCTTCCTGCATTCTTGATTTTTGTTCACTACGTAACCCTGGCTGGCATAGACCAGACTAGCCCTCAACTCCTAAGAGATCTGCCTGACTGACTAGCAAAATGCTGGAATTAAAGGCAGCTCAGTGGGTGGAGCATGGACCGCTCACCCATATCAAGTGGTTCACAACTCCGTTAACTCCAGCTCCAGGGGATCCAAAGTACTCTAGCTAGACTCCACATACACACATAATTAAAAAAAAATAAATCCAAAAAGTAAATAAATAAAGGCATGCACAAACATGACCACCCACCTGTTTCCTTATCCTATTCAAATGAGCTAGGAAAAACACCTAAGAAAAATTTCAATGGATTTACAAGAGAAATTACATCTCCCATCATCTATACCTTATACTTGGTTTTGAGTTTAGCAGATAAAGTGCTGCCCAGCATATGACAGTAGTAACCCTGTAACCCTAGCAATCAGGAGGAAAGGCAAGGAGGACCAGACATTGAAGGGCAATCTAGAGTCTCAGTGAAGCCCTGTCTCAAAAAAAAAAAAAAAAAAAAAAAAAAAAA
>NW_026067909.1:14974755-15105297 GCF_014885135.2 Alexandromys fortis
AATTGTAAGGACATTGGTTTGATCCCCCATACTATAAAAAAGGAAGGGGGGGTGTTGCGGGAGGTCCTTCCGCCCCTCCAACCAATAGCTGCTGTGATACCAGCCCATTGGGGCGTGGTCTCTCTCCCTTTAAAAAAAGGGGCGAATATTTCCTCTGCTTGCTCTCTTCACTTCCTGCTCCGCTGGTGACTAGACTCCCTTCCTGGTTGTGCAGATGGCTGTTGTCTGGGACGGTGATATGTAAGTTTTTTCCCCTTTAAATAAATAACATCCTATTAATCATAACTCCAAACTGGTGTGGCATTGTTCATGACTTACGCCTTGGGGGGGGGGAGGGACAGAAAAGGGGAGGATGGAAAAAGAACAGTACTTTCAAATGAATAATTCAAACGACTGCCCAATTAATTAAGCAATAACGAGGGAAGAAGGTCTCTGACACAAATATAGTCAACTTTTATAAGAAAATGTCCAAGCCTAATAGTAGAAAAACGTGGGGCTGGAGAGATGGCTCAGAGGTTAAGAGCACTGACTGCTCTTCCAGAGGTACTGAGTTCAATTCCCAGCAACCACATAGTGGCTTACAGCCATCTATAATGAGACCTGGCGCCCCCCCCCCTTCTGGCTTGCAGGCACATGTGGAAGGAATGCTATACACATAATATAATAAATAAATAAATATTTAAAAAAAAAAGAAAAGAAAAACGTGTGAACTGGGCATCACAGCACATACGTATGATAGCAGCTCCTAGGAGATAGAGGCAATTCCAATCAGGACTGTAGCTACTCAGCAAATTCAAAACCAGCTTGGGCTGCATAAAACATTGTCTCAAAAGGGGGGACAGGGACTGGAGAAATGGCTTCTTGAATTCTCTACAAGACCTGCGGCTCTTGTATAATAAGTTCGCAGCACTCAAATTGTGGCTCACAACCATCCCTAACTCCAATTCCAGGGGATCAGACAACCTCTTCTGACCCCTGTGGGCATCAGGCACATAAGTAGTGCACATACATAAATGCAGGCTCTCATAAACATAAAATAAAATAGACCTAAAGGTGGGGGGAGGGGTGAAGATGTACCTCAGTTAGTAGAAGCCCAGGGAATCTGTTACCTAGAAATGGGCTAAATCGCAGTAAGTAGCCAGAGTCAGACCTGTCAAAAACACTCAGAAACCAACTACTACTAGGGCAACAAAGAAATCTGAAAAACTCCAAAGACCTCTTGCCTGCTGAACTACTTTCAAAGAAACTACTGATAGAAATCACAGCCTAAGATTAGCAGATGGTGGTGCACACCTTTAATCCCAGCACTTGGGAGACAGAGACAGACAGATTTCTGAGTATGGGAGTCAGCCTGGTCTACAGAGCAAGTTCCAGGACAGCCAGAGCTATACAGAGAAACCCTGTCCGAGCAGGGACAGAGGAGATATGATTAACAAGTTATGTTTTCAGGACCTTCTATGATGGCACCACAATCTCTCTAGCACCAAAGCTAAAAGAATACTAGAAACTGAGTTTTCCCAAAGACTAAATACTTTTAAGTTTACAAAGTTGTATAGAGAAAGAATGGCCGACCAAAAAAAAAAAATCTTTCTTTTCTGATATTCAGACCTGAAACTGTCCATCTTTGACTCCAACAGTGCACAGCTGCTAATAGCTGTGGAGAATAGTTATTGTTTGTTACAAGTCAGACCTAAGCTCAATTAACCAAGCAACTATGCTTTTTTCCTGTAAAATAAAACAGCTGGCCATTCTGTGTAAGATAAAGCTTTTGCACTTTTCAAAGATTTGACAATTCAACCAAATGCCTATCCTCAGCCTCCCCTCCCAAAAATGAGAAAGGTATTTTGCAGAGCCAGTTTCTTCTAGTACACTCCCAATTTTAAAATGCTTTCATTCCCAAAGAGAACATCATCAGTGGAAGTATGTTTCAGATCGTCACCAAATCTTTCATATCAAAGTAGAGACTGGGTCATATCAGTCTAGAGTGTAATTTTGCTATATTTGTTTCTAAAAGGAAGAATGCACAAACTTTGTAACTCTCCCAGGGAATCTGCCTAGAGCTGTACAGTGTATGTAAAGTTATTATCAACCACCACCCTCACTTCTACTTAATGTCAGTCCCAAACTAAGCCAGGCAAATTTCTGGCCTACCACCTGAGAAAAAAGTTTATTGATCCATATGAATTCCAACGGAGAGACTGTACCCTGAGGTACTGGATTCTAGATTTCCACTCTGGTAGCCAGCCTACCTAAGAACCACAAAAGAAACTAGATAGGTCAATTAAACACAAAACTCTCATAAAAACTCATATATCCCATCCTTTTGTTGGTCAAGTACCCAAACTGAGACCTTTCCCACTTTTACTTTAAACAGAAGCAAAAATCCATGCACCACAGTATGCTTAAAGACTGCAGGAAAGTATCATTCCAGATATAACCTGAGTTGAGGAAAACAGAATCAGTATCAATGCAGAACATTTTGTTCCTGGTAATGCACACCCTATGACCCTTTAAACACCCCCCATTATAGAAAAGACAACAATGGCCCAAAAGTTGTTACTTTCCTGGATAGCAAATGAACTATTTGATGAGAATGAGCAAGCACTACCACCGCAGTTATTCCTGTCCTCATCATTCCCATAGGGCACGAGCAGATAGGAATCCAACAGAAGTAAGGCATGAGTAGGACATCACTCCCAGGTGGCATTGTTGAAAATGACAGGGCAAAGTTAGCTCTGACCAGTGAAACAGACACCGGTCTGGGTTGTCCCTTAAAATCTTGCCAACAAAAAAGAATAGCATTTAGGAGACAAGCGATAAGACCCCAGGCTAAGAAAGTCAACAGGGTCTCAAAAAAGACATTTCCTCAAAGAAACGAAACTAGGGAGCTGTCCTAAGAATTATTCAAGCACGACTACTGAGTGAATGGTGTTTAGCCCAAGTTTAACAGACACCACGCCCGCCTCTCAACATCCCGCAAAGCCAGAGCATACCCCTTTGCAATCTCAAAGCTTATAAAACAGCTGGGCCCTGCGGCACCAACTTGGCAAGTAAAAACTACCTGGGGGAGGCCTCATAACAAAAGCCCCCTTCCACATGCAAAAATAAAATCAGGGCTTCCAGCTGGTAAGATGTAAGACTGAACACAAAGTGGGGGGGGGGCCCCGAGAGTTGGAAAGCACAAAACTATCAAGGATAACCCACCAAATATTGAAAAGCCAAATGGGTTTGGAAAAGGCCCCTCTGGTACCCAAAAGCAGATCCATGACAGAATACTAATAAAGACTGCAACCCGAGAAACGACCAAGGGCCCCATTACCTTCCGCTTGGGAACATTCGTAAGGAGGAAACCCCGGGGAGGCCTTGGGGCTTTAGCCCCCACTTTTTCCCTCTTCCCGGGATCTGACCGATGTGTGGAGAGGAAGTGGGAAAGTGGCGAAATCTTCCCCGCTCCATGGTCCGGCTGGTGCCCGTCACTTCCCAATTTCAGTTTGGTACCAAGTCCTTGCAACCAGGAAAATGCACCCCCGCCCCAACCCGATACACTCGCAAGTCTCTGGCGCGACCCCAGGCCCGCGGCTTCGCCTAGCAGTGGCCACTGCACCCGCCCAGAGCCGACTCCTCCCACTTGATGAATGTAGTTGCCTGGACCGCAGGGGAGGGTGGCGGTACCCAACTCGCCCCCAACACCTTAGGCCCCGCTCCCAGGCACTTCCCCACCATTCCCAACCGCAAGGACCAACCCCCCCCCCCAGGGTAAGGGGCGTGGCTAATAGGCTGAGTGCACCGCGCGCGTCCCCTCCCCAAGCGCGCTCCCGCGTTACCTTTAACCACGTCACACTCGATGACGCGTCCACGGCGCTCGAAGAGGCTGCGCAATTCCTGGCTTGTGCATGCAGCCGACACATTGCCCACGAAAATCTTCCAAGTGTTCAAGGGCCTTGGGCGCGACATCTCCACCACGAGCGCGCGACCTGGACGCAGCTCGTGGCCATGAAGGGCCTCGATGGCGCGCACCGCGCCAGCGTTCTCGCGCATGTGCACGAAGGCAAACTGTTTCATGACGGCGCAGCTCATGACCGTGCCGTAGGGCGCGAAGAGGGCTGCCAGCTCCTCCGGCGTCGTATCCGCCCCGTCGACATTGCCCACAAAGATCTTCATCTTGACGCCGCAGCCGCCTTCCCGGAGAGACGGGAGCCCTCCTACAGCGACAGGCAAAACGTCCGAACGACCCGCAGTCCTCCTCAGGAATGGCTGGCGACCGAGAACCCCGCCGCGCAGGCGCTCTAACCTAGCCAATTGGAGACTGCATCCCGCGCCTACAGCAGCCAATCAAAGAGGTTGAGAGAAGATGCCCTTTGACGCAGCCAATCCCAGAGGGCCTGGAGCCCGCTGGTTCTCGCTGGGGTGGAAAAGGCACGGAGGCGCGCGACCAACTGCCGCCGCCGCGCCGGGGGGAGGGGAAAGGAAGGCTGGCGGCGAGGGAGCGCGCTCCGGCTGAGTCGGCAGAGGCCTAGTCCGCAGAGCGGCCTCTGGCCGGGGTGTGGCGAGCCGGAAGGGCCCCGAGGAAAACTTTGTTCTCTGGGGGAAGGCAGGGCTCCTGCTTTCCAGCAGCCTCGGCCAGACCCGAGTGTTGTGGAAGCGTGTCTGCCGTAAGGCTAGGCCTGGCGGGAGACACCAGGACAGCCGCGATACTGTGCTCGGCGGTCGGGAGAGGCACCTCCTCTGAGTAGTTCGTTCTTTGCAAGCACATTTCTTGGGGTTGCTGAGGCTCAAAAGGATTTTGTCAACAGTGAAAACTGAGCGTCTGTTCAAACCTGATGGAATTTACGATCGAGAAATACAGAGGTGACAATTTATTGTATGCATGAAGATTTCACAGTACAATGTTTCATGAAATAGAAGAACAGTTATCCTAAGGAAGCCAAAAGTTGTAGCTTAAAAAAAAAATACGAAGAGGGAGCCATGCGTGGTGGTGCACCCCCTTTTCATTCCAGCGCTCTGGAGGCAGAGACGGATGGATTGTTCGAGGCCAGCCTGGTCGACATAGTGAGGTCCTAGACTGCCAGAGCTATGTAGAAACCCTTAGAGGGACAACTCGCTGGTTACTAGCACTTACCGCTTTTCGAGAAGACTTGAGTTCAATTCCCAGCACTCACAAGGTGGCTCACAGCCAGCTAACTTCAGTTCCAAGGGATCCAACGCCCTCTTCTGACCACTGCACGAATGTGGCGCACAAACATACATGCAGGCAAAGCACCCATACGCATAAACTAATAAAATTTTAAAAATTAAAACTAAAAACAAAAGCTACGGAGAAACCCTGTCTCGAAAAATTAAAAAAAAAACCCTAAAAACAGTTTTTAAAAAGCAAGAAGAGCTGGGCAATGATGGCGCATGCCTTTAATCTCAATGTGATAGCACAGGTCTCATGGTTGTAAATGTTCTGGCTGCTCTCAAGATGGATAAAAACAAATAGAGAACAACAATTCCTACTGCCAAAATCCAGGAGATGGTGTTACCATGGCAGAATAAAACGCAATCAGAAGCTGGATGGGGTTGGTGCATGCCCTTAATCCTCAGCACTGGGAGGCAGAGGCAGGCAGATCTCTGTGAATTTAAGTTCATGGTCAGCCTGGTCTAAAGAGTTCCAGAACAACAGGGCTACACAGAGAAACCCTGTCTCAAAAAACAAGCAAACAAACAAACAAAAAGGTCATATTTGTGATTCTTTAGAGCCCTGTCATACGTGATTAGATGTCCATTGTAAGAGGAGTCTAAGATGACATGGCACGATCAGAAGCTTGGGATTGGCATTTACTGAGATAGAGAATATTGTGAAACAGGTTTTCTATAAATGATCAGAAAGTCACTTTTCATTCACTAGGGTCTGAATGTTTGAATTCTCCCCAAATTCCTATATTGGACCTTTTTTGTTGTTGCTATTATTTTGTTTGTTTGTTTGTGACACAGGAGTAACTCAGGCTAGTCTGGAATTCTAAGGCAGGCTGACCTTGAATTTAGAGATCCACCTGTCCGTCTTGGAGTGCCAGTGCAGCATGCTCTACCACACTTAGCCTAAATTGAAACCTAGTCACCAGTGTGACAGTGTCTAACACATTCCTTTACTAGTTGATGAAGGAGATCATCGTAGCCAGTATACATTTAAACCACCTGTTGCTGAAAAGGAGGAAAGTACACACACTTTCTGTTGATAGTGTGGATTTTATCTCCTTCTAGAGAAATATTCATCACTCACAGCTGGAAAGACTGCTATTCACCCCAGACAGAGCAAAGAAAAAAAAATCCATCTATGTCCAGCTTGGTGAGTCCATAGGTTTCTTACTTAAAGGAACAGAGGTGACTCTTGGGCTGCTGCACTACTAAAAAGCCTTCCCTCATATGAGCAATGACTTATAAAATTGGCATCAAGGTGGTCCAGCTTGCAGGCAGCTACATCTAAATGGTTTCTCCACCCCAGCAGTTGTTTCCCACCTAAATTACCTCGGGTTGGGAGGTGCTGGGGATGTAGCTCAGTTGGTAGAGTGCTTACTAACACGCATAAGGCCCTGTGTTTCATCGAACCCAGCACTATGTAAATGGGCATAGTGGTTTATCCCTGTAATACCAGCACTCAGGAGGAGGCAGTAGGGTAAGAAGTTGTAGGATAACCTGGGATATATTAGACCCTCTGTTAAATAAATAAATAACCTTGGGGAGGGGTCTCTTGAGTCTTGTGGATTTCTTCTGTTTTAATTTTCTATATGTATGAATGTTTACCTGTGTATGTCTGTGCACCACGTGTATAGAGTGCTGGTGGAAGCCAAAGAGGAAGACATCATGTTCCCTGAAACTGGAATTTGCAGATGTTTGTGAGCCACCACGTGGATACTGGAAATAAATGCCCCATCCTGAGATGCTGAGCCATCTCTCCAGCCCCTTGTGGGATTCTTTTTCTTGTGAGCTCCCCATTCCTGCCAGGGAATCATTTTTCAATTCAGAGGAAACAGTCCCAAAACAAAATATGAGAGAAAATGGATCATTTTAGCCATCTTTAAGTATGCAGTTCTGTGCTATCAAGTTCATTTTCAATGTTGTACAAACACCACCACCATCTACTCAAGGGTATTCTTACCTTCCTTCGCAGAACCTCTGTGCCTATTAACACTAACCCATTCATCTTCTCTCTCCAGTCCCTTGAAACCACCATTTGATTTTCTCTCTGTAAGTTTGAGTATTTTGAGTACTCCACGAAAGTAAATTATACAAATATTTGTCCTACTGTGCCAGGTTTATTGTACTTAGCATAATGTATTAAGTTTCAGATCATAGTGTGTCAAAATTCCCTTTTATTTTTTGTCGAGACAGGGTTTTTCTGTAGCTTTGGAGCCTGTCCTGGAATTAGCTCTTATAGACCAGGTTGGCCTCGAACACACAAAGATCCACCTGCCTCTGCCTCCCAAGTGATGGGATTAAAGGTGTGTGCCACCACTGCCCAGCTCAAAACTCCCTTTTTAAGGCTGAATAATAATCTATTGCTTGTATGCCACATTTCCTTTATCCATTGCTCCATCAGTGGACACTTTGGTTGTGTGGAAATTGTGGCTATTGTGGATAATGTTGCTAAGAACATGAGTGTACAAATACCTCTGAGGGCCAATGAAATGTCTCAGTTGGTAAGGATGCTTGCGACCAGTCTGATGACCTGAGTTTGCACCCCAGGACCAACATGGTGGGAGCAGAGGACTGATTCCCATGTTGTTCTTGGACTTCTGCACACGCCTACTCCCCCCACACAAATATAAATGAATGTTTAAATATATATGCAGTGTTTAAGCCCCTGCCTCCTGAATGCTGAAATCAAAGATATGGCAAAGATTTCACCTAAGTTAGGCATGGCCATGTGATCACTCTGGCAAGGGAAAAGTTAGAAGTGCTGTTTGTCCTGTCAGGCAGAGCTGTTTAAGAGTCAGGACACATTTGACCACGGACTCTTCCTTCTGCTGATAGTGGACATACTGAGCTGAGGCGTCTGCTGTCCAGAATGGCTTCAGTGGGCAGGTCCCTCACTCTCATACTTAGCCTATCATGGACTATACAAAGGCCCTAACCATTATTAAACAGGAGAACTAACTCCAAACATATTTCTAAGCAAGTGCTCTATCACTGAGCCATTCCCTTTGTTCTTGAAAGGCATTTCTAATAATTATTTCATATGAAATACTTTTTATAGGCCGGGCGGTGGTGGCGCACACCTTTAATCCCAGCACTCGGGAGGCAGAGGCAGGCAGATCTCTGTGAGTTCGAGACCAGCCTGGTCTACAGAGCTAGTTCCAGGACAGGCTCCAAAGCCACAGAGAAACCCTATCTCGAAAAACCAAAAAGAAAAAAAGAAATACTTTTTATGAAATATGTTTTCTGGTCAGCCTCAAATGCTAACCAAATGGGGGCTGGAGAGATGGCTCAGTGGTTAAGAGCATTGCCTACTCTTCCAAAGGTCCTGAGTTCAGTTCCTGGCAACCACATGGTGGCTCACAACCATCTGTAATGGGGTCTGGTGCCCTCTTCTGGCCTACAGACATACACACAGGCAGAATATTGTATACATAAAAAGTAAATAAATAGGGGGCTGGAGAGATGGCTCAGTGGTTAAGACCATTGCCTGCTCCTCCAAAGGTCCTGAGTTCAATTCCCAGCAACCACATGGTGGCTCACAACCATCTATAATGAGATCTGGTGCCCTCTTCTGGCATACAAACATACATGGAAGGAATGTTGTATACATAATAAATAAATAAATCTTTTAAAAAAAGTAAATAAATAATTTTTTTTAAAAAAATGCTAACCAAATGGTTATTGCTGCCATTTTGTCACTGGTAGTGCTTTTCAAAATGGTAAGATTAAATTAAGTTCAGTGAAAAGATTTTGTTTGTAAATAAAATAGAGATTTTCACACACAGATTCAACCAACCACAAATTGAAAATATTCCAGGAGCGGGGGCTGGAGAGATGGCTCAGAGGTTAAGAGCACTGACTGTTCTTCCAGAGGTCCTGAGTTCAATTCCCAGCAACCACATGGTGGCTCCAAACCATCTGTGGAGAGATCTGGCGCCCTCCTCTGGCGTGTGGGTATAAATGGAGGCAGAAAGTTGTATATATAATAAAAAAGGAAAAAAATATAATAAGTAAATAAAATCTTTAAAAAAAATTCCAGGAGGATGGGTAGAAATTTAAACACGGTACTCAAGTATGAAATTCTCTAAAACATAGCCTTTGTCCTTGACATTGTTCCCAACAATACATTCTAATATTTATGTACAAAGCCATCTATTTTATTGAGTGTGATAATGATTTAAGGAAAATCTTCCTTAACTGTGAGTCAAACCTTCCATAGGGTCACACAACTTAATGTGGGGGGTAGGTCCCAGAAATTTTGTCAAAAGTGAAAAGTTTCTAAAAGTACAATGACCAAAAAGTCAACTCAAAATAATGAGTCAACAACTTCATATGGAAAAGCAAAAAACCCAGAATAGCCAAAATAATTCTGTACAATAAATGATCTTCTGGAGGCATCACAATCCCTGACTTCAAACTCTACTACAGAGCTACAGTACTGAAAACAGCCTGCTATTGACATAAAAACAGACATGTAGAAGAATGACAATAGACCCATATCTATCACCATGCACAAAACTCAAGTCCAAATGCATCAAAGACCTCAACCAACATTAAGCCAAACACACTGAACCCCATAGAAGAGAAAGTAGGAAGTACACTTGAGCACATTGGTACAGGAGATCACTAAATATAACCCCAGCAGCACAGACACTGAGAGGAACAATAAATGGGACCTCCTGAAACGAGAAGCTTCTGTAAAACAAAGGACACGGCCAACAAGACAAAATGGCAGCCTACAGAATGGGAAAAGATCTTCACCAACCCCACATCAGACAGAAGTTTGGGCTCCAATATATAAAGAACTCAAGAAATTGGACACCAAAAGATCACATAATCCAATAAAGAAATGGAGTACAGACCTAAACAGAGAACTCTCAACAGAGGAATCTAAAATGGCTGAAAGACACTTAAGGAAATGTTCAACATCCTTAGTCATCAGAGAAATGCAAATCAAAACAACTCTGAGATTCCATATTACATCTGTAAGAATGGCCAAGATCAAAAACACTGATGATAACTTATGCTGGAGAGGATGTGGGGTAAAGGGAATACTCCTCCATTACTGGTGGAAATGCAAACTGGTACAGCCCCTTTGGATATCAGTGTGGCGATTTTTCAGAAAATTAGGAAACAACCTTCCTCAAGACCCAGTAATACTTCTTTTGGATATATATCCAAAAGATGCTCAATTGTGCCACAAGAACATGTGCTCAGCTATGTTCAGAACAGCACTATTTGTCATAGCTAGAACCTGGAAACAACCTAAATGCCCCTCGACCAAAGAATGATTAGGAAAATGTGGCACATTTACACAATGGAGTACTACACAGGAGAAAATAATGACATCTTGAATTTTGCAGGAAAATGGATGGATCTAGCAAACACCATACTGAGTGAGGTAACCCAGACCCAGAAAGACAAATAACATATGTACTCACTCATAAGTGCTATTAGACATAAAGCAAAGAAAACCAGCCTACAATTCACAATCCTAGAGAACCTAGATAGCAATTAGGACCTTAAAAGAGGCATACATGGATCTAACCTACATGGGAATTAGAAAAAGACCCAAGATCTCCTGAGTAAATTGGGAACATGGGAACCATGGGAGAGGGTTGAAGAGGAGGGGAGAGAAAAGGAGGGGAGCAGAAAAAAATGTATAGCTCAATAAAATCAATTAAAAACAGAAAAAAATTATGAGTCCATCTGGGCATGGTGGCACACACCTTTACTCCCAGTATTCAGGAGCAGAGATAAATGGTATATATAGCAAGTTTCAAGCTAACAGGGCTACACAGTGAGGCCCACTTTCAAAAGGTGTGAGTGTGTGTGTGAGTGTGTGTGTGTGTGTGTGTGTGTGTGTGTGTGTGTTGAGGGCTGGGAGGTGGGACAGAAGATGATGGTTCAAAGTTAAGAGCATTCACTGCTCTTCCAGAGGACCTGGATTCAGTTCCTAGCACCCACATGGTGACTCACAGCCATCTCCAACTCCAGTTCTGACAAAGGATCAGATAACTTCATCTGAGCTCTGTAAGCATCAGGCACACACTGTGAACAAAATTCATACATAAAATAATAAAAAAAAAACAAATTATTTATATACTAAAATTGTTTTTAAATAAATTTATAATTCAATATTAGTAGTATTTGATTTGAATATTTATTTTATGTACTTTTCTACAGAGGACCTCATGGGAAAAAAAGACTTGAATTTAGGCATGTTGGAGAGGGGCCAGAGAAGTAGCTCAGCAACTAAGCGTACTTGTTGTTCTTGCAGGGATCCATATTTAGTTCCCAGTACCCATATGGTAGTTCACAGCCATCTGTAATGCCAGTTCCAGAGGTCAAATGATCTCTTCTAGCCTCCATAGACATCAGGTATGCATGTGGTACACAGGCAAACACTTTTTTTTTAATCTTTTAAAGTGTGTGAGAGAGCCAAATATGGTAGCACATGTCTTTAATCTCAGCACTCAGGAAACTGAGGCAAGTGGATCTCTGTGAGTTTCAGTACAGCCTGGTCTACATAGCAAGTTCCTGGCTAGCCAGGGATACATAGTGAGGTCCTGTCTCACAAATAGAGTATTTGGGAGAAGGGCATACATAGGTTCATTACAAATACCTTACCATTTTACATATGGCACTTGAGCATCTATGAGGTTTTGTTGTTTTTTTTTTTTTTTGGTTGTTTGTTTTATTTTTTGAGACGGGGTTTCTCTGTAGCTTTGAAGCCTATTCTGGAACTAGCTCCTGTAGCCCAGGCTGGCCTCAAACTCACAGAGATCCGTCTGCCTCTGCCTCCCGAGTGCTGGGATTAAAGATGTGTGCCACCACTGCCCGGCTGAGCATCTATGAATTTTGACAATCTACGAGGGTCCAGATTCTAAACCATGTGGATATTGAGGAATGATTAATTGTAAATTAATCATTAATGTAAATTAAGTGTATTTTCCAGCTACATTTAGTGGATCACTTTACCTCCAAAGTATTTTATTATAATTACACAGGAGTGCATGCAAAGGACCAGGAAGTAAGGAAAGAGATCCTGGGTCCCAAGGTTTAAAAGACTGACTCCCTGAACCCAAGAGGAGATAGAAAACTAGCAGGACAGCCAAAAGGAGCAGAGTCCACGGCCTGCCACTGCCAGTAACCTTGAAGCAGGAAAGAGGTAAGGTCTGGGAACTGGGAGTCGAGCCAAGAGGCTCAAAGTCAAGGCCAACTATAAAAACCAGTGCCTGGTTCTCAGCAAGTGGCCAAGGGGGACAAAGTGTGTGGTCTGATAACTCTCCCCGTCATGAAAACAGCTTTGTCAGGATGAGAAAGCCGCATGTGGCCTAGAGAGCGCTGCTGCAGCCTGGCTCTAGGACCCATGGCTACTTCCTAGTGATCAGTGATCGTTGTTGGGATTCCCTCTCATTGTTGGGATTCCCTCTCGCATTTCACGCAGTCTCAGGCTCAGAGCCACAACCTCCTACATGTGTGCAAGTCAGGTTCTGTGCCATGCATTATTTTTTAATCAGGCGTAAGGCAGGGCATGGTAATTTTAGCATTTGGGAAGTGGAGACATCAGCAGTTTAAGGTCAAACTCAGCTATAAAGAAAGTCAGAGGCTAGCCTAGGCTACAAGAGACCCTGTCTAAAAAAAAAAAAGAAAAGAGGAGGAAGAGGAAAGACTGGAGAGATGGCTCAGTGGTTAAGAGCATCTATTGTTCTTCCAGAGGACTAGCATTCAGCACCAAGATGCAGTCCACAACTGTCTGTGACTCCAGTATCCGGTATCCGGGAGATCTGACACTCTCTTCTGACTTTTAAAGTATGCATGTGGTACACACACATACATGCAATGCAGCCAAAACACCTAGACACACAAAAATAACAAATCTTTTTAAAAAACAAAATAAATGACTGGATGATTTGACTAGAGGAAGTGAGTGTAAGATATAATGCGCTGTGTGGATGAAATGTCCTAACGAAGTTCACTATCTTATGTACTAATTTTAAAAATTCCTTTTAAAAGCTCAGGCAGTAATGGCAAACACCTTTAATTCCAGCACTTGGGAAGCAGAGGCAGGCAGATCTCTGTGAGTTCAAGGCCAGCCTGGTCTACAAAGGATAGCTGGGGCTGCCTCAAAAAGACAAATAAAAAAAATTAAATCTAGGAGATATGAGAGCTGGGCATTGCGGCACACTCCTTAATCCTAGCACTTGGGGGTAAGAGGCATGTGGTCCCTATGAATCTGAGGCCAGCCTGGTCTACATAGTGAGTTCCAGGACAGCCAGGGCTATGTAGAGAGATCCTGTCTCAAAACAAGCAAACAATATGTTCTGGGGAAAGGAAATAGAAATATATTTTAGTAATCTGACAAATATGTATAATACAGATAATGATCTATAATATAACATGTAATAAAAGGGCCAATGATATGGCTCAATGGGTAAAGGCACTTGCCATAAAAACTTGGCAGCCTGAGTTAGAGTCACACAGAGATGGAAGGAGAGAACCAACTCTACAAAGTTTTCCTCTGGCCTTCACATGCCTTGTCACCAGTGCATACACAAAAAAATAGCAACATACATAATACATAGTATATTGTAATATGTAACTATGATATACAATATACATTATGTATAAAAATATAACCAGTTATTTATGCATGATCCTCTTTATAACAAAATAAAAAGCCATATTATTAAATTAATAGAGAGTAAAAAGGGGGGCTGGAGAGATGGCTCAGCAGTTAAGAACACTGGTTGCTCTTCTAAAGGTCCTGAGTTCAATTCCCAGCACTCACATTGAGGCTCACAACCATCTATAATGGATTCCAATGCCCTCTTCCACTGTACAAACACGCACACAGAGCACACATATACATAAAATATGTAAGTAAAAATAAATAAGTCTTGTTTTAAAAAAAAGAGCAAAAGGGGCTGGAAAGATGGCTTGCCATACAAGCTTGAAGACCTGTATTTGGATCCCCAAAATCCACATAAATGTTTGGGAGATAGAGATAGATTTGTGGAGTAAACCAGCATAGCCAAGAAAGCAAACTCTGGGTTCAAATAAGAGGCTCTGCTTCAATATTTAAGGTAGAAAATAACTGGAAGACACTGGCTGTTGTAGCAGGAGGTCTTGAAGAGCACTGCTGTCTGGCTTGAATTCCGGAAAGTTAGTACCTAGGCTTTGAACTGCCTTCTGTAATTGTTGCCTTTTGTGATTATTGTCTTTTGTTTGAAGTGTTTGATTATTATTTGAGTTCTTCCTGAAGGATTCAGAGCCTTTGCAAAACTTAGTGGTGGGATGACTTAGAAAACCAAGATATCTCATAGCTGAGAATTGCTTGCTTGGGCAAATGGTTCCTTCAGACAACTCCAGATAAGAGGTTCTGGTATTCAGAAATTGACTTGCTAAGAGGTGTAAATTGTGTAACAATAAAAGGAGGTTTTTGTGAAGCAACGGGTAGTCAGTTCACTGGCTTTCCTGCTGCTCTGTTAGGTCAAAATTCATCTTGGTAAAACTCAATATAAACTCAGAGACAGAAATTGGGGTTCAACCTGAAGATCCAAAAAGCAAAGCAGCCAGCTACTGGCTCTGACCTCGAACTTCAGTCTGAAATAGTGATCCTGCCTCCAGGAATCTCAAAATGACACTAAAACTGAGAGCTGTCTCCTCCTGTTTTATAATCCTCTCTAGGGCTGGGATTAAAGGTGTGCACCACCCAGTTTCTATGGCAACTAGTGTAGCTACTGGGATTAAAGGTGTTTGTTACCACTGCCTGGTCTGTAAGGCTGACCAGTGGGGCTCTTGTGCCCTCTGATCTCCAGGCAAGCTTTATTTATTAAAATACAAATAAAATACAAATGAAATGCCACTACATCTTGGAGTGACCTTAATTCTTCCATGGACTCATGCAAGAGAGAACACCGACAGGATGTCACCGTCTCTCCACAAGCATGTGCACACACATACAAACATGCATGCACACAGCCATGCATACCACATACACCGAAACACAAAAGAGTAAAAGAAGACAACTCAAGATATTAAGTTTTTAAAGGAAAAGGGACGTGCATTGCAGGGGGACATAGGTGTACCTCTTGAATCCCAGGACAGGCTCAGCTGACCACACAGTGACCTGATTTGGTGACTATAGGGTGGTCAGAATGCTCCAGCAGCTCTTAGATTTTCTCTGATCTTTTTTTCTGATACTCAGTTGACAAGGAAGAGAGGAAAGGGCCACTGTAGTTTCCCTATTCCCATATGATGGGTCCATCCACAGAGAAAAGGGCCCTAATGCTAGATCCCAGGTTTATTGGAGACACAGACCCAGGTTATGTCAAGAATCCTTTTAATTCTATTCAGTAACAGTGAGGGGGTTAGGGAGATCACACACAGACATATGACTCCAAAGAAGATGAGGAATATATACATACATACATACATACATATATGTTTATATATATTATATATACGTGTGTGTGTGTGTGTGTGTGTGTGTGTGTGTGTGTGTGTGTGTGTGGATTTAAAGTTAGTTTGGTATCAAAGCTAATGGGTAGGGTAGCTCTGGCTGCAGTCAGCAGAGAGACTCTGCTCACCAAGCCCAATAAGAGACACAGAAACACAAAGTGCCATATGAAAATAACAATTTAATTTGCTAAGGATACAGCAACTTCTACCTGCCCTGTACTTAGTTCTCCTAGGTCTACACAAGCAAGGTCCCCTGTTCCCTCTGCAGGTAGATGTTCAGCTAGGAACATAAAATGACCTGAGATGAGGCCCTGATCATAGGTGAGCAGGGGCCTGGACTGAGTCCTTTCGGCCTTCACCAGCAATGGGCCGGCCTCGCTCCTCCCAGATAGTGAGGCCATCACAGGAGCAGATCTGCTTGGGGTTCTGGAAAAGGCCAGCAGAGCGTGCGATGATGCCACAGGCCAACCTGTGGAAGGATGTATGGTCAGCATGGGCCTTCCCTAGGCCTCCTCAGGGTTCCATGTGCCCCACTGGCACATCAATGTCTCCAGCGGGGGTGGGGGTGGGGGTGGCACAGCTCACCTCTTCCCAGAGTTCCCTGTGATCTTGGATAAGGGATGGTTTCCCCGGCCCAGGTCATCTTCTCCCTCATCAACAACCAGGCTGCGGCCAATCACATCCCACACCTTTGAAGGGAAACAAGAGCCTCAACTCCACTGTCCTTTGAGGAGGGGCCTCACATTCTTCCCATCTTACCTTCAAGTGTTTATCCTCTATCCGGAAAGTGGCTCGGCCATCAGCCCCAGCCAGGATGTTGCCCAGATCTCCCCGGTGCTGGAATGAGACCCCATAGGGAAAAGAAAGTTACACAGTCACGACCAGTATCTTTTGCCTTCCCAGGATCTGATTCCTCATCCCATTTTCCCAAGCTTCTAATTTCCTCCTGCAGGTATCCCCTGCGAGGACTCAAAGAAGATCCTGGACACTCACCACCTTAGAAGTGAAATCCTAGGCAAAAAGCCACCATGCTGCAAAGAACTAGCATTCCCTGTTAGATGCAATTTCTTTCCCTTCAAGCCCGTTGTCTAGCCTGGCTTCCATCCCCAATTAGCTAAGTTCCTGTTCTTTATCTCCAGTTGCTCTGGAAGCCTCCATTCCCCAAGGCTTAAGTTGGCTATGTTTGGTTTTTCTGACCATCACAGTGGCCAGCATTACTTTCCTGGCCGTGGTGATATTTTGTTTGTGCTCTAACAAATAAAGCTTGCCTAAAGATCAGAGTGTGGAACGAGCCCACTAGTTAACTACGGAGGCCAGGCAGTGGTGGCACACACCTTTGATCCCCGCACTTGGGATCTCATGCTTTTAATCCCAGCACTAGCGGGGTAGAGAGACAGGAATATAAGGCAGATGGAGACAGGAGGATTTATAGAGGTAAGAACTAGTGGCTGGCCACTCTGCTTCTTTGATAAAATTTCACCCTCCTATCTGACTCTGGGTTTTTATTATTAAGACCAATTAGAATTTACACTACACCTGACTCCCAGCCTCAAGGAACAAGAGGGAAGAATGTGAGGAGGCAAAGAGATGTTTTTTTGTACTTCTCCCTTAAAGGTGTCAAAGAGGTAGCTCAATGGTTGTAATGCAAGGATGGGGACCAGAGCTCCGATGGCAGCAGCTATGAGAAAGCTTAGCATGGTAGCGCATGCCCATGATCCCAGTGTGAGGGGCGTGGAGATAGGGAGATCCTGGGAGCTCACTAGTCAGCCAGTCTAGTGAAAACAGCAAGCATCCATGAACCCCATATCAGACATAGTGAGCAGTGTACACACTCCCCACTTTTTGTTTGTTTGTTTTTCAAGACTGGATTTCTCTGTGTATCTCTGACTGTCCTGGAACTCACTCTGTAGACCAGGCTGGCCTTGAACTCCGAGATCCGAGATCTGCCTGCTTCTGACTCCAGAGTGCTGGAATTGAAAGCCTGAGCCACCACTGCCCAGTTTCCATACTCACCACTTTTAAGAGCCTCCACTACAGAACAGAATGAGGGCAACAAATACTGCATGTGGGGGTGATCTGAGCAGTGAGCACAGAAGTGAGAAGTGACAGGACCTGAGCAGTGAGCACAGAAGTGACAGGACCTGAGCGGTCAGCACAGAAGTGACAGGACCCAAGCGGTCAGCACAGAAGTGACAGGACCTGAGCGGTGAGCACAGAAGTGACAGGACCTGAGCGGTGAGCACAGAAGTGAGAAGTGACTGACAGGACCCGAGCGGTCAGCACAGAAGTGACGGACAGGACCCGAGCGGTCAGCACAGAAGTGACAGGACCCGAGCGGTGAGCACAGAAACCTACATCTGAGCAAAGAAATCGTTTCCAACCTAATTCATGAGCAGACACAAATGCCTCGGCTGGAGTGAGCTGGTCCCCACCATCTCACTGCTGAGCAACGAAGAATGTCACTTCTCCAGTCATAGTGGCACACATCTTTAATTCCAGCATTTGGGAGGCAGACAGAGCTTCGTGAGTTTGAGGCCAGCCTTGTCTACACAGAGAGTTCCAGGACAGCCAGGGCTACATAGAGAAACTATACCAAGTTAAAAAAACAAAAACAAAACAGGCTAGAGAAATGACTCAGAGGTTAAGAGCACTGGCTGCTCTTCCAGAGGTCCTGAGTTCAATTCCTAGCAACCACATGGTGGCTCACAACCATCTGTAATGAAATCTGGTGCCCTCTTCTGGCCTGCAGACAGAACACTGTATTTATTAATATATAAATCTTAAAAAACAAAAAACAAAGCCGGGCGGTGGTGGCGCACGCCTTTAATCCCAGCACTCGGGAGGCAGAGGCAGGCAGATCTCTGTGAGTTTGAGGCCAGCCTGGTCTACAAGAGCTAGTTCCAGAACAGGAACCAAAAAACTACAGAGAAATCCTGTCTCGAAAATCAAAAAAAAAAAAAAAAAAAAAACAAAAAAAAAACCATAACAAAAAAAAAAAAAAAAAAAAAAAAAAAAAAACCCTCAGGAAAAAAAAAAGAACTGAAATTTGTCTTCTACTTTATCTTATCTAGACGAACAGCTGGCACCTGGTATTTTTTGTCAGTCACATGCCCTATGCTAAAGACGTTAGTGGTAGAGAATTCAAGGTGGGGAAGATAACAAGGACTTTGCCCTTTGCCAGATGTTTCTGGGGTTGAATAAGCCAGGCAGCACGACTGAAGGCACGACCTTGCAAGGGGGTCGGGGAAAAACAGCCTTTTCAATTCCCTCCCCTAAGAACTAGTCACAGAGAGGCCTTCAATGTCACCCCAGGATACTGGGCCCAGCCTGTACTCTGCGTCCTGAGGAACCAAGAAGGGTCTCTGCATAGTGTGTGGCAAGGCTCCTTCCTGCATCGGAGAAAGCCGCTGGTATAGTAGAAAGGACTAGAAAGTGAGAAGGGAAGGAACCTGAGAGACTGTTAGCAGGTATACAAGAGACAGCCAGGCTTGGATGTAATTGCTCACACTGATTTTAATTCCATCTGGACAAGTCAGCTGCTGACATCTTAGGAGAAACTTGCTGAATACCGTGTGGTCTTTACCCTCCAGTCTTGCTCATTTTTAGTCCATTTTCTGGAGAGATGGCTCAAATGGTTCAAAATTCAAATAATTTTAGAGTCTTATACATGCTAAGTATATGCTCTACAAATAGGTTACACTCATAACTTTTTGGTTTTTTATTTTTACCTTTTGTGTGTGTGTGTGCACATGCGCGCTCACACGTGCACATATATGTATGTGCCTTTGCACATCAAAGCAAGACAACTCATAGGAGACAGTTTTCTCCATCATGTGGGTTTCTGGGGTCAAACTCAGGTTGTCAGGATCAGCAACAAATGTCTTTACCCCATTTTGTTTTGCTTTACAGACAGGGTCACATGTGACCCTGAGTAGCCTTGAACTTGCTATGTGCCAAGGCTGGCCTTAAATTCCCAATCTTCCTGTGTCTACCTCCCAAATGCTGGGATTACAAACAGTATCACTATACCTAGGATAATCCTCTCTGGTTTTGTTTCCTGAGTCCCTTCTGATCCCCTGTCCCAAGTGGGGTCTGAGGGCAAGGACACCAGTCCCAAGGTTATCTTTGTCTTTCAGAAACCTTTCTGCTCTGTCATGACTTAGATGGTTTCCTCTGCTGGACCAGGCATCCCCAAGCTCACCTTGTCTACATGCAGAGCTCCTCCTCCTCCTTCAAAAACCCAAGGAGTCAGAGGCCGCACGGATGCCCCTTCCTGTACTTGCATTCTTTGTGATTTCTCACTTGTGTGGCCTGGATCGAGGATCATTTCCTGGACTAGATCACAGCATGAATCTGATGCCCTCTCATTCTCTGATGCACGCGTCCCGAGAGACACCAGCTGTCTAGGGAAGTTCCTGTGGCACAAGACTGATATCTGGCCAATAGCCAAGGCCGGCCAGCAGCAACACTGCCAACTGCCAATAGCCATCAGGACAGCAGATCCTTTCCCTGTTGAACTCCATGATTGAGGCTCCAAAAGACTTTGAGCCAGAAAAACCCAGGTTTCTTTCCCAGAGAAACTGGGAGATAATAAATGCTTTATGTCACTTTATGCCCCAATATTAGTGGCATTTAATTCAAGGCAACATTACTTACAGACTGATCACAAGCATGACATTGTGCAAATAGACAAAAGAACAAGTCTATCCCACCTCAGAGCAGGGAAGAAGAACTTTGACCATTAGAGAAGTATGGAGCTATCAAAGGTCCAAAAATGAGCTACATGCTTTAAGAGGCACACGGGCTGCCAGGTGGTGGCACACATCTTTAATCCCAGCACTCAAGAGTCAGAGGCAGGTGGATCTCTGTGAGTTTGAGGCCAGCCTACTCTACAGAGTAAATTTCAGGACAGCCAGGACTGTTTTGCAGAGAAACCTTGTCTCAAAAAAAAAAAAAAAAAAAAAGAGAACCAGGCAGTGGTGGCGCATGCATTTGGGAGGCAGAGATGTGTGGATCTCTGTGAGTTCAAGGCCAGCCTGGTCTACAAGAACTAGTTTCAGAACGGGCTCCAAAGCTACAGAGAAACCCTGTCTTGAAAAACCAAAACAAACACCCACACCCCCCCCAAAAAAAAAAAACCCAAGAGAGGGGGGGGGGAGAAAGGAAAGAAAAAAAGTAAAGAAATTCAAAACAGACAGAGACTGTGAAATGCTCTAGACCAACATGTCTTATGTACATGGATTTTGGTGGTGGTGTTTCATTTTGTTTTATTTTAGAATATTTTCTTTAAAGAAAAAAAGTTTTTGAGGTAAGTCTCACTGTGTATCCGTTTGGCCTGGAACTCAGGCTAGATTCAAACTTAAATCACTTGTAGTGAGAGAAGCCCACCATCTTGGGGAGGGCAGGCGCAGTGGCAAGAGAAGCTGCCCAAGAAATGGCTGCTGCAGGGGGTCGGGGAGACATGACGGCTTCAGAAGCTGCTGTGTAATTCCGTGCCATGTGTTGGATGCCAAATGTTTTTACCTAAGTTGTTCTATTAGCAATGAAGACTTGGGAGTCAGGTGTTGGGGTAAAAAGCCTGCTAGAACAGAGAAGTAGCAGAGGAGTGACTTTCCTTTTTTGACCAGAGACCCAGCAAGATTGTCTCTCCATGCGACCCAGATCAAAAAGACCTGGAATCTCTAAGTCCCTCCCTACTCCTTCCGGAGGGTCTTCTCCATTCGTCTCCCTGGGTCCTCTGTACTTTCTATGGCTAATTCTTGTCAACTAGTCACTGGCTAGTTTCAAACTCTTTATGTAACCAAGGATGACCTTGAAGTTTTGGTTTTCCTTTCTCTACCTCTCAAATGTTGAGACGGCAGGCATGAGTCACTGTGCTCTGCTGTTTGTCTTGATGCCAGTTCATAACTTCCTGGCACAAAAATCAGTAGAATCATGATACAAGCTGGCCATCCCAGCCCCATGGAACTGTGGTAGAAGTCGAGCATTTCTGTTGCAGATCCCACATCTAGATGTTACAAATTCTAAGACTCTGATAAGAGTTTAGCTTATTTTTAATTAGGAGGGCTCAACCAGTAAAGTGTATGAAAATATTTAGAATTGTAGGGCTAGAGAGATGGGTCAGTGGTTAAGGGTACTTACTGTTCTTTCAGAAGACCCAAGTTCAGTTCCCAGCACACATGTTGGGTGGCTCACAGTTACCCGAAATTCCAGCTCCAGGGGATTCAACACCCTCTTCTGGCCCCCACAGGAACCCATACACAATCAATGTGCTATCCACACATATGGAGACATATATTATACATATGAGCAAAACAAAAATTCATCTTCAGAGCTGTGCATCATGGTGCACACCTTTAATTCTAGCATTTGAGAGGCAAAGGAAGGCAGCGCACTGGAAGCGTGACTCTAGCCTGGTCTACCCAGTGAGTACCAGGCCAACTAGGGATGTGTCATGTTATGGGATGTTTGATCTCACTGTGACACTCTGAGACTGTGTTAATAAAATTAACCTTGGGTCAGGGGGCAGAGCCAGTGACTAGTTGACAAGAATTAGCCATAAGAAAGTATGGAGGACCCAGGGAAACGAATGGAGAAGACCCTATCTCAAACAAAAATGATAGAAAATTTAAACAAATTCTGGAGTCCTGAGAGGATCCAAGAAGGAACTGGAGTTTTCAGCTCCTGGAACGAGAACTCAACGTCTTTGTCTCCAAGTACAGGGAGGAGGACTCCTCCGAGAAAGGAGGTGCTTAGAGGTGTGCAGCAGAGCACCAAGGAACAGAAAATCTCCAAGGGAGAAAGCAATGTTCTTATGTCAGCTAATTTTGATTATAAATTTGATCGGATTGACAAACACCTAAGAAATATGTAAAGCACACTTCTAGATGTGCAAACCATGAGGGCTTTGGCATAATCAATGGATTAATCTCTTGATGGATCCACGATATATTGGCATTACTGGGAGATGGTGAAGGTAGGAGGTGGAGCTTGGTTGGAGGAAATAGATCCCTGGAAAAAAGTCCTTCAGGGCGGGATCTTGCCTGTCTCTTCCTGTGACCCTTTTCTCTATTTTCTAGCTACTACGATGTGAAATGTTCTCCACCATGACCTCCTTGCTCCACCATGACCTTCCTGCTCAATCAAACAATGGAAAAATTAACAATACAGACGCAGTCAGCTAAGACAAAGAGCACTAAGGTGGCAGGAAACTCCCTGAAGACAGAAAAAGAATTCTATGGTGGAAAATGAAACCCCAGTGTTACTGGGAATGCAGCTCAATGGCAGAGCAACTTGCCTAGCATGTGTGTGGCCTTGGGTTCCATGCCTAGCACCACAAGAAAGGAAATGGCTAAGGGAAGAAGGGATGAGGGGCAGGGCAGGAAGCAAAGAGGAAAAGAAAGAAGCCCCAAGGCTCCCTGTCAAGAGTATCTTTCTACACAACCATAGAGTTCCCCCACGAGACTATAACGTCCTCAGGGCAGGCACTGAACTCTACTGCACTGTATCCCAAAGACCTTGATCACAAGAAGTATAAAGTCACTAAGCTAATCAACATCAGATGAGAGGGAAAGACCCACACATAAAGCAATCACAGTCCAAGATCCAAGAATTGCCTGCCTACCTCTGAGTCCGTGGATTCTCTCTATGCCCAAACCCAGCCCAAACCTACACTTACCCGATCAGTGTCCTGAGGGCCCCCATGAGATGCTCCATCAGGGTTAAAATGGTCCCCACAGCTAAGGATGAAAATTAGCAAATAGGTATCCAAACAGTAGTGTCTGGGCCCTCTTCTCTGACAGCCTTTATTCAGTCCCTCATTTATTCAACAGATTGAACGCCAGGATTTGGGCAAAGAATAGAAATTGGCACATGGATTATACCTTCCTTGAGTTTCTGCTTCAGGAGACACAGAAGAGTAAACACCAATCATACTGCAGAAGACACTGACAGACATGGGGCCTCTTCCTTCCCTGTGTTCAGGAGTCACCCTCTATTTCAGATCTTGACTCAAATCCTCTGAGGCCTTTCATATGTCGCTTATAACCTCTTTAGGCCTCAGTTTCCTCATGTGTACACTGGGCCTGTGTATACATGCCCCCACCAGAGAACTTTTGAGGACAGAAAATGAAAGTGTGTAGCTACAGGGATGCTACAGATGACTTACCTACTGCAATCCTTTGTGAGATCCCCAAACTGATGGACATGGAATCCATGCAGCCCGGGTTCCAGGCCATCAATGGTTCCCTCAATCAGGCAGAGCTCAGAGGTCAGCTGTAGGAAGCGGACCACCCCCTGTATGGCGTTACGGCCCTCCAGAATGGCTACTGCTGCTCCCAGATTCTCTGCAAGGTATGAAATACTTACTGTTTTTCCATCTCACCCAGTCCCTGATAAACCAGCCTGATTCCATGTTAAGATTAGAAGCCATCTTATTAGAAGGTCAAAATAAGTTCATTCCTGTTTTTTATAAAACTTGGGTTTGACCATGTATCGACCCATTTTCTGGATTCTGATATGTTCTACACCCTCCACCCTGACCTCCACCCTGAGAAGGTAAGATGTTATGCCGAGTTACCCAAGCCTTAGAACCCTCCTAGCCTTGCCATTTTCGGGGCTTCATAAGCCCTACGTTTTCCTATGTTCAAAGCTATTTTCTCAAACCTTGCTTTAGGAAGATAGCCCTATCTAACAGAAAATAAAGCTTGCTTAATTCAACTAAAAGAATTTGGGTAATAGTCTTTAATCTTAACATTAACATTAACATCCTGTCCTTTCGGCAGCTCAGAAAGGTCAGGGAAGGAATCTCACATAACTTTCATAACTCCCCAAAGCCAATCCGGCCCAATCCTGAGATTCCTGCGCTTAGATTACACCAGCTCTTGCTCCAGCCCGCCAACCCCAGAGGCCAGGTGACTATAAGTATCACTCACGTAACTGACTGCTGCCCATGCCCTTGAGTACAGCCTGCCTCCCTGTGCTTTCCAGGAGCGCTTGCACCTCCTGGCTGGGAAGAGTGGTATGCACCAACACCGTTTGGTTCTCCAGTTGCACTTCCACACTCTGGACACCTGGCAGAGAGAGAGGGAGAGGGCAGGAAAGGCCTGGCATCACATGCTGATGGTACAGCATTTCCCCATCCCCATCTCTACAAAGCTTCATATGACCAGAGGTAAGCCTGGAAGCTCCTTTCTATTATTAAGAACTTGGTGTGGTATTTTTGTGAGTCCTGCATGTAATGTGTAATGTGAGGAGTGGAACTCAAAGGCCTCTCCCACACTAGACAAGCACTCTGTCACTGAGCACGGACTGTTACACACGTTAGCAAAGGGAGGACCACTGCTCCACCCTGAGAGCTGACATTGAGCACGTATCATGGACTAAGGTCTCTTTTTTTATTGAAGATTTACTTATTATATGCATGAGGGCTTTACCTACATGAGTGTATGTGCATCATTTGCATGCAGCACCTGCAGTGGCCCTAAGAGGACATCGGATCTCCGGGAAGTAGAATTACAGACTGCTGTGAGCCACCATGTGGGTGTCAGATACGGAATCCAGGTCCTGTGCAAGAGCAGCCAGTGCTCTTCCCACCGAGTCATCCCTCCAGCCCATTAAGCCCTTTTTTGGTGTTGTTTTACCTACATTGCTTCATTTCATATTTACAGTAGCCTGGGAATTGATCTCTGTTTTGTGGATAAGGATATCAAGGCACAGAACAATGAAGCAATTTATTGAAATTAGGTAGGCGGCAGAATGCAACTCAGTCCAGACAGCTTAGCTACAAAGCAAAAACAATTACCCCCAAACCTTCTACTCACCCTAAGAAGGGCCCTAGCCCAGGCTTCCTAGGACTCCCCAACCCACACGTGCACCTTCTAACTCCCATTTCTCCTGAGCCAGCCACCGGCACTGATTACAATCCTTTGTGTGTTTTGAAATAGTAAGAGAAAATCTAATGGAAAGGGAGCCATTTCATTAAAAGTAGCACATTCTGGTCAAAGCTTTTCCAAGATGTAGTAGGGCTTGCTGCTTCCTGCAAAGCATTCTCGCTGGGAAAACAGATAAGTGGGACTTTAGTTGAACACAGAGCAATTTCAAGGCTTTAGTGAGTTTCTTCGACACTCAAAAAAAGAGTCTTCTGATAACCATGCTTTCTGGTCTGAGAGGTGAAACCAGTTTGGCTTTTTCATAGCTGGGCAGGAGAGTTTCAGTGTACAGAACACACTGAGCGAGAGAGTTACCCAAGGTCTTGGGCAAGAGAACCTTACTCTCCTCCCTGGGGCAAGTGGGAGAAGTTCCAACTTCACATCTGCCGGACAGTAATTGTGGCCTCTCTTTTCTCCTCACTGAGCCCCACCAAAGCCTGGCCTGGCCATGCTCCAAGAGTCACCTGCCAAACAGAACTGTCGCTCTGCTGGAGACACTGCCTTGCCTTCTTCCAGTTCAGACCGAGGCTGCGAATTTAAGAGGGGATAAGCCACAAAAGCATTCCCTTCTGCCCCCCCCCCCACTAGGAGTAAAATATCACTTCTCCTGGGAGTTCTTGGGTCTGGGAATCCACCCTATGCCCAGGCCAGGCTATCAAAAAACCTTATCTGAGCCAGGCGGTGGTGGGCACACCTTTAATCCCAGCACTCGGGAGGCAGAGGCAGGCGAATCTCTGTGAGTTCAAGACCAGCCTGGTCTACAAGAGCTAGTTCCAGGACAGGCTCCAAAACCACAGAGAAACCCATTCTCGGGAAAAAAAAAAAAAAAAAAAAAAAAAAACTTATCTGCTGTGTGTGCAAAACACATTCAGGTCTCAGCACTTATCCTAGATGCCTTACTTCTCCTTAGTCTGCTCAAGACCCTATCTATGGATTCCCTGTTTTCTTTGTTGACTCTTTTTTTTAAAGATATTTATTTATTTATTATGTATACAGTATACAATATTCTGCCTGCATATATGCCTACACGCCAGAAGAGGGTGTTAGATCTCATTACAGATGGTTGTGAGCCACCATGTGATTGCTGGGAATTGAACTCAGGTCCTCTGGAAGAGCAGGGAGTGCTCTTAACCGCAGAGCCATCTCTCCAGCTCCTTCTTTGTTGACTCTTTAGTATAGTGGTTATCAACCTTCCTAATGCTGAGATCCTTTAACACAGCTCCTCGTGTTGTGGTGACTCCCAACCATAAAATTATTTTCAAGGCTACTTCATAACTATAATTTTGCTACTGTTATGAATCATAATGTAAATATCTGATATGCAGGACATCTGATATGCAACTCGTGAGAAGGTTGTTCAACCCCCAAGGGGTCGCAATCCACGGATTAAGAACCACTGCTTTGGAGCTGGAGATGGTTCAGTGGTTAAGAGCACTAGCTGATTTTCCAGAGGCCTTGAGTTCAATTCCCAGCAAACAGGCGGTGGCTCACAACCAACTACAATGAGATCTGGTGCCCTCTTCTGGCATGCAGGCATACACGCAGTCAGAACACTGTATATATAATAAATAAGTAAATCTTAAACAAAACAAAACACTGATTCAGTATCTTTCCACATAAAATTGAAGGTGATTTTTTTGGTGTGTGTATGTGTGTTATATGCATGCATGTGTGTATGCATGTTCCCGAGTATGGGGACATATACTTGGATGGTACATATGGAGGCCATGTGTTTTCCTTGATTGCTATCTTTTATGGTGAGGCAGGTTCTGTCGCTTGAACCCAGAGCTCAGTTATTTGGTTAGTCTAGTTGGCCAGCTTGCCCGGGATCCCTATCTCTACCTTCCGAGTGCTGGGACTGCAGGTGGGCTGCCACACCTGTGTGGCATTTATATAGGTGCTGGGAATCTCATACTGATGCAGCCATCATTTCCACCAGCTCAGCCGTCTCCCTAACCCCAGCACACATGCAAGAAAACACACACACACACATATAAAATAAAACAAAGTTAAAAAATAAAAATAAACCTTAAGAAAAAATCTGCTGCCCCAGGGCCAGCCAGATAGCTCAGCAGGTAAACTATTTTTGGCACAAGGCCGACAGCTGGGAGCAGGGAACAAATCCACAAAGTTGTCCTCTGACCTCCACATGCACAACTCCCCTCCCACAAACACACCATACACGAATTCACCAATAATAAATTTAAAACTCGGTTCCAGACCGGGTGGTGGTGGCACACACCTTTCTCATACTAGGGAGGCAGAGACAGCAGATCTCTGTGAGTCGAAGGCCAACTTGGTCAAGACAACCAGGGCAGTCTCAAAAAAAAAAAAAAAAAAAAAAGAAAGAAAGAAAGAAAAACAGTTCCCCCAGTCCCCCTCTGTAAGCCTTCCCTCTCAGTTAGTTCCCTGAGATTAACTGGGCTCTCATTACATGCTCAAGACTTGCAACAACTAATTCATTCTTCATGGCAATTCTGAGTTATGAACATCATTCAAACACTGCAGAAACAGAGGCATAGAAAGCAAGCACGAAGCCATTGTGCTAGTTTGTGGCAAAGAAGGCATTTGAATGCAAACAGATCAAACTCCGGAGTGCCTCTGTCTCACTGCTAGACACACTGCCCCTCCCCCAACCAGCAACCGGACTCCAGACCCTTCTAATCGCCTTCCTTCCCATTCCCACAGTGGCTTCCCAAGGAAGCATTCTGTGAATGCTCTTTTGGCAAAGCTTGTATCATCTTTACCTGAGCATAGGGGTAAAGGTTTTTCCTAAGAAGCCCCCAGTGTCTATTCTACACCTGCTGAAAGATTGGATGAACATTTTAAAGCCAGTTTCCGTGCCCTGAAGACGACTCTGCCTTCCATCTTTCCAGTTGTGCCAGGTCACCTGCAAATAAGCTCTCTAAGCAGGGCCAAGACTGCTGTTTGCTTTATCAGAACGGTGGTGTTTCCCAAGCAAGACCTCAGATGTTCCCGAGAACGCCCTCGATAGGAGCTACACACTGTGGCTACCTCCAGAGCTCAGCGGCGGGAGGAGCAGAGTTCAGAGTTTTGGCAAGCCAAGTTTGAGACCAGCGCGCTGGACTCTGCCTTTGGGTCTCTGTGTGACTCTGAGAAGTTTCCTTTCGTTCTCTAGATACCTTTCTGAATCTGTAACAACAGGTATACTGCTGAAGACAGAGCTCTGGGCTGATCCCAGAAAGGTTTATTCTGCTCCTACCTGCCACTCCTTTCAGGGTCCTGTGCACCGCGTCCACGCAGCTCTGACAGGTCATCTGCACTGCAAACTCCAGCTGTAAGGGCAGCAGGGCCGAGGTACACGTTAGGCATTACCCTGATTCACCACCTTCCCTAGGATGACTCTGGGCATCCACCGCACATGGCTTCTGTTCAAGTTCCTTCTTCATTATCTCTTGGGCATTCAAGGATGGTGGTCTCACCCTCCCACACCCACAATGCGAGGGGCATACCTGTTCTAACCCCTGGATTTCACCTCTGCCCAGGAGCCTGCTCTTTCCAGGCTTCCCAAGATAACGATCATCCCCAAGGGCTGGAGCTATGCGAGGCTCCACAAGAAACCTTCACTCACTGCGCACATGGTCCCACCGTTCCCGGAATCCGAAGCCATCCTGGATGTAGTCAACCCAGGCCCCGGGCCGCAAAACAACTTAAGTCCAACACTGCTGAGTTTTGTGGTGTGGGCGGAGCCTCGGGAGCCACCCTTTGCTCCACCTCCTTGGCGCTTGCGCGTGCTAGGCCCAGGCCCACAGTCAACCCAGAAGGGGTACCGGGCTGCGCAGGCGCATTGATGCCATCCGCCCTGGTTTCCTTAGTAACCGCTTGGCGTCCTCTACAGGCTCTGAGGGCGCCACTTGCGTAAAGATGGAGCCACAGAATCAGGAGCCTGACCTCAAGCCGATTTACCACCGGTTGCTGAGTCCACTGTCGCTCTTCCCCCGCAAGGAGCCGCCTCCAGAACCTCTGAAGCGCTCCTTACAGGAGGTCTCGACTTTGCAATCCATCCCACTCGCGAAGCTAAAAGTGGGGCCGCTGTGCCGCCTGGTATCAAAGCGACTTGCAGGCAGCGGGCGGGCGGCGCGGGTGACTCCCAAGGATCGACTCCGTCTCACTCAGGTTATCCTAGAGGAGCTGAAGTGTAGCTGGCAGGAACCTCCTACAGAACCTATTTTGAACTACGAGAACAACCAGAAGCTGCGGAAGCGGCTGGAGTCTTACGTACTGATCTGCAGTGAGCAGCTCTTCATACGCTATCTGCACCTGCTGGTGACCCTGCCGGCCACTAGAAAGGTCTTCACAGAATCAGCCACCCTCAGCCGGTTGGCAGCCAACCTTGCCAGGGATTGCGCAGTCTTCCTCACCAGTCCCGATGTCTACCGCTCCCTGCTGACTGATTTTCAGACCCTGCTGAATTTAGAGCAGACCCAGAGAGGCTTATCCAAGCTGCGCCCCCCAGCCTGTCCTCCTGGGACTTTCAAATTCTGTCCAATCCCCTGGCCTCACAGCACTGGCTTGGACCAAGTGCCATGCTCTAGCCTCAACCTGAACTACCTAGTCCAACTCAGCCGCCCATATGATTTCTCCAGTGAGCCCGAACCTGATCCAGTGAAGGAGTTGAAATCCATCCCCCAGCTGAAGGGTAGAAAGCGGCTTCTCTGGGTGCCCTCCATGAAAAGGGAAAAAGAAGTTGAAGTGATACCCTCACAGATGGTACCACTGCTTAGCCATTCTCCTCCCAGTAGTGAGATGCCCCCCTTCCCCACTTCACGAATCTACCCCAGGCTCCTGAGGGGCCAGTCCATGCCCTGTCTTCGTGGAGGGTGGAATCTGGCAGATGAGTTGGGCCTCTCTCCTCTCTCCCCTCATCCCCTCACCCCACTGGTCTTGGCTCCAGAGAGTAAACCACTGCAGTTTGGGGACATGGTGGTTGAGGATCTGAAGCAGATGACAAAGAGCATGGCAATGGAGTGGGCTCACTACTCACCGCTGGAATGGGGCCTGCCCCCCCTCCTCGGGGTCCTTACCAGGCGCCTGACTGCCGAGTACCACATGGAGGACTTGCAGAAAATGCTGAAGAGCCTACAGGAAGAAGAAGCCTCTGGACAGTGGGATCTCCACCTCCCAAGAATCACTCCACTTCACCCACAACCAGTAACCATGACTTTGAAGCTACACGATCAGGTGGTGGTCCAAGTGGCTACTGTGCAGCTCTCGGACAGATGCTTTTCTGACACTTTCCACGTGGAGGGGGCTGGAGTCCTATACAATCACCTGACTGGGGAACTGGACTGCAAAGCCATCGAAGAAATGGATGCTGACCGTCTTGTTGGCAATAGCACCAAAGAGGTCTACAAGGAATTGATGAGCCGAGTCCCTACTAGTCACTTCTCTTTTGATGAAGGACCTCAGATCGAGCCCTCAGCAGATAAAGATTGGTCTAACTACCTGTCCTCAGCTTTCATATACCAAGATAAGCATAGTCCAGTCATCAACCATAATCTGGTCGGGATTTTCTCCAAGAGAACAAGCACTCAGCTGTTGTCCCTGGAGAAGGTGCCTTCTCTCACGTTATTCCCAAAGCGCAAAAGCTGGGACAAGCGGCCAAACAGGGGTGTATGGATGAACTGGTGGAAAAGCTCTGTATCTGTGGAAGACTACTTAAAGTACCTCACCACTCAGGAGACGGATTTCCTCCATGTCGTCTTCCAGCTGTATGATGAAGAGGCTTCTGTGGAGATGTCGGTCCCTGCCAAAGAGTCCGTGGAGATTCAGCACCCTCCTCCCCTGCTGGATGATGAAGAGCCAGAATTTGTGCCAGGAGAGTGGAATTGGAGTTCAGTGATAGAGGACAGCTCAGGATTTGGGAAAACCCACATCCTAAGCCTGCAGCAGCGTCTAGAACGACTGTGGGTCATGTTGGAAGTCCCTGACCAGAGCCGGCTGGACATGGTCATTAAGTACAGTTCCAATGCGCGCCTGCAGCAGCTACCAGCACTGATCAGGGCCTGGGAGCGGGTCCTGAAGCCCATTCAGATGCGGGAGTTGTTGCTAGGGAGACTGGAGTGGTTTGAACGGCAAGCCTCTGACCCCAACCGGTTCTTTCAAAAGCCTGATTTGTTGCTGAGTCAACTCCTGGAGGAGAATCGGTGCCGTAGCCATATCCAAAGAAAGCTGAATCTAATGGAGTCTTCTTTGATTTCCTTGCTGGAAAAGATAGAGTTAGTCTTTGGGGAGCCAGTGACCTTTAAGGGGCGTCGCTACCTAGAGAAGATGAAGCATGACAAAGTGGAGATGCTCTACTGGCTCCAGCAGCAGCGGCGGGTTCGCGATCTGATCAGGGCCCAGAAAGCCTTCCACCAATCGTCCACGTTCACAAGGAGCAACAGCCGGGCTTTAATAGCTCCTGGGAATACTCCCATTGCCCGCTAAGAGGGCCAAGTGTCCTCAAATCCCTTCCTCCCCCCCAAACATCCACACACTCACATGACCTCTCAATGGCTTTAGAACAACCATGGATATTTCTACAAGGGACTGAGATTCTTTTTCTTAGCGTTCTAGATAAAAGGATTCCCTCAAACCTGGTGTTCCATGTACGCCAGCTGTGCTGCAATACAACCAAAGTCCTTCATCAGATGGTCCCTTGGGGATCATTATAACAGAGAGAGTCAGACAGAGCCAGTCGTGATCTTTAAAACAATCCAGTTTAGCGTCACTATCTTGCTATATTAAACCAGTTGATTAGAGCTTTTGTTTAGGCTCAGTAGCATAATACTGTTGTTGTAGTTTTCTTTTTTTCTTTGGCTCTTGGCTCTTTGGGGGCCCACCACCCAGCTCCCAAATAAATCATACACAGAGTCTTATTCTTACTTATGAATGCCCAGCCTTAGCTTTACTTGTTTCTTGACAGGTTTTTTTTTGCCAGTTTTTTAAAATTATTTATTTACTTATTATGTGTACAACATTCTGTCTGCGTGTATGCCCGCAGGCCAGAAGAGGGCACCAGACCCCATTACAGATGGTTGTGAGCCACCATGTGGTTGCTGGGAATTGAACTCAGGACCTTTGGAAGAGTAGTCAATGCTCTTAACCACTGAGCCATCTCTCAGCCCCCTTGCCAGTTTTTCCTAACTTAAATTATCCCTACTACCTTTTGCCTCTGGGCTTTTTCCTCTTCTTACTTCTGTATATCTTACTTTCAGTCTTACTCCATGGCTGGCTGGGTGGCTGAGAGGTTGGCCCCTGGTGTCTTCCTCCTTTGTTCTATGTTGCACCTTCTTTTTCTTCCCAGATTGCTCCGAATTTATCCTCTCTGCCTGCCAACCTGCTTATCCTTTCTCCTGCCTCGCTGTTGGCCGTTCAACTCTTTATTAAACCATCAGGTATTTTAGACAGAAAAAGAATCACAGTTTCACAGAGTTAAACAAATGCAGCATAAACAAAAGCAACACATCTTTACATCATTACACAAATGTTCCAGAGCATAAACAGATGCAGCACATCTTAAAATAATATTCTACACATAATACTTAAGCACTATAGCTCTGAAATTAACAGATGTAAATCCTGACTGTATGGATTAAGGCAAATTGCCTAACTTCTTTGTACTTATCAAATGAGGGGTTAAGTCTCAGTTATCACTTCTGGTGCTTGCATATTGTTGGCAGGGTTGAAACATTTTTCCTTTTTTATTTTTATTATTTTATTTATTTGTTTGTTTGTTTGTTTATTTATTTATTTATTTATTTATTTATTATGTATACAATGTTGTGTCTATGTGTATGCCTGCAGGCCAGAAGAGGGCACCAGACCCCATTACAGGTGGTTGTGAGCCACCATGTGGTTGCTGGGAATTGAACTCAGAACCTTTGGAAGAGAAGGCAATGCTCTTAACCTCTGAGCCATCTCTCCAGCCCCCCTTTTCTTTTTTTTAATTATTTTTTTTCTTTTTTTATTTTGAGACAGGATTTCTCTATGTGTATCTCTGGCTGGAACTTACTCTATAGACCACCTGGCATGAACTCAGAGATCCAATTGCCTCTGCCTCCCAAATGCTGGTATTAAAGGAGTGCACCACAACTGCCCACTTAAAACATTCTTTTTGTTTTGTTTTTCAAGACAGGGTTTCTCAAGAGTTATGGAGCCAATCCTGGAACTCACTCTGTAGATAGACCAGACTGGCCTTGAACTCACAGAGATCTGCCTGCCACTGCCTCCCAAGTGCTGGGATTAAGGGCATGTGCCACCACCACCCAGCTTAAAATATTCTTTATTTTTTTTTCGAGACAGGGTTTCTCCTTAGCTTTTTGGTTCCTGTCCTGGAACTAGCTCTTGTAGACCAGGCTGGCCTCGAACTCACAGAGATCCACCTGCCTCTGCCTCCCGAGTGCTGGGATTAAAGGCGTGCGCCACCACCGCCCGGCGCTTAAAATATTCTTAATTAAATTTTTATCTGTTAATAAAAGCACTTCTATATCAAAGTGTGTACTGAAAAGTAAGTTTCTGGGGCTGGAGAGACCGCCTAGTAGTTAAGAACATGCACTGCCCTTCCAGAGTACTGAAGTTCTCTTCCAGCATCCATAACTGGCAGCATCTGACATCCCTGGCATCATCTGGCACCTACACATATGCACACAGACACAGTCACTCACACAGACATACATATACAATTAAAAATAATAAAATTTAGTCAGGCAGTGGTAGTGCACACTTTTAATCCAGCACTTGAGAGGCAGAGGCAGGCAAATCTTAGGAAGTTTGAGGCCAGCCTGGTCTACAGAGCATGTTCCGGGACAGCCAAGATCGGTACACAGAGAAAACCTGTCTCAAACAACAACAACAACAACAACAATAATAAAAAAGACAAAAATAAGTTTCTTTCCTACCGCCAATCCTCAATTTCCTTCGTTGTAGATAACAATTGTTATCATATTTGTTGTTTAGCATGTATTTGTTGAGCATCCATAAGATGTTAAATTTATAATCTGTATGTTGCTTAGTTCTTCTTTTGTTTTTTGGTTTTGTTTGTTTGCTTGTTTTACACTCAGTTCCAGGGCAGGGAAGGAAGGATGACAGGCACAGGATGTAGCTGCTCACATTCCATTATCGCAGCCTGGAGGACCCAGCTTCCAGGCTGCAGACAGGGCTCCAGAGCAAAGTCCACAGCACAGCACAAACAGACTTTTTAATCTGAGGGGTTAGGAAAAGAAGACACTCATACCCGTTCTGATGTACTTTTTCTTTAGTCTCTCATGTTAAAATCCAATTCCCTTTGTTCTTCACAGCTATATATACCCAACAAAATCTTTCAGGCAGTATAGGAGTTACATTTGAAGGTCACATTTCACTTCTTAAGTAAATGATAAAATATATATATAGTCAATATATGTATTCAGGTTCTCTCTCTATATATATATGGGTATATACACTGACACATAAATAAGAATGTATCCTGTATATAATATAGCTGCTTCATTTTCCTTTACTGTGGGGCACAGGCTTGCCTAGGACTCTCTCCATAACCCACTGCTCCACTCTTTTGACAGCTATATAGTATTCTTCTGTGTGTATATTTTATTTAATTAGTTCCTTGTTACTGGACAAATTCAGCCAAATAGAATGCTCTGAAAATCATACGCATGTATTTAACATGTGCAAGTCTCTAATTCCTAGAGGGGGAAAGTGTAATCTTTAAGGCAGGACTCTGGGTGGCCTAGAACTTGTTACAGGCTGGCTTCCAACTCATGGCAGTCCTCCTGCCTCTGCTTCCCAAGTACTGGAATGAAAGGCTTACACACCATGCCCAACCTTAAGGTAAATTTTTTAAATTTTTTAGTTTTGAAAGCTTTACTATCTAGGAGGTAAAAAAATATCTCCTTCGTCAATCAGTTTTGATGGCATACACCTGTAATCAGAGCACTCATGAAGATGAGGCAGGAGAATTGCCACAAGTTCAGTACCAGTTTGGGTTATGTAATGAATCTGAGGTCAGTCTGGAGGGCAAGGCAAGACCTTGTCTTAAAAAAAAAAAAAAAAAAAAAAGAAGCTAACAACAACAAAAAGCAAACTATCCATGAAATTTCTGCTTTGTGGCATGGTAAGATGATTGGGCAGTTAAAGCTGATGACCTACGTGGGCGGAAGGAGAGAACTGGCTCCCACAAAATGTTCTTTGGCCTCCATGAGCACAGTGCACACATGTGTGTGTGTGTGTGTGTGTGCGCATGCACGCCAGTGATCCACCTATCTCTGTCCCACCAGCCCATGCCTAGCTTTTGAGACAAGAGCTGGAAATCAAACTTAGGTCTTCATATTTCCATGGTAACACCAGCTAAGCTATCCCCCAGTAACACTTTACCAACTGAGCTATCCCCAGCAGCACTTTACCAACTGAGCTATCCCCTAGCCCCGATTTTTCACATTTCAGGTGTTTAAAAGCTTTCCAGTTCTGTAAAATAACAGTATTTTCTCTCTCTCTCTCTCTCTCTCTCTCTCTCTCTCTCTCTCTCTCTCTCTCTCTCTCTCTATGACAGTGTCTCACAATGTTGCCCTGGCTGTCCTAGAACTCACTCTGTAGGCCATGCTGGCCTCAGACTTAAAGAGATCCACTTGCCTCTGCCTCCTGAGTGCTGGGATCAAAGGCGTGCACTATCAAACCTAGCTTTCTACACTTTTTTGAAGATGCCATAATGAAACCTTTATTGTACTTACTTTTTATTTATGAGGTTATAATATAATTACATTTCTCCATTTCCCTTCCTCTCTCCAAACCCTCCCATGGACCACTTCTTTCTTTTAAACTCATCCTTTATAACTAATTATTATTACATTTATATATGCATATACATATATATTCCTAAATATAACTTGCTTAGTCTGTATTGTTATTTGTTTTTTGTTTGTTTTGTTGTTTATTTTTGAGACAGGGTCTCTCTGTTATACAGTTCTGGCTATCCTGAAACTGGCTATATAGGCCAGGTTGGCTCACAGAGAACAAACCACCTGCCTCTGCCTCCCAAGTGCTGGGACTAACCACCACGCTCGGCTGAGTAACATTATTTAGGTGTGTTTTTAGGGTTGACAGTTTGGTATTAGACAGCCAGTTGCTATGCTCTTCCCTGGAGAAGACTCTCAACGTTCCTTAGTTGCCTGTAGTTCTTTGTGTAGGTCTGAGGCCTTGTGGGCTCCTCTACTCTCCCTCTCCCCCGCCCCCTGCCCCACCCCCATTCACTTTAATGTGTCTGTTAGTATTGTCCTTGTTCAGCTCCTGTTTAGGGAGTCATGTTGGTGAGACTCAGTGGGTATAGTTTCTGAGGTTACTAGATGACACAATCTCACCAAAAATTCTCCGATCCTCTGGCTCTTATGATATTTTCACCCCCCTCTTCCAAAATGTTCCCTGGTTAGGAGGTGTTTTGTAACTATTGGGGATATTTATTTGTAAACGTATTGGGGATACATCTTTACACAACTTTATATTTTGATTGGACATGACTTTCTATATTAGTCTCTGTTGCAAAGGGAAGTTTCCTTGATGAGGGCTGAGGGCTACACTTATCTGTGGGTATAAGAACAAATATTTAGCCAGGCAGTGGTGGCGCACACCTTTAATCCCAGCACTCGGGAGGCAGAGACAGGCAGATCTCTGAGTTCGAGGCCAGCCTGATCCAGGCTAGAAAACAAAAAAAAACAAAAAAAATCTAAATATTTAGATTGTTATTAGGGATTATGTTGATTTAGTGAAGTGGTGTAAGGTCTTCTCTAAGACCCATGACTGCTCTAGCCCTGAGGAGTTCGCTAAGTTTCCAGTCCCAGGCATGGTTTCCCTCTTGTTCAGTGGGTCTTAAGACTACTTAGAGAGCCTTTGGTTACCACCAAGGCATACGTGGCACTACTGCATCTTAAGGTTATCATGCCATGCTTGTTGTTGATGCGGTGATAGGCGTCATAGGACTGTTGGTTGCCTCCCTCCTTCCTTCCCTGGAAGCCTCTCGGTATCCATGAAAGCTGGTCCTCAGGAAGGAGGCTTTTAAGGGGCCTCTGGGCCCTGTTTCTGAAGTGTGTGGTGTCTTCAGCAACAGGGACTTACCCTCTGTCTCTGGAAAGCAACCAAGGCTACACTTTTTATGTTTTTATTCTTACTCTGGGCAGGGGTGGGGGTGGGATGGGATTGAGACCGGATTTCTGTGTGGACCTGGCTGCCCTGGAACTTTCTCTGTAAACCAGGCTGGCCTTGAACTCACAGAGACCACCTGCCTCAGCCTCCTAAGTGCTGGGATTAAAGACGTGTCTGCCTCCCTGCTCCAAGATCAGCAGATTTTTGTATATGAGCAGTTTATGGGAATTTGCTTTTGGTTATAAAAACCCCGTTTTCCAATCCCTCAAGTGCACCCGAGGCTTCCATAGCATGCATCTTGGGTTGTGGTCCTTTTGTTTATTTCCATATGCATTTTTACACTTGGAGTCTCCCACCCCCTACCCTTGGCAGCTTGGCAGCCCTGGAACACAGTGCTTAAGGCACGATCCCAACCCTATGCTCCCAACTGCTTTGTTGATTGCCAGACGCATGGTGGTGGGGGGTTGGGCCTCAGACCCACTTAGTATAGGCTCATATTCACTATATATATACACTACGTACCCAAGAATGACCTTGCACTTCAGATTTTTTTTTAAGATTTATTTATTTATTATGTATACAACATTCTGCCTCGATGTATGCCTGCACCCCGGAGGAGGGCGTACAGATGGTTGTGAGCCACCATGTGGTTGCTGGGAATTGAACTCAGGACCTCTGGAAGAGCAGTCAGTGCTCTTAACCTCTGAGCCATCTCTCCAGCCCTGCACTTCAGATTTTTATCTCCTCCTCCTGAATGTAGGAATTACAGATGTGCCTCACCGTGCTAGCTAGGTTTATTCCGTGCTGGGGATGGAACCCAGGGACTTAGTGCATGCCGGACAAGCACTCTATCAACTGAGCTACATCCTCCGGTCCCAGAACTGGTGAGATTACTGACCATGTCGGGAATGACAACAGGGGCCTCAAAGGAGAGATGAAGCCTCTAAGCCAGTCTCTGACACCAGTTGCCTGGTTCAAGTTCAATTCTTGTCAGAGCCATCTGTAAACTTCTCTTTCTTTACTTGTGAAACGGGACACCTACTTCACAGGTCTGCTGTGATTAAAGGGATCTGGCTTTCATTGCTTAAGATAACGATGGAATAAGTGGTGGGTCCTAGTTTTATTTTCAGGCTTCTGTTTTTCCTCCTTTGCTCTCTCCCCCTCCTTCCCCTCTCCTCCCCTTCTCTCTCCTCCCCCTTCTCCTCCCTCCCCTCCCCTTCCCTCTCCCCCCCCCACGTGCCCCGCGTAAATAAGCGAGCGCGCAGGCGCCAGGAGTCGGTGCCCATTGGTCACCCCGGCGCTGTCCAGGGCCGTGGAGAGACACTCTGTGGCCTCTGACCGCGGGATCCACCCGGGGTCGGTTGGTTCGCGCGTCTGTGGGTCGCTGAGTCCTGGCCAGCAGCTTCACCCTCGTCATGGCGCCACTGCAGCAACTGCCGTGGCTGCTGGCCCTGCTCCGGACGGTGGCCCTGGTCCCGGTCTCCGCCAAACCCCGGGCAGACGACGAGCAGGCCTGGGATCTGTCGTACCCGGAGCTGCTGGCGCCCGCCCGCTTCGCGCTGGATATGTACAATTACGGTCGTGCTGCCGGGATGAGGGCCGTGCTGGGGACTGTTCGCGGGCGCGTCCGCCGGGTGAGAAGCGTGGGGAACGGGTGCGGGGCCTGGGTCCGGGAATAATGCAAGGTGGAGTTTGGCTTAAATTTTGGGTGTTGTCCTGGACGGTGGAGAAAAGGACCTGTGTAGGCTGAGTAGAGAAGCACAGGTGAGCTGCAGGCACCTAAGAGGACCAGAGTAGGAGGTGGCCGTGCCAGCCTCGCCTTCTCCTCCGTCCAGGTGGGTCGGGGCTCTCTGTTCTCCCTGGAAGCCACAATGGAGGAGCCACCTTGCGATGATCCTCTGGTGTGCCTGCTCCCTGTGACCAATAAAACCTTGGTGAGTGATGGGGTCCCAGCTATTGTTGGCCCTAGGCCAGCAAGCAATTGGAATAATGGGTCCTGTGAAGAGGCAGAGGTTACCCCACCCTGAGTTACTAGTAGAGATCAAAATGCACTAAGAGGGTGGGTATTTGGGCGCTGGGTGCTGGGTGTGATTGCCTTATATGTGGCCCTCCTTTGAGGAGCTTCTAGCTGCTCTTGCCAGGATCTTGTTCCAGTCTGTCTCCAGATTATCCCTTCTCTTCCTCCAGCTCTGCAGCTTTCAAGTACTGGATGAGCTAGGAAAACACGTGCTGCTGAGGAGAGACTGTGGCCCAGTGAATGCGAAGGTTCCAGGTGCTGGTATAGCTCAAGGAGATTGGGATAGCCCAGACCATACTTGCCTCAGAATACAGCCTTGATTGCACCTCTGTTCCAACCCATTCCAGAGTATGGAAATGAGACTTTCAGTTCATTCCTTCCGATGCTGAACAAGGACCCATTGCCCCAGGTGAGGAGCCCATACCTGGGAGAGCCGACCGCCCCCTAGTGTCCTGGGGTCAGGCTGAACTTGTAAACAAATACCCTTTTGCCTTTCAGGACTTTTCTGTAAAGATGGCTACAGTCTTCAAGGACTTCATGGCTACCTATAACCGGACTTACGAAACAAAGGAAGGTAGGACCTAGCCTTGTCTGGACCGATAACAATCAGACTTGGGCCTTCTCCTATCATGGCACCTTAATATTGAGGAAGGAAAGGACTCAAGGACCTTGTGTCTCTCAAGGACCCCCCAATCCCTGAGTTCTTCCCCAGCTTTCTAGGCAGCTGACTTGTCAAGGACATGTGGACTGTCTCCTCCTTCCATCTTCTCGTCCTGGCCAGAAACCTCAGGTTTCCATCACTCCAGGCAGAGTGGGGTAAATCTGGGAGACGAGATTTTCTCTGTTGGATTCCTTCAGTCATCTCGGCCCTTCCCGTGACCTCTCCTGGGTGACACCCTTAGGCTTCATTTTGGTTACTACTGTTCTAGTCAAGAAGCCATTGCTCAAGTTCAGGTCCCCAATGTTGGCCATGCCTCTCACTTTTTCACCTTGATGTCTGCTTCCCCATGTTTTATTCCACCTGGCCCAGGGATCTGCCCTTACAAACAGCTTCAGGGACTAAGGCAATCACTCAGTTAATAAAGCCCTTGCCTTGAAAGTTTAAGACATGAGTTCAGCCCCCAGATCCCACCAAAGAAGCCCAACATGGTGGCCGAGACAGCAGCGCAATTGGTGGCAGAAACAAATTCATGGCCTGCTAGCCTAGCCGACTTGATTAAGTTCTCAGTCAGTAAGAGACCATCTGCGAAAAGAAGGTGAAAGACCCTGAGGAATGACACCAGGGTTGTCCTTTGATCCCGCCCTCCACTCTGACACATTCAAAACTTTCAAGTTCAACCCAGAGTTCCTCTCACCTGGGGAAGACTTTGCTTGCTCGCCCCTCTTACCTCTCCTTTTATGATGTGGTTGGGTTCAGGCCTCTCCTTTTTGGTCCCTCAGAAACCCAGTGGCGCTTGACTGTCTTTACCAGAAACATGGTACGAGTACAGAAGATACAGGCCCTGGACCGTGGCACAGCTCAGTATGGGATCACCAAGTTCAGCGACCTCACAGGTGGGGATGATGACCAGAGCCGTCACAGAACTTAGAGGAAATTAGGCCCAGCTCCTGAAGGTCCTCATCTGGGCCGGCATAAAGTATTCAGTCCTGTCTGCCCTGCCCCCTTTGCCCACAGAGGAGGAGTTCTACACCATCTACCTGAATCCCCTTTTACGAAATGGTTCTCGCAAGAAGATGAGGCCAGCCAAGTCCATAAATGCTCGCGCCCCGCCCGAATGGGACTGGAGGAAGAAAGGGGCTGTTACCAAAGTGAAGGACCAGGTTGGAGTCCCAGAAGTGGGCTGAGAAAGCGGACGGCTTGGGGCCCTGATGAAAGGTAGAGCCTTGACCACGCCCGTTGTCTTGCAGGGCATGTGTGGCTCGTGCTGGGCCTTCTCTGTCACAGGCAATGTGGAGGGCCAGTGGTTCCTGAACCGGGGGACTCTGCTCTCCCTGTCAGAGCAGGGTGAGCATCCTGCTCCAGCCCCCTCACATTCAGACTAGCCTCTCCAGAGGACCCCTTGGAACCAGGCTTCTGTCTCCTAGAGCTCTTGGATTGTGACAAGATGGACAAGGCCTGCTTGGGTGGATTGCCCTCCAATGCCTACACAGCCATAAAGAATTTGGGTATGCATTATTTTGGTCAGAAGGGGCAGCAGGTGCCACCTCTTTGCAAGAGGGGGAGATGGATGTGGAAGTCACACAGAGCTGGGTTCTGGTCCTTTTTTTTTTTTAATATTTATTTATTTATTTATTTATTTATTTATTTATTTATTTATTTATTATGTATACAATATTCTGTCTGTGTGTATGCCTGCAGGCCAGAAGAGGGCAACAGACCCCTATACAGATGGTTGTGAGCCACCATGTGGTTGCTGGGAATTGAACTCAGGACCTTTGGAAGAGGAGGCAATGCTCTTAACCTCTGAGCCATCTCTCCAGCCCAATGTTGGCCCTTTTTGGCTGATGGTCTACAGCAAGTCAGTTTTGTCAGCCTCAGTTTTTCAGCTGTGAAATGGGATAGACAATGTCTACTTTGTATGATTGTCTCCAATGCCAAATGAGAAAATAGATGTATAGATGTAAGATTCTTTTTGCAGGGGAGTGGTTGAGACAGGGTTTCTCTATAACAGTCCTGGTTGGCCTGTAACTCACTGAGATCCACCTGCCACAGCCTCCTAAGTGCTGGGATTAAAGGCGAGTGCCACCAACACCCAGCTAGATGTGAGATTCTGATGCATGACAAAGACCCTGTGAATCTTGGTGGTTTTGCTTCCTGGAAGTCTGTGTTTTTACTGTGCTGCTAAACTTGACAGCAACACCTCTCTCTCCTGAGGAGGGGTATTAAATCAGCCATGGGCTGTAGGATGGTGAGCCAAGGAACTGAGCTTAGAAAGAAACTGGTCCAGGAGCCTAACAAGTGGCTGACATTAGCAGTCGACTGTCAGGGCAGGACAAGCAGCAAAGGGCAAAAATGCCAGGAAACCTGGGATGAGGCCTCAGCAAAGAGGTGGTCATGGGAGTGGAGTCCTGTCCAGGCCGGTTAATGTAGCTCCTTCCCACATCCTTCCATCCCTAGATATGTCATCTCTAGTCTGAGGAGATTCCTCAGAGACTGGGGCCCTGGGAATAGGTAAGGAACATGTGGCTTCGTGTTTATGGGAAGCTTGTCACTCCTGTGTCTGGGGGAGCACGAGGGAGTGATAAACAGGAGTCTACTCCTTTCCCAGGAGGGCTGGAGACAGAGGATGACTACAGCTACCAGGGCCATGTTCAGGCCTGCAACTTCTCAGCACAGAGAGCCAAAGTCTACATCAATGATTCAGTGGAGCTGAGCAAGAATGAGAACAGTGAGTGGGGGGTGGAGGGGGTGGATCCAGGTTGATGTTGCTGGGCCCAGGTAACCTCTGACACTGCCTTCTCTCAGAGATGGCAGCCTGGCTGGCCCAGAAAGGACCCATCTCAGTTGCCATCAACGCCTTTGGCATGCAGGTGAGACCCTGGCCTCTATGCTTCTGCCCTGTCTTGTGTCTCTGCCTCCCTCACTTCTCCAAGCTAGCTCTCTACTCCCTGTTTTCTTCTCAGTTCTATCGCCATGGGATCGCCCGCCCTCTCCGGCCCCTCTGCAGCCCTTGGCTCATTGACCATGCTGTGTTGCTGGTGGGCTATGGCAACCGTGAGTTCCACCTCCGGCTTATCCTTTCCTCCATCCCAGGCCCCAGTCAGGGGCTAGATAGCAGCTTCTTAGGCCTTCTGAGGGGAACCTTGTTCTGAAATACCCATGCCGTTTGTAGACAGAAAAGCTGAGACTGGGAGGTTGAAGGGTTGTTCTGGAGGCAATTGGACAAGTGCTCTCCCCAACCCCTGTAGATGCATGAGATCTCTGTGAGGATGGCAGGCGGGTCTCTGGCTCTTTGTTATTCTCCTAGTTCCTATTACAGACTCACTGCAGATACGTGAAGGGTGCAGCGGATGAGTCTCAGAGTGGAGAATTAGGGGTCTCTGACCCCTTGTATTCTGTGTTGCTCCGTAGGCTCCAAGACTCCTTACTGGGCCATCAAGAACAGCTGGGGTAGTAACTGGGGTGAGGAGGTGAGTTTTGCCTGGTCAGCCTCTGACCCTCTAGCCGTACCCTACCTAAGCACCCTCACCAAGTCCCACTGTCCCTCAGGGTTACTACTACTTGTATCGTGGGTCTGGAGCCTGTGGTGTGAATACCATGGCCAGCTCGGCAGTGGTGAACTGAGGGACTTGCTGGCACAGGACCTGATGCTGACCACAGTGGCCCCTTCCTTAGCCTGACTCATGCCCAGGCCCCTCAGGAGGCACAGCTGGCTGAGGGACAAGCACTTGGTGTACCTCAGGGTGAGCAGTGGGCCCTGGTCCCCTTCTTCCCTCCCTCCCTCCCTCTCATGCCCACCTGAAGTTTCTCAGCTGCCTCTTTGTTGAATTGTGGTAGCTAAGAGGATCCTGAGGTGAAGGAGGCTTTCATGGAAGCCAGTGCTGGGGCACGAACCCCAGGCTCGAGTAAGGTGCAGAATGAAAATACTCTGATCACAAATCTGACTTTGTCCTCAGCAGGCTCTGGCTTCCTGCCTTGGTTTTCCTCTGTCTAAGGCTGTAAACTTTTGGTCCCCTTCCACATCCAGGAAACTTGTAACCAATCTTCTCTAAGAGCAATAAAGAGGTACCCTGCTCCCCAGTGTGCTGTAATTGCTTAGTCTCTGGGGGAAAAGATGGGTCTTAGGGATCCCTGGTGGGTCAAGGTGGAGTAGCTGGTCCCACCCAGGAGCTCCAGGGCCCAGCTTCCCCTTCAGCAAACAAGAGGACATGGGAGAGGCCCACAGCCTGATCTTTATTCAGAAGCACAGTGTTGGATGAGCTTGAGGCCATTGCTTTGAGGGACGGTGGAAGCCACCACAGAAGTGCCCTCTCTCCTTTTCTGTTAAGAATGTCAGAGGTCACTTTCTCCATAGAGGGCACTGGAGAAAGCCACGTAGTCCAGGGCTCCAGGCGGAGCCCCAGATCCTTTGTAGGGCACCATCCGATGGATGCAGTACTCAGCCTGCTCGGCGGGGAGCTCTCGCCGCAGCTCTTCTGGGGTGATGTAGTTCTGGAAAAGAGGAGACATTAAGGGCCCACAGGTCTTGGGTCATGCCCTAGCCCACCAGTCCCTCCACCACATGGGATTCACCTTGTCTCCTGCCAGGATTTTGAAGGAGGCTACAACTTGTTCAGCTGTGTCTGTCTCGGCAGTCTCTCGGGTCATGAAGTCAATGAAAGCTTGGAAAGTCACAACCCCTGCTGCATTAGGATCCACCATAGTCATGATGCGAGCAAACTCCACTTCCCCCTGCGGAGACAGAGGGCAGGCACTTTGTCCATAGCGCTAAAGCCAAAAGGGCCCCTCATGTCCCCTCTGGGGGACTTTCCATACTTGGCTTGTTATCACCCCAGTGAAAACATACCCTCTGCCCAAGACAATCAGCTTGGCTTTAGGGAGTCCTTCATGCTAGGCAGAAATCTGCCTTTTGCCCAATTCCCCCTCTTGCTTGAGAGCTCCAATATTTCACAATTTAGCATTTTTCTTTTGGGGGGGGGCAAGCTAAGACCTTGATTTACTTATGTGTTTAACCAGCCTTTGTGTGGGTGTGCTGAACAGAGATGGTTTATGTGCAGAGGGAGCCAGGCAGAAGGAGGGGAACTGATGGTATTTGTAGAAGTGGTTTGGGGGCTCACCAGGTCATAACCCATGGAGATGAGGCAAGCTCGGAAGTCATCAGGCTCCATCATCCCGTTCCGTTTCTGTAGAGGACAAACGGGTATCAGCCTCGATCTCCAAATCCCACCAGCCCCCATCTCTTAGCTCAGAGGACTTGGGCTCTGCTGACCCGGTCAAAATGGTTGAAGGATGCCCGGAACTCGTTGAGCTGCTCCTGGCTCAGACCCTTGGCATCTCGGGTCAATACCTGGTTCTCTACCTCATTGATGGTGCGGGCAATGGAGGTGAGCAGCTGCTCCCAACCCACACGGATGTGCTAGAGAGCAAGAGACAAGGCAGTCAGTGGGTGGCAAGCTCTTTATCCTTACTTCAGTTTTACTTTGTTTGGAGACGGTATAGCCCTGGCTGTCCTGGAACTCTTAATGTGGATCATGCTGGCCTCAAACTCACAGAGGTCCACCTGCCTCTGCCTCCCAAGTGCTGGGTTAAAGACACGCACCACCACACCTGGCTGTCTAGTTGGTTGTATTCTTAATTCATTATGTAACGTTGGAAAAGTTCTCCCCTTTATTGGGCCTTTGTCCCCATCTTGAAGTTCCCCTAAGTGACTCTAAGCAGCCCTTTCTATCTTAAAGTTTAATGGCTTATTATGTATTAAATATTCATCAACCATGGCCAATCTTGTAGTCGGGCTTTAGGATGCTTTATGACTCTGAACAAGCCTCTTTTCATTTTCCTTTCCTTTCCTTCCTTCTCCCCCCCACCCCCCCTTGCCTCATGAAGCCCAGGATGACTTTGAACTTGCTCTGTAGCCAAGAATGACCTTGAACTCCTGATCCCGGTGCCTCTATCTTTCAAGTGATGGCATCATAGGTGTGCATCACATCTAGCCTGGACAAGCCACTTTCCATTGCTGGATAGCCATATTGCCATGGGACATGGGAAAAGCTTGCCAGGCTGAATTGGTGACCTTCCTGGGACAGATGTGCTCTGTCCATCTATGAATACATCAGGCCTCCCCCCCACCTTTCTCCCAAGGGTGAGACCCCACCTCCATGCTGTAGACTGTGTGCTTGTTGTCAAAAACCAAGCTCTCCTGCAGCAGCTGGTGGTCACCCTCCAGCCGGTCAATGTTGCTCTTGTAATTGATGATGTTTTGTTCCTGCTGCCGTAGACCCGCCATCTGCTCCTCCAGAGAGCCGGCCAACCCAGCTGCCAGCCGCCCTACCTCCTGCAAGGGTACCCAGGCAGGATAAGAACTCTGAACCCCCACAATCCCATTCCCTGAGCTGACCCAGCTATCCATGCCCTTACCTCCACCTTTCCCTGGATCCAGGGTCCTATGGCATTGGCCTGGGCTGCAAATTGTCGCCGGAGCCTCTCGTTCACCTGCTGCCGTGCCAGTTCCTCCTGCAGGGTCTGGTCACGGCTGGGTACCAGCTTTCGGACCTGGGAAGGAGAGTGGTTGTATCATGACCAAGTCTGGGGGCCAGGAGATGGTTCTGAGGCGAGATGACCTTCAGGCCCTCAAACTTCAGTTCTGGTTCTCATGAAGCAAACTGGGATAAACTCTGAGGCAAATGACTTCATATTCATAGACTCCAGGTTTCTCATCTGTAAAATGGTGCCCAGTAATATAACAAGTATCACTTGTGGATGATATGCACCCAATGAATTTTATATGTCTATCAGTCCTGATAGGGAAATGGTGTTGGAGGCTTATCCAATGCCAGGAGGAATCTGTGGCAGATCCCAGATCTGGATGGAGGTGGGCTTTATAACCCATATCTTGGGACACCAGAGGTTTCATTGATTCAAATATGCAAGAGGAAGTGGGGACCATGCAGCGTTGCCATTGGCACTGACCGTGTCCCACTTATTGTTGATGTCCTGTGAGCTGAGGGTGATGTAAGGGTTGGCAGACTTTGGCCGCAGCCCATACGTTTGGCAGATCTTCTGGATCTCTCCTTGGATGCCCAGGATGGCACCTCGCTCTCGATCAGCCTCAGGCAACGTTGCCTTGAACTGTTCATGTGCTGTTAGCAGGCTCTGGGGGAGAACAGGAAGGATCAACCAGCACACCCACTGACCGCAAGCAACAGAGGCGGCAGAACAGGGAACTAGCTGTATAGTAGTTGGTACAGGTGGTGGTGATGCGTGCATTTAATCCCAGCACTTGGGAGGCAGAGGCAGGCAGATCTCTATGAGTTCAAGGCCAGCCTTGTGTATAGAGTGATTTCCATGGCAGGCTCCAAGCCTATGGAGAAACCCTGTCTTAAAAAACAAAAAAAGCAAACAAGAAGAACCTAAGCATCTTGCCTGCTAGCCCAGCACTCCAGAACGGGTTTTTCCTGCTTCCTTCCTGTTCCTGTTATCCAGGAACCCAAAGGTATGGCTGATGGGATGTGAGACCAGTTTACCTCTCATTACATCCAGTGCCTCCCTGACTTCTCCCAGAATACTTGCACTCACCTGAGTCTCCTCCACAGAGTGCACTAGCCACACATCCTGCAGGTCCTCAATAGCCCCATCCAGCCAGTTGTTGAAAGGTGCTGCCCGACGAGCAAACTCCAGCTGTAGCTGGTCAATGGTTTCCAGGAGCTTTTCCATCCTCTAGAGCCCGGGGGGGACCATGTATCAGACCCTTTGTGGCTTGCTGGCCTCATCACCCTGCCCTCGGTTCCCTGGCCCACCTGCCCACCTCTAGTGCGTCTCTCCTCTTCTGGGTCAGTGTACCCAAGTTATCCCACTGGTCACAAATGGCTTGGCAGCGGCTATTCACCGAGGCTGCCTCATGGTAGTCCAGCTCACTAGTGGGGTGAAAGGGGAATAGGAATAGAGCCAGACCCTGACCTAAGTGAAACCAAGGCAGGGTGAGGTTGCAGGAGTGACGTTAGGGAGGCAGAGAGGAACTTTCTCTTCCAGGGGTCTCGGTGTGTGATTGCAGGAAGACTGGCACCAAAGATCCTCAGCTCCAGTCCCTGGATGTGGAGCCTGAGGTTTCAGAAGCAGGATTATGGGAGAAGGGGAACTGGAGGAGGTAGTTAGTGAGGCCAAGACTGACTGAGATGGGCTAATATCCTAAGGTAAAGGGGTTTCCCCATGCGCGTTGTAACTGAGGAGAGCCAGTGGATAAATGCAGGGGTTGGGGACAGTGTTCAGAAAGAAGTACGGGTGTTGACAGAGGAATAGGGCGGGGCTCAGTGAGAAGGGGGCGGGGAAGGTTTCTTCAGGGCAGGGCTCAATGGGAAGGGGGCGGGGCAGCTCTCTGGTCACGCCTACTTGAGTTCCTGGGCCAGTGCAGCAATGTGCTCCACTCTGTCTTGGTGCGCTGCCAGGTCGCTCTCAAAGGCCTCGTGGCGCCTCAACAGGGCTCGCACCTCCTGCAGCGAAGCCGACTCATAGTCGTGTTGGTTCAGCATCTCCTCTTTGCCTGCTCGAGAAGCGAATAGGGTCCTGTCACCCAGAGACCGTCATGGCTGGGGTGTAAGGTTTCCCAGTATACCCTAATATGTCAGCGTATACCCTAATATGTCAGCCGGATCGTTGGCATTGCTTGCCAATCCCAGCACCGTCCAGGATGACCTTTGCTACAATTTTGGAATTACCTAATACCCTCCCCCGCTCTTCTGGTTTTTTTTTTTTTTTTTTTTTTTTTTTCTGAGACAGGGTCTCTCTATGTTGGTCTTGCTGGAACTCGCCATGTTGACCAGGTTGGCCTCGAACTCGGAAAATCGCCTGCCTCTGCCTCTCAAGTGCTGGGATTAAAGGCGTGCACCACCGCGCCTGGCCTTTGAACTACTTCTCAGTGCCCCTGTGAACTCCTCAATCTTTGACTGGGCTTCTTTTGCTCACCACTGTTTCCCAGCGCCTGACACAGTGCCTGATACTTGATGGATGACAGAGCCTTTGTGAATACATAATTACTGTATGAATAAATAATAAATGCAAAAGTGTTTTTAAAGTAATAATTACTATAACTTTGCAAATAAAGACCACCATCTTCATTACAGTAGTGGTAGGGACACTTCATTTGAGGCCCTGTATTGGTAGGTGACAGATACAAAGGTTCAGAGATTGCAACAGAGTCATTAAACTGAAAATTTCAAGATTTTTTTGCTTGTTTTTGAGACAGTCTCTTTCTGTATAGCCCTGGCTGTCCTTGATCTCACTCTGTAGACCAGGCTGACCTCAAACTCAGAGATCTGCCCACTCTTCCTCCCAGTTGCTGGAATTAAATGAGTGTGCCACCATACCTGGCAACTTCAGAAATTCTTATAAAAATATCCAAACTATTGTTTTTTTTTAAGTTTTTTTAAAGATTTGTATTATTATGTATACAGCATTCTGTCTGCATGGCCAGAGGGCATCAGATCTCATTACAGATGGCTGTGAGCCACCATGTGGTTGCTGGGAATTGAACTCAGGACCTTTGGAAGAGCAGCCAGTGCTCTTAACCTCTGAGCCATCTCTCCAGCCCCTATTCAAACTCTTGTTATTCACTATTCCGCAATCATCATTAATGTTTGTTCATTTTAACAGAACAGATTGGGGGTTGTTTTTGTTTTCTGTTGTTCTTGTTTGTTTGTTTTTTTTCTTTTTTAAGTTTCTCAAAACAGGGTTTCTCTGTATAACAACCCTGGCTATACTGGAACACATACTGTAGGCCAGTCTGACTTCCTCTGCCTCCCTAGTGCTGGGATTAAAGGCGTGCGCCACCACCACCACCACCACCACCTGGCTGATTTATTCTTTTGTAGGACTGCAATCTCTGATAGAAACCTGAATAAATGGCCAGGCGGTGACTTGGGAGGCAGAGGCAGGCGGATCTCTATGAGTTCGAGACCAGCCTGGTCTACAAGAGCTAGTTCCAGGACAGGCTCCAAAACCACAGAGAAACCCTGTCTCGAAAACCCCCCCCAAAAAAAAAAAAAGCTAAGTGACAAATTAATCCAAAAAGACTACAGAGGACCAGAGCCTGAGAGGAGGGAGATTAAGTTTATAGGTAACAAAACCAGTCCCAAGAGGAGCCTAGAGTGCACTGTAGCAAGACAGGGTGGAATGAGAAATCTGGTCTCCAGCCAGGTTTGGCAGCTCATGTCTATAATCCCAGCACCCCCAGCACTCAGGAGGCAGAGGCAGGTAGATCTCTGGTTTACATAATGAGTTCCAAGCTAGTTATCACTATATAGCAAGACAATTTCGTGTGTGTGATGGGGGGGGGGGGAATCTCTGGCTCCCTGCAAAGCATCTGTCCCTGTCCTGTGCATTTTGTCCCAGGAAAGAGTCCAGTTCCATGAGATATACCTACCGCGGGTCCAAGCTTCATGCAGGGAAGCCTTCTGTTGGAACTTCTCAGCCAGGTGCTGAAGCCGCTGCAGACGCCTGATCTCTGAAAGCAGCCAGTCCTCATAGCCCTTCTCTACCTGCTCCAGGCCCCGCCATGCATTGGCTATATCCTGTGTGGGAAACAAAGGTGGCCTCCACCACAGTTCATCCAGTATGCAGATAGGGATCAAGGACCCAAGGTCACCCAGGGCACTAGCTCACCGAAACCAGTTTGCCCTCAGAGGGCATGAAAGCAGGTCGGTGGCTCAAGCGCAGCTTGGTCTGCAGCGTGTTGAAGTTGATCTCCAGCTGGCACTTCTCCTGCACACGGGGAGGCTTGTGCAGGCGTCTATAGTCCCGGAAGTCCTCCAGCTTGCGCTGCATCGCACTCATACTGGGTTCGCCTACGCGGTTCTCCAACCATGGGACAGTGCGACGAATCCACTCCAGTAGCTGCCAGGACCAGAGCAAGGCAGAGAGCTCTGAGCTGACTGTCACACCTTACCCACCCATCTCCATTCTACACATAGACTGTGGCCAGAGGGCCATGTGGAGGGGACTTTCAAACTGTCCTCACTGGCCAGAGAAGGAATAGGATATGTGTGTGTGTGTGTGTGTGTGTGTGTGTGTGTGTGTGTGTGTGTGTGTTGAATCTAGGGTTTCCCATAGTCTAGACAAGCCGTCTACCACTGAACCACATCCCAATTCCAGGACAATCAGTCTCTGAGTCCAGGGGCCAAAATAGGTAGATATGTAGAAAAAGAACATATGGCTGCCTAAATGTCAAGAAAGGACAGGATCAGTAAATATATGAACAATAAGTGAATCAGGAATGACCAGGGGTTTTAGCTGACAGAAGGGCAGGAGATGGTGGGGAGGCAGGAACAGAAAGAACCTGGAAGGATGCTCTGCAGACTCATGCCAGCGGTTAAGGTTAGAGGAGTTGGGACGTTCAGTGGGGCAGGGTAAGGAGCACAGTGGGAAGAGGCTCTCTGCCCTAGCCATACCTCACTGGCTAATTTCTCATACTCCTCCATCAGTTTCTCGTTTTCTTGGTTCACAGCTAACACCTTGCAGATCCTGTTAGCAGCGGTCTCTGCCTGTAGTGGGGGAAAAGAAGAGGGCTGAGGACAAGCTACCCCAGACACCCCAACCTAGCCTCCCTCAATAACTTGGCCTGTGTACAAATCAAGGAGGGGTGGTCACTTCTCTAAGGTGGGAGGAGCTTTCAGGACAGAGGCCTCTGTCCCTGAGCTCCCTGAAGGCCCACTGAGACAGTGGCCCTCCCTCCCACTTACAGGGCTTGGCACCTCCAAATGTTGGGCTAACACCAAGGTCGGGCTCTTAGACCCTACCTAGGTAGCAATGCCCTCAGTAGGGCAGCAACGAGACCCTCCTTTACCTGCTCAGCCCCAGCAAAAGCATGGTAGAAGCAGGAAACATAGGTCATGATGGCTTTCTCATCTGGTTTTGGGGTGTTCACAATGTCTGGGAAAGACAGCAAGGTATGTGGTTTTTTGTTTTGGTTTGGTTTTTCTGAAGCACAGGAATCAAATTCAGGGCTTTTCTCATGATAGGCAAGTGTTGCACCTTAGCAACATCCTCAATTCTTGTCTTATGAAGTGTATGTTGACCAAAGCCAGGGTGGGGAATGAACTCAAGACTCTCTCCTCTATGCAAAAAATATCCTCAGGATGACAAAAGTGGCGATTACTAGTCACGGGCTGCCTGCTACCCCAAGCTCTTTCAGGAAGCCCTCTATGATCACCCCAGGGCCTGGTGTGAGACCACGCATGAGGGTGCAGATCCTGAGGCCCTCAGGAGGGGTCTCTGATCTCTGCCTGGTGCTCTCAGCCTGTAACTCAGTCTCTCTGCCTCTTCTCTAAGTCTTATATTTCCTCGGGGGCCAGAAGCAGTCTCCTTGGTGCACAGACGTCTAGGATACCAAGCAGCAGCCACTCAGAAAATGTTTGCTGCTTCATTGACTGAACATTGATTGGGCTCAGGGAGCACAGGCAGAAAGTGCCCCAGAGAAGCTTCCAGTCTTGGGAACCAATATTATCCTGAATAGGCAGGAGACTGGGGTATGAGACAGAGGGCAGAGCCATTTGATAGAGGAAAGCCGGGAGACAGAGGGCAGGGGTGTGTGATGGGAAGCTCCTGGAGAAGAGGAAAGAGGAATGTGACATTGTGAAAAGAGCTAGGAGCGGTAACACATGCCTATAATTCCAGCACTTGAATGGTGGAGGTAGAAAAATCAGGAGTTCAGGGCTAGCCTCAGATACATACTGAGTTTGAAGCCAGCCTGGGCTACACGAGGCTCTGGTTTTGAAATGGAAGAAGGGTAGGGATAGAGTAAGGGGCAGGAGTAAAATATCACTGGAGAGGGGAGAGCATGGCACTATGTGGAGGTTGGACGGGGTCAAGTGTCTATATAATACTGTTCTCATCCACCGAGCTCACCTTCTGCATCCAGCATCTTAGGGATATCCAGGTATTTCTCTGCCACCTCAAAAGCAGTGTTGAGGTTTCCAATTGGGTCATCCTAGGGAGGCATGAGGGGGAAAAGTTGAAAGGTCAGCTGAAGGCAGAGACTGCAGAACTGGGTCTGTGACTTATAGAGGCCCACCTTGCGCAGCTTGGCATAATCAATGAGGTCTGGCCGGTGGCGGTGGATGAGAGCACAGAGGGCCAGGCCATCTTTCCAGCTGAATAGACAGAAAGGGTCGTCAGGCTTGGGTTCAGGCTGAGGCCATGTTCTACCCTCAACCTAGCAGCACCCGGCAGAACTGCCTTTTTCTGTGACATGCAGTCAAGTACAAATTCCTTTGCCTCTCATTGCCAGACCAGCTCCTCACAGCTCCTCACAATCGCAATCCCTTCCCATTCGTAGGTTCACGTCAGACCAGTTTCTAGGTGTGTGGGGTATCCAGGTCTTCTCTGGCTGAAGTACATGTCTATGGATATCACAAACGCTCCTTGCCCCAGGAGAGGTCTGCCACCCTCCTTGTTCAGCCCCATTCATTCACTATATCCTGAGTCCTCGTTTCAGAGGCTGTTCCAAGAACTGAACTGGAACCCTCCAATCGCTGAGGCTTGGAGTGGGGCCAGTCTATACCTTCATGGACCAGGGACCAGAGCTGCTCACTGAGCCCCCTCGATGCCGTCAAACAGACCTGGTATGGAAGTTCTGTACGTTGACGTTGCGATATGGCGCTGTTTTCCTCTGACACCAGAGAAGCAAGCCTTCTTTGGCTGAGGTCTCTGGGGGACAAAAGGACAGAGTGTTAGCTGGGAAAGAGACTGAGCTGGCCCCGTCCATCTGACTCCTCCTCTACTCACCCTCCACAGAGATGTCCTGGATGGCAAAGCGGAGGATGATGGTCCAGATCATGCCCAGGGTCATCTTCAGGTTCCCATCAACAATTTCTGCCAGGGACAGGAGTCAGGGTTAGATTCCAGGCCTTTGTGTCGAGGCCTCAGAGCACAGTCCTCTGGCTCAGCCTCTGACCCTTGTGCCACACCTAAAGTCTGATACCTACCAAACGCCTACAAGCACTCGGTAGTCATCTAGTGCTATTTTAGAATGATTTGTTGAACACCTGCTAGGTACCAGATGCTGGGCTAGCATTGGGGTACAGTTGCCTCTGATAGACAGGAATAATTATCTCCACTGGGTCTTGCAGACGAAACCTGCTGACTCCCTCTGAGCCCTTGCCCAGGCCCCTCCTCTCCCCTTCTCACCTTCAGCGCCAATGGACACAAGCTTAACTCCTTTGCTGGCGATGAAGTCCAGGGCCTTATTGACATTGGCGATTTTGTGGAAGCGCATCTTGCCCTTGTCTGGCCTGGGCAGCCTCTCGCCTGAGTATAAGGAGAGGGTAAGGGGCAAAGGTTAGTGGAGGGGGCCTGCGACTTACCTCAGGAGCACAGTGTTTGTCTAGCCTGACTGAAGCCCTGGATTTGATTCTCAGCACTGAAAATGCTGCTCCCAAGCGCTCCCTCCTCCAGTATGACTCCCCTCCAGCACTCTGCTGCCACCATTCCTGCAAACCTCCAGATTTCCCTGGCCACAGACACGTGCCCTCACCGGAAATGACCTCCAGGAGCAGCATGAGCTTCAGGCCATTGCGGAAGTCCTCCTCAATGTTCTCAATCTGAGTGCCCGCCTTGCGCAGATGTGAGTTGCACCATGCCGTGAAGGTCTAGGGACAGAAGACAGTGGTTGGACAGTAGGAACAGATCTGGGAATGGGAAATGCCCAGAACTGAGTCTGGGGCACACAGACCTAGCTCCTCCATTAAGATAGGTCCTAGAACTCAAGGCCCTGGATGTGAATCCTGGTCCAACTGGCTTGCTATGTATCCTTCTCCAGCTTCTTTCTTTCTTGGAGTTTTATTTCAGCTAAGAGAAGAGAAATGGCGGTGGGGCCTCTGTAGGTACCAGTTTGGACTTGGGACCTCCCTGTGGTAAGGCAAGCACTCTGGCTTTGCTGGGAAATATTTCTTTAGACCAAGGATGTGTCACTGTGGTTGGTTTAATAAAAAGCTGAAAGGCCAATTAGGCAGGACTTCTGGGACAGAGAGGCAGGGGAGGGGTGGGGAAGGGTGGGGGAAAAAAGAAAGAGTTGCCAGTCAAACAAGGAGGAAGCAGGATGAGGAGGCCAGAGTAAAGGTAACCGAATCATGTAAAAGAATATAGATTAAAAAGTATGGGTTAGCCTGAAAGTGGTGGCACACACCTTTAATCCCAGCACTCAGGAGGCAGAGGCAGGCAGATCTCTATGAGTTTGAGGCCAGCCTGGTCTACAAGAGCTAGTTCCAGGGCAGGCTCCAAAGTTACAGAGAAACCCTGTCTTGAAAAAACAAAAAAGGGGGGGGCGTAATTTAAGTTATAAAAACTAGTTAAAAAGAAGTCTAAGCTAAGACCAAGCTTTCATAATTAATAATAAGTCTCCATGTCATTGGCGACCCAAAGAAAAAGCCTGCTACACAGCTTTGTCTAATCTTAATCACTGGAGATAGGATTAGAAAACATTAACACACTTATAATGCCCTGGGTCCAGATAGGCCAGAGACATGGTCTCTAAACCGAGAGCTCCTCAAGGGAGTATATCTAGTTGAGAGGTGGGAATCAGCTGCCAGGGAAACATTGCATGGGTGATCAACAATCGACTGTTATTTCAGAATGATTCGTTAAACACCTAATTATCCCTGCTGGGTCTCATACAAGCGACTGGTTGACCAGGTACTGCAACCCACATGGTCTCTTTCCCAGCACTGATGACGCCTACAACCAGCCTCAGCTTCCACCTTGATAAGAAGATTGAGATATGGCTGTGTCTGTTGGGAATGGGGTGGTCCTAGGAATGTGTATATACTTGCAAACCAACCAGGCCTTCAGTCCCTGAGTGATACCATTGGCTCTGAATTCTTGATGGAGTCCACAGCTGGGCTCCAACCCCAGCTCACATCCCTCTCTGTGTTCTGGGGCCAGTCCTTGACCTCTTCGTGGTTTGGTTCCTGTATTTTTCCAGGGTGGTTATGTCTCTGGCCCTTCTTTTGACCTGGCAGGATCTTGGAATTCTCCTCTATTGTAGGATATTTTGATTGAACTCTTACACTCCTGAAACTAGGGATTCAAGTTAAACCTTAAATCAGGAGGTGGAGCTAGTGACTGACTGAAATTGGCCATAGAAAAGCCGGCAATTTTGATAGAGAAGACTTACAGGAAGGCAAGGGTGGAGACTTGAGTATGGCACTTCTTTTTGGTTCTGGGACAAGGGAAGAGTTGTCTTGCAGTGTCTCCAGTCAAAAAGCTAGATCAACCTCTCTGAGTTAGCAGGTTTTCACCCCAGCCGTTGACACCCAAGTCTTTTTATTTATTTTTCAAGACAGGGTTTCTCTGTAGCTTTGGAGCCTGTCCTGGAATAGCTTTTTTTTTTTTTTCTGAGACAGGGTTTCTCTGTGGCTTTGGAGCCTGTCCTGGAACTAGCTCTTGTAGACCAGGCTGGACTCGAACTCACAGAGATCCGCCTGCCTCTGCCTCCCAAGTGCTGGGATTAAAGGTGTGCGCCACCACCGCCTGGCTTGGAACTAGCTCTTGTAGACCAGGCTGGCCTCAAACTCATGGAGAATTGCCTGCTTCTGCCTCCAGTGCTGGGATTAAAGGTGTACACCACCACTGCCTGGTTTGACTCCCGAGTCTTATTGATAAATAGAATTTATTGATAAATAGAATGATAGAGAGTTAATTTTGAACCTATATATGTTGGCTGCTGCAGAGCCAGGACCAAGAGACTGGAAGCTCTATCAGGTCACAGCCTGAGTGGCCAGGGGGGCACTAACTGTGGGACCATGGGGCAGCAGGTAATAATTAAAATATCAGTAAATTCATGTGCAACCACTAAGCTGGCAGAAAAGCATTTCTCCCACCATAAAACAGATGTTCTTGAGAGGTGGCCCTGGAGACCATTTGGAATTCTCTCCTTAGCCAGGTTGCTGGGTCTACTGGGAGCTGGAGTGGAAGAGGATGCTATAAGCACTGGACAGCTGTCATTGCTCAGGGAACATGATGAGCTTCTATTGCAAGGGGTGTAGAAATGGGTCCTTAGTAGGGACCCAAGCACAAGAGATTGTATTCATATTTCCTACAGTTGCTTCTACAACTAGAGTCTGGATGCACTGAGTCTACAAATGGCAGGAGGTCAGGAAGCTTGGCTGGGGTGGGATTGTGGGGGTTCGTGGAGGCAAACCTGAGGCCAAGTCTTATGGATTCTGGGGTTTCATGTATTTTTGAACTTACCATGTAGCCAGTGGTGACAATGAACTTCTGATTCTCCTGTCTCCATCAAGACAGACATGGACACAAGCGTGTACTACCATACCCTGTTTATTTGATGCTGAGGATTCAAGTTGCGGATTAACTCATGCTAAACTAAGTCAGAACTTAATCAACTTAATAAATCAATTAATTACATTCCCAGTCCCAAATATGAGTTTTAGTAAGATGTAGCCCTGCCCTGAAGGAGTTCACAGTCAATCAGAGTCACGTTGTTCTCTGAGGTGTACCAGTGGAGACAGGCAGAGGATCTGGGGTGGAGGGGGGGGGCTTCTTATGGAGGCTCACATCAAATCTGTCATGGAAGAGCAGGAGCTGGTGCAGGCCCAGGAAGGGCAGCCAAGGGCATGTCAGGCAGGGGCAGACACAAGGGGAAATGTGCAGTGAGAAACAGTTGTTCCTTCTGTGGGGCTGCAGCACTGTGGCCACTGCTGGAATGAAACTGGAGGTGTTGGGGTGTCAGTGGTGAGAGACAGACCGGAGGGGTGGCAGGGGCCAGGTCATGCATGATCCTGGGTGCTAAGCCAGGGAGTTTGAACTTGATCCTGAGAGCCACAGAGAGTTGGCAAAGCTTCAGGCAAGAGGGAGGCATCAGAACTTACTGTGTTTGAGACAAGTCTCCCTATGCAGCTCTGGCTATCCTGACACTCGTTATGTGAAACAGACCATCTGAGAGAGGGCTGCTGCCTGCCTCGGTCTCCCAAATGCAGCCCAAAACTAAATTTAAAAGCTCACTCTGGTTGCAGAGCAGGGACAATGGTTGTCAGAATGGAAGGGGGAAATGAGGAGGTGAGAATGGATACAAGGGATAGAAAGCGATGGGAGTGGATGTGAGGAGGTGTGTGGGCGGTGTACTTTGTTTCATTCTGATTTCAGACCTTCTTACTACCTATTTATGGGCTTGGGATCATGGCCCAGTGATTGAGAGCACTGGTTGTTCTCCCAAAGGAGCCAGATTGGATTCCCAGCACCCATGTCAGGAGCCTTTATAACTGCCTCTAATTCCAGCTCTAGGGATCTGATACCCTCTGATGGTCTCCATGGGCACCCATGTACACACACACAAATAAAAATAATTCATTAAAGTAAAACTTTTTTTTTTAAAAAATAGATGTATTTATGGAACATCTGGGTGTAGCTCAGTGGATAGAGTGAGTGTCTTGCACACAAGATGCCCCAGGTTTGACTCCTAGCACCTCTTCAAACCTGGTGTGGTAGTGCAAACCTGCAACCCCCAACTTAGAAAGTGGGGGAAGGAGCCCAGCAGGGGTACTGCACACCTTTAATCCCAGCACTAGGGAAACAGAGGCAGACAGATCTCTGTGAGTTTGAGTTAGAGGTCAACCTGGTCTACAGAGCTAGTTCCAGGACAGCCAGGGCTACATAGAGAAACCCTGTCTTCAAAAACAAACAAACAAATAAAAATAAAAAAAGAAAAGGAAATAAAAAGGAAAAAATGGAGAAAGTGTTGGATAGATTGCTCACCTGCGGTTTTGTTTCTTTTGCAGAAGACTAGGGTTTGATTCCCAGCACCCACTTGGTGGTTCATTACCACCCATAACTATGGATTCAGGGACTCTGATGCCCTATTCTGACCTCCTCAAGCACCAAGCATAGATATGATGCACATACATACACACAGGCAAACACCACACATAAAATAAAATCAATAAATCTCATAAAACTTTTACAAGGAAAGAAAGAGGAGGCAGAGGATAGCAGTTCAAAGTCAGCTTTGGTCACACGGCAAATCCGAGGCTAGCCTGGGCTACATGAGACCTTAAAAATAGTCAGGAAGTATTTGTGAGCCAATTGTTTTTCAATATGGTCAACTGAAGAGGACTCGGGTATCAGGGGAGAATGGGAGTGCTCCAAAGCTGGAGACCTTGGGTCTTGGAGTCACTGATAAGCAAGGAAGCAGTCACCAAGAAGCGTTAGGAGCAGGGATGGATGGAGCAGAAGGGTACCTGACCACAAGAATGTTACAGCCTTGTTCAACAATGTGGAATGAGGAAGACATAACCCACATGTCCATCTACAGGGCCGCTGACTCGTTTTCAGAGCATCAACTCTGTTTTATTGATGAATTAATGGGGTGGTTGTTGGACGTTGATGATGGACATGGGGGTGGCTATAAACTGGAATGAAAGGACGGTTGACAAAGGCAAGAGACAGGCAAATGTCATGGTAGGGACGCGTAGCCTTGATCTGGGAGAGGGCTGGATGGCTGGGGGTCGGGACGGGAGTTGCTGAGGAGTAATTAGCAGCTGGAGCCAGGGGCAGGGATGACATCACCCGGGGATTGCCGAATTCAGGGACCACAGCCATGCTTGGAGACAGGTGCAGGGAAGTGAGGGGGGCAGGGTAGAGGGTGGATCACCCCAGGCATCTCAATCTCCCCACCCCGGCAGTCAACTTCTGTCATCTAACCCAGAGAAATGCTCTGGTTCTAAATTCTGGGGTTCTTAGGTCCTACACCAGCACCCTGCCCTTTCCTGGAATAGGGCATAGTTGACAAAAAGGCATGTCCAACAGCCTCATAGCTGCCTTCCCTATGCCTGGCCTGCAGCTCCTCAAGGCTTTCTCAGTCCAACTGGAATCATTTTCTCTTTAGGGAACCCAGGTGTCTTGCTCCCTCCACTGGGGAGCTAGGAGAGAAAATAGTTCAGGGAGGGAGGGGGCAGTGCCCTACAAGGCTGGGCCTGGGCAACAGCTGCCTACATGGTCGTCTTGAGCTCCCCCAAAGGCGCTGCCTCAGCACAAGTGTCCATCTGGGTCCCCGGGTTAAGTTACTGGTAAGGGGACCCAGGGCTCCCCTCCTCCCGACCTTCTGGCCTTTTCAGCAGACTCAGGGTTTCTAAGGCAGGGTGGAGTATCTTGGGAAAGAATGGGGTGGGGCAAAGGAAAAGACCCTCAGATGGGGGGAATTAGTTCTCTTCCTCACAATATATAATAGGCTGTCTATCTCTGCCGTTTTCTGGACCCCAGTTTCTTTCATCTTCAAGCCTACAGAGGCACCGAGGACGCCACCCTGAGCAGAATGCATAGCAGAGGATGGGAAAGAGTACGAGATGGTTCTACACCACACACGGCTGTGTGCCTGGCATGTTTCAGGATTGGGTCTAGGGATACTTAACTGGAGAGTGGGGTGGGTGTATAGAGGGACGTAACTTCTTGAGACCCCTTCACCTCCCACCCAACAAGCTGGATCTCTTGGACCTTGTCCAAAACCTACTTTCACAGGGAGAAGCGGGGCAGTGGGCTCAAAGGAGTTGAGGGAGGGAAGAGGCCATTAGGGACTCCAGAAACTCCTTGACATCCTAAATCCCACCTGAGGACTCCCAGCCTTTCTTCTAGCCCTGGGGACAGAAGAGCCTGAACTGGGGAGTGGCAGTCTAGATTAAAGGAATGCTCTGTCCTTGAACTGCCCAGGTACCCGGAAAGAACTGCCTGGCCTCTCAGCCTCAGTTTTGCCTTTGGGAAATGGGTGAGCACTCACTTTCCGCTGCTGTTTCTCCCAGGCCGGGTCCAACAGCAAGTCACGGTCCCAGTCCTCCTCCTGTTCCATGTACTCGCCGCCCCCGCCGCCCGAGAAGGGCCCCTCCCCGGCCCCCAGACCCTCGGGCTGCATAACCATCATCATCTTGCTCAGGATCTTGGCTCTGCTCTGCTCCACTGGGCGAGCTCTTGAACGCTCAGGCCGGGTTAAGTAGGGCCCATCCCAGCCCCAGATCAGATTCGTACTAAATATGGGGGAGGTGGGTGGGGCCAGATAGGGGGCGAGAGAGCTTGGGTCTGGACCAGAGAAAAGATTGCTCTGGAGTCAAAGATTGCGGAATCGCGGGGGATGCTGAGTGACTACTGGCCTTCACAGAGGGTTCGCATTTCAGCTGTGGTTAGCTTGCTGTGTGATCTCGAGAGAGTCATGGACCTTGTCTGTTTCCTCGTCTGTAAAGTGCGGTCCAGGTGGTGGCTCCAGGCCATCTTAAAAGCTGCCCTTTGGACCTGAGTCTGCCCTCCTTCCAGCACTGCGCGCGAGAAACAGACCCTTATTTCTCTCTCACAGTAAAGCTGTTTGGGAAGTTTTCTGGGGTGATGGAGACACCCGAGCTTGGGGCCAGATGATAGGACCAGCCAGGTCTATTAATACCGGGGCGGCTGTAGAGGAGTGTGGGGAGAATGTGCTGAGCCGGGAAACCCCGACGCCACGGGTGCTGCAACCCAATCCTCCCGAAGTGGCGGCCAGCCAATCCAGGGGGCGTGGCCCTCACAGTACTCTGGGCAACCACTTCACTTTGACACTGGGCGGCAGCACCAACCGGATTTCGAAATGTTTCGGCCAGCCAATCACTTCTCTGTGTCTGTGGACCCTCCCTGCGAATCTGATGGCAACGCACCCTTGCAGATATCCCATTGGTCGTGGCAGACGCCCGTCCGCCGCTATGCCCTCCCCAATACGGAAGCGGTGGGGTCCCAGCGATCTGACGGCGGGTGGGTCGGAACCATGGGGGAGCCCTGGGCGGCTCGGGGCGCAGAAGGAGCGCCCACGCGACTGCCGCTGGTGCTCACCGCGCTGTGGGCCGTCGCTGTGGTCTTGGAGCTGGCCTACGTGATGGTGCTGGGGCCCGGGCCGCCTCCGCTGGGACCCCTGGCCCGGGCCTTGCAACTGGCGCTGGCTGCTTATCAGCTTCTTAACCTGCTGGGCAACGTGGGACTCTTCCTGCGCTCCGATCCCAGCATTCGGGGCGTGATGCTGGCTGGCCGCGGCCTGGGCCAGGGCTGGGCGTGAGTGTCGGGCACGGGGGTCTTCGGGCGGAAGGGGGTTCTGAGGGTCAAGGTGAGTGGGGGCGCTGGGACCAAGAGAGGCCCCAGAACTTGAGTTGTCAGAAACCAGATGACATTAGCATTCGGGTTGTTAGAGCCAAAGAATTCCTTTAGAACCTGGCATCCGCTACTTATTCATTTAGATGCTGAGCGGGCACTGTTCCGGAGACTCAAGTAAAAACAGATGTCCGACCTCCTGGAGTTGATTTCAGTTGCGGAAGGGGCAGATACTAAATTATAAGCCCAATAAATAAGCAAATTGTGTAAAAGCGATGGTAAAAGATGATGTGAAAAAATAGATCAGGCTAAAAAAGGCGAGGAGCGCAAGTTTCAGTTGTTTGATGTGTGTCCGCAAGTTTCAGTTGTTTGATGTGTGTCCAAGTCCAGGCGTGCGTGCTACGGCGCACATGTGGAGGTCAGAGGACAACTTTTGGGAGTTCTGTCCTTCCATTTGGGTTCTGGAGGCTGAATGGGTCATCAGGCCTTGCAGCAAATGCCTTTAACTACTGAACCGTCTCCCCAGCCCAGAGTTTCAGTTCTAAATACATGGTCAGTATTCAGCACAAGATCTTTAGGTGATGGATTTGTTAATTAGCTCGATTTAGTTAACTCACATTTTACTAAAAACCCACGGCATATGCAAATATGTTAAGACTAACTCATCATTTGCAAGTAAAAACAAAAATATAAAAGTAGCCGGATGGTGGTGGTGCACACCTTTAATCTCAGCACTTGGGAGGCAGCGGCAGGTGGATCTCTGTGAGTTTGAGGCCAGCCTGGTCTACAAGAGCTAGTTCCAGGACAGGCTTCAAAGCTACAGAGAAACCCTGTCTCGAAAAACCAAAAAAAAAAAAAAAAAAAAAAGAAAGAAAGAAAGAAAGTAAATAAGTGGTCAAGGGGGACCTCATTGAGGCACTTGCGCTAGGAGGTGGTAGAGTTAGCCACTTGGGAAGTTTTTTTTTTTTTTAAATATTTATTTATTTATTACAATATTCTGTATATATGCCTACAGGCCAGAAGAGGGCACCAGACCTCATTACAGATGGTTGTGAGCCACCATGTGGTTGCCGGGAATTGAACTCAGGACTTCTGGAATAGCAGGCAATGCTCTTAACCGCTGAGCCATCTCTCCAGCCCCCCACTTGGGAAGTTTTGAACTGATTTCTGGGAGGAGGAAACAGACCACCAAAGGGCAGAAGCCTCTGTCTGTCAGAATATTCCAGAGTGGAGAGAGGAAAAGAGATGTTAGTGGCAGAAGCACTTCCAAGTCTTTGAAAATTTTATTTTTCAGTGGGTATGCCTCCTCAGACCTGCAGTGCTAGAGGTCATGGTGCCTGGCAAGGCTGTTCCTGCTTCCCCAACATGGCCTCTGGGGCTGAGGTTGGGCATGGTCTGGGGCACTGAGAGCTGATGGGGCACTAACTAACCTGTGGTTCTTCCCCCTCCCCCATCTCTGCAGTTACTGTTACCAGTGTCAAAGTCAGGTGCCACCGCGTAGTGGGCACTGCTCTGCCTGCCGTGTGTGCATCCTTCGTCGTGACCACCACTGCCGCCTACTGGGCTGCTGCGTGGGCTTCCATAACTACCGGCCCTTCCTGTGCCTGCTGCTTCACGCTGCTGGTGTCCTGCTCCACGTGTCAGTGCTGCTAAGCCCTGCCCTATCAGCCCTGCTGCGGGCCCACTCAGCCGTCTACACGGTGGCGCTCCTGCTGTTGCCCTGGCTCATGCTACTTACAGGTAGGGAGCTTTCTGAACCTTGCAGCATCCAGAGACCCTTGCACTGTGTTGGGGACCAAGGTCCCTTTCCATTGGAAGTGGGGTGTCCAGCTGGTTCTCTTGGGTAATGCTCTGGGGACCCAGCCCTAGTGTCATTTAGGGAGAGAGGGAAGCCTCATACCTAACTGAGTGTGAAGAACTGTGCTTTAGGCAGTGGTGGTGGCTTATACCTTTAATCCCAGCATTCGGGAGGTAGAGGCAGGCAGATTTCTGGGAGTTCGAGGCCAGCCTGGTCTACAGAGTGAGTGCCAGCATGACTCCAAAGCTACAGAGAAACCCTGTTGTAAGAGCTGCGGTGGGCTGCGTTCCTGCCCAGCTCCGCAAGGCTAGCTCTACCCGAAATAAATACATGGAAACTGTATTCTTTTAAACACTGCCTGGCCCATTAGTCCCAGCCTCTTATTGGCTAGCTCTTACATATTGATCTAACCCATTTCTAATAATCTGTGTAGCCCCACAAGGTGTGGCTTACCAGGAAAGATCTTAACCTGCATCTGTGAGTGGGAGAATCATGGCGACTACCTGCCTCGGCTTCTTTCTCCCAGCATTCTCTTCTGTCTACTCCACCTACCTAAGGGCTGGCCTATCAAAGGCCAAGCAGTTTCTTTATTAATTAACCAATGAAAACAACAGATAGATGACACTCCCACATCATTTCCCCTTTTTCTGCGGGGAGCTATGGGCTGTGTTCCTGCCGCCCCAGCTCCCGGCCGCCTGCATGGCTAGCTTATGCCCTGAAATAATTACACGGAAACTGTATTCTTTTGAACACGGCTTGGCCCATTAGCTGTAGCCTCTTACTGGCTAGCTCTCACATCTTGCTTTAACCCATTTCTAATAATGTGGGTAGCCCCACGAGGTGTGGCTTACCAGGAAAGATCTTAACCCGTGTCTGTCTGGAATGGGAGAATCATGGCGACTGATTGACTTGGCTTCTTTCTCCCAGCATTCTGTTCTGTCTACTCTGCCTACCTAATTTTCTGTCCTATTAAAGGGCAGAGGCAGTTTCTTTATTTAACCAATGAAATTAACACAAAACAGAAGACTCTCCCCCATCAAAACCCTGTTTCATAAAATTGAAAAACAAAAACAAAAAAACAAAACCCTGTGCTTTACATGGGGCTCCAAGACAAGAACAGAGTTCTACCTGCAGAGTCAAGGATCCCAGAGCTTGCTACAGAGGAGGAAAGGCTAGTATGAGAACCCGTTGGGTGTTGGATGCTAGAAGGTTATCTTAGGGGAGATGAACCTAAGTCCTCTGTCCCAGATATGCCAGTCTCTGGAAGCCACTGAGGTGCTCACATTGGTCTCTTTACAAGCTCTTCCATACACTTCTCCATGGTTCTGTGTCTTCCGGGGCTAGGTGTTTCTCTGCAGCCATCATAGCCTACTTCACTGTTCCCTGTCACTGACTTGGGCTCTGGGCCTGTCAGTCCTGGGATCTGTTGAAACTGAAAGCACCAAAACTGTCAGCAATCCTGTTCATGCCTAGATGACTTACTTTGCCTGCGCTCCCTCTGTCCCTCCCTACACAGTCTTGCTATGAAGCCCAGGCTGGCTTTGAACTCACCATCCTCTTCCTCAGCTTCCCAAGTGCTGAGGTTGCCGGCATGTGCTCACTCTTGGCCCCCATTTCTAGGCCTCCATCTGTCTTTCACTTCGCCAACTCTCATATCCATACCTACTTTGTTGGTTGGTTGGTTGGTTGGTTGGTTTTTTGTTTGTTTGTTTTTTGAGACGGTTTTCTGTAGCTTTGGAGCTTGTCCTGGAACTCACTGTGTAGACCAGGCTGACCTCAAACTCACAGACATCCACCTGCCTCTGCCTCCTGAGTGCTGGGATTAAAGATGTGCACCACCACACACTGGCGCACCTACTTCTTGTTAGAACCCAGAATGTTTCATCTCCATTAGCCATCCCTTTTTGTTTTATTTAATTTTTTTTCTTTTTTTTTCTGTTTTTCCTGCTTGTATGTCTGTGTGAAGGTGCTGGATCCTTGAGTTATAGACAGTTGTGAGCTTCCATGTGGTGCTGGGAATTGAATCCGGGTCCTTTGGAAGAGCAGTCAGTGCTTTTAACCACTGAGCCATCTCTCCAGCCCCCCCCCCCCCATCCTCTCTGGGCCCTCCACCGTCTGTCCTTTCTGCTTGGTTGTTAACCTTCCTATTCATCTTGCCTGTCCCATCTTCACTGCTGCTGTCTTCAGGGGTCCTCCATTTCTGTCTTTACCCTGCCACTCTCGCAAGCATCCTAGCTCATCTTCCTTCCCCTGGCTACTGAGAGCAGCCAGATATACACGATGCCGTCTGTTTGTGGCTAGGTTCACCTTGTTCTCCATTTGAAGCTCAGGTGACAGGAGCATTGAAAGTTTGTGGCCAGCCTGGGTTACATATAGGGCTGAAGGTGAGTCAGAGCTGTGTATTTTTGAGACCTTGTCTCAAAAACAGAGAACAACAATGTTCCTGTGTTCAGCTCTCCCTGGTGGGCTGAAGGACCCACAGTTTTTGAAAGTTGACACCTCGCCCCCTTGCTGGAGGCCTCTGCTTGTTTTGTCCATTCCTGTGCCCCAGCTCTCTTCATTGTCTTTTTTGGGGTTCCCCTACTTTATATAAACCTGTCCTTATTTTGCCTCCTGTGTGCAGCTGCTTTCTCCCACCTGGCTCTGCTCTGCATGTCCTGCTACAGAGGCCAGAAAACCCAGCTCTCATCTTGCTTTTAGAGGGACCCCTCAGGCTCAGGGGCTTCCAGTGCTACACTCTTGATATGCTTTGCCTTTGGCCTACAGCTCTGACTTCAATATTTCCATCTCTTCCCTCCTTTTTGGTCTTCCTTTCACATGGTCTCCACAGACTTTGTACCCTCTCATCTCCCTCCACACACTCTGGCAAGTCTGGCTGCTCTTGGAGCTCCTTCCTCCAGGTCTCTACTGCGCACACATCTGCTGGGCAACAGGACTTCTTCATAAACAGCCAAATCACTGACTCTGTCTAAGAGTCTCTCTGGACAGGACGTTCTCTCCCCCTTCCATGAAAATAGATGAAATCATTTTCTCTACCCTTACTATTTTTTTTTTTTTTTTTTTTTGGTTTTTCGAGACAGGGTTTCTCTGTAGCTTTGGAGCCTGTCCTGGAACTCCCTTTATAGACCAGGCTGGCCTTGAACTCCCAGAGATCCGCCTGCCTCTGCCTTCCGGGTGCTGGGATTAAAGGCATGCGCCACCACTGCCCGGCTCCTTACTATTTTTTTTGCAGAACATTTCTGCCATGGTTTGGGGTGGGTTCGTGTGTGTGTGTGTGTGTGTGTGTGTGTGTGTGTGTGTGCGCGCATGCGAAAGTCAGAGAAAACCTTGGGCACCTTCCACCTTCTCTTTGAGACAGAGTCTCTCATTGGCCTGGAACTTTGACAAGTAGGCCAGACCAGCTAGGCAATAGACTATCGGGTCTGCCTGTCTCTGCCTCCCATTCAGTCATCACTGGAATTACAGCTATATGGTACCACGTCCAGATTTGTATGTGGGTCCTGAGGATCTGCTTTCAGGGTCTCATGCTTGCAAGGCAAGCAGTTCACTGAATGAGCCATCTCCTCAGACCAAATACTCTTTTACTGATATAAGACATCATTTTAGTCATTTGGAAGTGTACATTTCATAGACTAGTGTTCTAAATATCTGTATTTAGTATGCAGTGCAGTGCAGCCGTTACCACTGTCTGATATCAGACTGTTTTCACTCCGTGGAGAAATGCAGTGACAGTCAGCAGCCCTCTGGTGACGTCCTAGAGCCCTCAAGCCTGATGGTCATTAGTCTTCTTTCTGTGCATGCATTTGTCCGTTCAAGACAGCTCACAGAAATCACATCCCACAACCATGGGCCATCGCGCCTGGCTTCTTTCACTTAGCACAGTGTTTCATGGCCTCTGGTGGTCAGTTCAGCAGGAACTAGCTGCCTGCTGGGGCCAAGATGGTAAAAGATGCTATTCTTTTCCATGTAACATGGATCCCAAGTGTAACTGAGTAATTGAACTTACAGAATGGGGTCCCACCCACTTCCTGGGTGGGAGGAAGGCAGGGTTTGGGTTTGGGGATGCCAGCCAACTGCTATCTGAGAAGCTTTTTGTTTTCTCCCCACAGGCAAAGTGTCTCTGGCCCAGTTCGCCTTAGCTTTTGTGGTGGACACATGTGTGGCGGGTGCACTGCTGTGTGGTGCTGGACTGCTTTTCCATGGGATGCTGCTGCTGCGGGGCCAGACCACATGGGAGTGGGCTCGGGGTCAGCACTCCTATAACCTGGGCACCAGCCACAACCTGCAGGCAGCCCTGGGTCCGCGCTGGGCCCTAGTCTGGTTCTGGCCTTTTCTGGCCTCCCCTTTGCCTGGAGATGGGATCACTTTCCAGACACCAGCTGATGTGGGTCTTGTGGCTTCCTGAGTCCAGGTAGAGCTAGAACTGACTAGGGAGGGGGGAGCAGAGGAGAGAGCCGAAGAACTTGCTTTCAGCTTCTTGCCAGCCGCAGGAAAGAGGCCAAGTCAGCCCTTCGTGCCTGTAGTGTGCAGCTCTAGCTCCCTCCTTGACCCTGCCCAGTGTGGCCTCTTCCATACCTAGAGTTCAGACACTGCAACTCGGCCCCTTTTGGCCTCTACCAGGCTGGTTCTTGGCCTCCCCAGTCTTTACTGGGTTCCTATCCCTCACTTCATCATTTTGCTTGCTGTTTTCCAGTTCCCATGCTTGTCAGGCCTGGAGACTACAGAAGACATGAGACCCTAATGGGCGGGACCCAGGCCAGGAGAATTCAAATGTGCTCTAGAGGATAGCACTCCAAAGAAACGTCTCTGCAGCAGGGATTTCCAGGGAGCTATTGTAGCTCTCCTGTATGTGGGTCCAGAGTTAGGATCGTTGTTTTGTAAGAAACATAAAGCTCTGCTAAGCCATGTGACAAGACTGTGGGGAAGAAATGTAGACTTTGCTGGTCTTAAACTCAAAGAAATCCACCTGCTTATGCTTTATACTTTCTGCTTTTTTTTTTGAAACAGGGGTTCTCTGTATAGCCCTGGCTGTCCTGGAACTCACTCTGTAGACCAGGCTGGCTCTAAATCAAGAGATCTGCCTGTCTCTGCCTCCCGAATGCTGGGATTAAAAGACGTGCGCCACCACTGCCTGGCTTTGCTTCTGCTGAGTGCTACGATTAAAACATTCACCACCATGCCTGGACTAAGAGGTTAGATTTGAACCCAGATCTTTGAATCTGCTTTACTTTTCAGAGCTTAACTGAGTAGGAGAAACATGAAGGCAAAACCAACCAGCTTCCAGCTGTTCCAGAGCCTGTGAAGGATGATTTTAATATTTATTTGTGTGTCTGTGTCTGTGCTCGTGAGTGTGCTTTTGTACATGCATGGGCATGCATATGTGGGTGCCCTTGGAGACCAGAAGAGGACATTAAATCCCTTGGAGCTGGACTTACAGGCTGTTGTGGGTACTAGAAACTAAACTTGGGTCATCTGTAAGAGAAATATATAGTCTTAACTACTAAGCGATCTCTTCAGCTCCCTTTTTTTTTTTGGTTTTAGAACATTTTCTATTATATTATTACTATTTATTATCATTGTTATTATTGAGATAGGATCACCTTTAGTATCCCAGGCTGGCCTGGAACTTTCTGTGTAACCCTGGCTTCCCTGGAACTCACAGCAAACCATCTGTCTCAGATGTCAATCAGTGGGAATTGTAGGTGTGGTGAGTCAACACAGCTGGCTTTCAGCGTACTGTAGAAATATGGTACACAGCTAAACATGACTGCTTCAGTACCCCTGGCATCTGTTTGCCATTAGACTCACCAAATAATAGAGAAGTAAAAAGAATATAAATTTGTAAAGGGAAAGAAGACAGATGTTTGTATACCAAAGAGCCTGACAATGTTTTGAAACATGACAGAGGTTGGGAGCCTGTCTTAGCAGAGAATTAAAAATCAAAGTTACATGTTCCTAAAGAGAGGGGAAGGTAAGCAAGGCAGAACTTCCCCAGCACTAGGAAAGGCGAGGTGAAGCGTCGGGCTAACCTTGGATGGGGTATTGGACAGTTTGTATCAGGAGATGTGAGCTGCTCCTCTCCACAGACCTCACCCACCCCTGCAGCCACCCTTGTGGAGTGTGGCGGGATCTGGGACGTGGTGGGGGGTGATAAGGAAAACAGATTGGACCAGAGAAGCTCTAGATCTCAGGGGCCACAGAAAAGATAGGAATAGGGACTGGGTCACAAATAGAGCTAAAGCCACAGAAAACGTTGGCTGTCGCCTGCAGATAATCATATGCCCTGTCCCCAGGAGCCTACCCTCCTGGTGGGCTTTGCCTGAACTTAGAGGTCTTTGCTTGCCACTCAGCATGCTTTGTTACTTCTAAGAGATTAGAACACATGTGTTGTATGTAGCAGATCTGGTGCCCTCTTCTACCCACATGCTGCAGAATATCTAATTTCCATGTGTTTTTGAGATATGAAAGGCTCCCTGGAATCCTCACCACAGCTTGTCTGAAGTCCCTGCTGTGCTCTCCATGTTGGGAGAGGAGTGTGCCAGCTCTTTAGATTTGACCAATAAAAGCCCACCCAGAAGTAATCAGTGGAACCAACAACTGTGGGTCGCTTGGTGAAAACCAGCATCTATGTGAAATCCAGCTTTCCGGGTCATGAACAAGGTTTATCTCCTCAATGAATACTTTCTTAGTTTTTGAGACAGGGCCTCACTTTGTAGCTCTGGCTGACCTAGAACTTACTGTGTAGACCAGGCTGATCTCCAGCTTAGAGATCTACCTGCCTCTGCCGCCTGAGTGCTGGGACTAAAGGTGTGCACCACCATGGCAGCTTTACATATTTTCAATAAAGTTCTTTCTGGTAAATATGTCTTTTGAGTGGATTCACTTTTGTATTTTATATCTTAGTTATTATACATGACTTATTAAGATATTGCTGAGCACAAAAAGATCACGAGATTTCTTATTTTAATTTATATTTAATTTTGTGTGCATGGAACAACCCGCACCATGCACATGTGTTGAGGTCGGAGGGTAACTTGAGTTAGTTGATTCTTCCCACATGGGAGCTGTGATTGGATTCGGATTGACAGGTTTGGGAGCAGGGGCCTTTACTGAGTCCTCTCGATGGTCTCTCATTGTAGGTCCCCCCCCCCTCTACCCCCGAGACAGGGTTTCTCTGTGTAACTTTGGTGCCTGTCCTGGAACTCGGTCTGTAGACTAGGCTGGCCTCAAACTCACAGGGATCCACCTGTCCCTGCCTCCCAAGTGGCAGCACTTAAAACTCAAGTCCTGGGATTAAAGGCATGCACCACCACCACCCCGCTATTTTAAACTTTTTATGAGTACCTACATGTATGTATGTGCACCATATGGGTGCCTAGTGCCAAAAGTGGTGGTCAGATCCCCTGAAACTGGAGTTACAGCTGTGAGTCACACCACATGGGCGCCGGGAACAGAGTCCAGATCCTTTACAAGTGGTCTTAATCACCGAGCCCCCCACAGCCCATTTCTAACTTTAGAGGGAATAGATTGTTTAATTAAATAAGTTCGCTATGTTTTAAATTAGATGCTATTAGGCTACACACATGCAAAAATTAAATGCATCTCTGAAAGGACACTACAAGGACTGAACAGAGGAGCAGAGAACAAAGAAATGGTTTAGAAGAGAAGAAAACTAGGATCAGTTCAGTCCTCCCAGGAACCACTTACCTGGAGCCCCAGAGAGCACAGCACAGCCCTGGAAGGAATGCCCATCCATCACCACCTCACAAAGCAACCATCAGGACCCAGTAAAAACAGCACAGAAGCCAAAGGACACGGGAGCTTTGTCTATAGGAAAGTTATTTCCAGCTTTTGTTTAGCACCCCAACTATTATTACAGGTGAGCTGAATGCAGCGATGTCCAGATGCGCATGCTATAAAGCCTGGAGTGGATTTTAAAAAGAATTTACCCATGGCTGTTTTACCAAATGAGGGCAGAATAACAAGACATGGAGCCCAGGAATCAGGGGATCTAGCCCTGGATAAGGGAAAAGGGAACGCTCTTATAGGAGTCTACACAGAAGCAAGGTCTGAAGGAAGTGTCCTAAGAAAAGAACTGAGGTTGGATGGGAAATTTTCAATGGTATATTAAAAAACTAAGCAATAAAAACAAAGTAGATACCAATTCTATGAAATCATGTAAAAGTTCAAAAGTGGTTATTTAGTTAATTCTCAGCTTTACTAAGACTTTCATGTATCAGTATACACAGCAATGTCAGCAGGAAGTAAAGATGACCTAAAACATGGAGAGCAGGGTCTCGAGCACTAAAGCCTCATCTATTACAAAAACCAAAAGATAATGTCGGGGCTGGAGAAATGGCTCAGTGGTTAAGGACCCAGGTTCAGCTGCCAGCACCCACACTGGTAGCTCACAACCACCTGGAACTCCAGTTCCTAGGGATCCAAAACATCTTCTGGCCAGGCGGTGGTGGCGCATGCCTTTAATCCCAGCACTTGGATGGATCTGTGAGTTCTGGGCCAGCCTGGTCTACAGACTAGTTCCAGGACAGTCAGGGCTGTTACACAGAGACAAAACAACTGGCTGTTGCACAGGATGGTCCTGTGGAAGGAATGGGGAAAGGGCATTTATTTTATTTTAAAATCTATTCCATATTATTGCATGTGTGTGCTTCAAATTCAGTATTATGAAAAAAGATACAGACTCTTCTTATTCTTAATGTTCCCAATTTTCTAGTGCTCTCATTCCTGAGGAGCGGGCATTCCGCACTGTTTACGCTTATGTTCCTTTCTGTCCACACATTTCTTGCCAATGCACAGTATGACAGTGCTACAAGGTAGGGTCTTTCCTTTCTATCATCATGAATAGCGATGGAGAGTCCACATCAAATATTTTGGTTCTGACTTCACAGCTTGACTGGGGTGAAAGGGACTGGAATGTCACCTGACCCAATACACAGCCTGGCCCTGTGACAGCACAGCCCCACTCCATACCTGTGACAAGGGGCCCGTCACCTTCTTGAGCAGACCTGCCATCCCTGGTAAATTCTGTAGGTCGGGCTGGGATTTCTGACTGACAGCAACACTCCCTCCTCCTCTCATCTCTCCATCTCGTTTGACCTTCTGCTCATTCCAGCTGTGCCTCGGCTGGTTGAGGCAGGAAGAAACCCTTTGCTGTGTGCTCAGGCAGTCTGTCTGTGGGGGATGGGTGTAGTGGCTTAAATGAAGTCAGACAAAAATTGTAATAATATATACAGCTTTAATTGGGAAATAGACTTACAGAACCAAAAGTTCCAGCGGAGAACAGGAAAACAGAAGGGGAGGCGGGGAGCACACCTGCAATCTTTATAAGTAAAAAATATCCTCGGGGGACCCCACCCCCTGCAAGCAAGGTGATTGGCTGGGTCTCCCCTACAGATGGGCAATATGGGAAGGAGGATGGTCTAGGCCCATTGTCTCTTAGCCTAACTTCCAACATACTCTGGAAGGGTCAAGGTGGGCAGTGTCACTCTGGGCCCCAAGTGGACTCAGATGCTGTCACTGGGCAGTACTGGCCAAATTGGAGCCATTGGTCCTGTGAGCAAAAGTCATGCAGTTCAGTATAGCCTTTTTGGAATGTTTTTTTGCCTTACTCCCTAGGAGCTGCCAAGCTCTGATGATGTTAGAGCTGTTCGGAATTAATCCAGTTAAACTCTTCTTTTACTGGAGAGAGGAAGAAGCCTGAGGAGGCAGGCCTGAGCTGTGTGCCACACACCAGGCTCAACCTGGTCAGACAAGAGAAAATGTTGGTCTCCATGGAGCAGGGCCCGATTCTCAAATTGTTCAGAATGGTCTTTGAGGAGGGCCAGGGGCCGCTGGCATCTGAATACACCTTTAGTCTTCTGCTTCATTCTAGACCCCTAATGTGCACCTTTTCCAGGAACCTCATGCATATTTTTGCCACGGCACAGAAAACATTCCACCCTCTGGACCATTTGGGCTAAGTGTATCCTCACAGGTACTGGTTGGCATCTGCTTCTTGGGTCTGCCTCAAGCCACCAGCCCTAGCTCTGCTATCTAGCTTGGTATTCCATTTCAGGAATGATGTCTCTGGACTCGACTCGAGCATTCAGGTCAGGAGCAGCTGCTGTGTGGGAGCTCTGGCTGCGGCTGGGACCTCCAGCTCCTCACATGGATCCCCTCTACCTCTTGCACCCCTCCTCTGGCAATCTTTGTGGCTAGTCTCAGATTGTGGACAGAGCCCTGTGCTCCTGAGCAGCACGGTAGAAAAGTAGAGCCCCTCATTCACGAGGAATGCTTAGTACAAGTGCCTGCAAGCTAAGCTGGCAGAAACCTTAAAGGGCAGCAGGGGCTGTATCAGCCGAATTCCCAGGCCAATCAACGCCCTGAGCAATTGTGTTCTTGATCTGAAACAGATGGGTGGAAGGAAGGACTGGGCCTCTGCTCACTTTGATCACCTCAGTTCTCTTCTTGGGACCTGGGGAGATTTCTTTAAAGAGCTGGGGAGAGTGGCAGGCAGCAGGAATTGTGGGACAGTGCTCAGGAGGGTTCTGAGGGAGGAGGAGCTGATTCTGAGCACCCCCTGTCTTGTGGCTCAGGCCCAGAGGCAAAAGTGGGGAGCAGAGACTGTTTCAGAGAGGAACAGGAAGCTGAAGCCTCAGTACCCCGCTGTGTGGGGGTATGGCCTGGGGACACTGGAAGTCACTGGATCTGGCTGGCTCCTTTCTGTGAAGGCTTGAGTGTTGGCCCAGGGCTCAAGCAGCTGCCAGCCCCTCACTCACAGGCATGTTGATGTGGGCACTCAGCAGGGGTGCACTCTGGCCTTCTCGGAGCACCAGCACCTACAGAGAAGACATGGTGGAGGGGGCACACACCTTGACCTCTCCTCTTTGCTAACACCAAATCTTCTGTCTGTGCTGGCTCAAAAGATAGGCTACCAGCCTGTCTGTCACAGGATGGGAAGGCTGGGAGCCTCTGCTGCGCTGACATATCCCATGCAGCCCAAAGCCCCAGAGTCCTGCCCACCCTCACCCTACTGTCTTCCCCAGGATCCCACTTGCCTCCGAACACCAAAGAGCAACCTACCTTGATCATGTCTGAGATGCCCTTGCTACTGAGACTCTCCACAAAGGTCTCCAGTGGGTAACTGAGTCCTGGCACCAACATAGGAACCTATGTTTGGGAGACAAAAATAAACTCGTCCTCAAAGCCCACATACTCAGTGTATACCCAGTGTTTGGCAGCCTTCACAGCATTTGTGCCTCTCCACTGGGCTTTAGCCTGGGCAGGCATGCCTGGCCAGAGCCAGGGAACAAGGGGAAGGGAGGGGAAGTGCATGGCAGGTCCATGTGTCTGTGGTGAATCCCAGACCTCTCCACAGCTACCAAGGCCAAAGTTAATTCCTCCCTATTCAAGAGTCTTGGTTATTGCTTTTCCCAACTTGAGGACACCTCAGGGCCTGGGGGAAACCTGAACCTTTGCTTCTGTAGAAAGGGCAGAGCAGCTCCTGTTCTCCAGCAGGAACAGCTGGAAGCAGCATGAGTTCTGGAGCTCCCTACCCTCAACAGCATGGGGGAGGGCAGAGGCGGCACTCACTCTGCTCTTTTCCATCCCCTCTGTGTGGCTACCTGGAGTCTTTAACTGGGAAAAAGGCAGTAGAGGCAGGAGCTGAGTCTGGTCTCTGGCTTGGGTCGGTCTGCTGGCCACTCCCTTATCTCAACCTAAAGGCTAGGGGCACCTTGTCAGCCCCAGTCCTGACTGTTGGAGCCCATGTCAACGTGGAGACCCAGTACCTTGAAGAAGGCCCGGGGCAGGGAATAGAGTGTCTCGTTGTACAAGAAGCAGACCTGCAGCCCCAGTACTGGCCGAGCTGTTGAGGTATTCTGTAGGTGAAGTGTGAGCTTAAAGGTAGGGCCCAGGCCTTGAACCTGTGGAAAGAGTAGATGGAGAGGCCCTTAGGACCTATTGGCCGTGCACACTGAATACCACTCCTTGCCTGCTGCTTCCCCATCAATACTGTCAAGCCAGCATTTTTCAATTCTGTCCACCTGCTTCTTAAGAGCACAGAAGCCCAGAGGTGTACAGGATAGCAAAGGCACAGATCAGGGAAGCTCTTGATGGAGTCTCGAGAGTTGAAGTAAAGTTGGCTGGGCACTGCAGCTGTGCCATCAGTGACCTCAGGGCCTGACGGCCTTCTAGGCTCATCCCAGAGGCTCAATGCCCCATTCTCAGGGGCTCTGTAACCCTTTCTTCTGTATCTAGCCCCTCTCTTCAGAAAGGAAACAACTGAAGCTGGCATGGCGGTGCAGGCCTTTATCTTAGCACTTGGGAAGCAGACACAGGCAGATCTCTGAATTTAAGGCCAGCCTGGTCTACAGAGTGAGTTCCAGGACAGCCAGGGCTACACGGAGAAACCCTGTCTTAGAGAAACAGGGAAGAAGAAGAAGAAAATAAAAGGAGCAAGTAGAATTTGGGAGGCTCTGACAACTCAGGCTCCCTGAGAAGTGACTGGGGCCCTATGGGCCTTGAGATTGCTTGTGTATGCATGTGTATGTCTGTATTATGTCTTGTGTGTATGTCTGTATTTGTGTATCTGTGTGTGTGTCTCTGTGTCTATGTCTGCATGTGTATGTATATGTGTCTGTATGTGTGTGTCTGTCTGTGTGTGTCTATGTCTGCATGTGTATGTATATGTGTCTGTATGTGTGTGTCTGTGTGTACATGCCCTGGTCACCTAGGGTCAGGTCATGGTGCCCCTTCCTGCACCAGGCAGTCCTATTCCCTTAGGCTGTCCATGCCAACAAAAGTCTTCCCTCCCATTTTAACTACTCTGTGCTCATATCCCACTCCAGCTTAGGAGTTTGTTTGAGGTACAGCATGGAACAGGGGAGTATGTACCCCTCAGTAGCCAACCACAGAGAGGACAGTATAGAAGACTGAACAGCCCTCCTGAGGAGCAGTACAGGAGGTAAGAACAGTCCTCTCAGGAGGACAGGGCCTCAGTCTCTAGATCTGTGGGGAGGTGAGAAAGGAGCACAGGGCTAGGTAGTGGGTTGGCATTGGCTCTGGGCGCTTACCTGCACGGCAGGAGGAACCCACTCACCCCGTCTGTCCCTAATGTCCCTACACCTGGGTGCTTACCACAGCATGCAGCTTGAGTGGCTCCCGAGATGTGGTTGACATGGGGCTCAGGCTGGACTCCAGGGCCTGTACATAGGCTCTGGCAGCCCGCAGGCGCAGCAGGTAGAGGTCTGTCTGGAAGGTTCGGTGCATGGCTGCAGGGGAACACAAAGGCTGAATGAAGCAGTGGAGGGGACAACACTCTTGTTCAGAGTACCTGAAGAACAGAGAAGGCGGGAAGGGTAAGGCCTGAAGAAGCTGGGAATACAGGGGTAGGAAGTGCCACACTGGATGCTGTGGCCCATACCCTATTTCCTCCTAATCTCGCTCCCTACCCCAGGCTCCTTCTGTCTAGCCCCCAAGGCTGGTCTTGACCTTTGTCTTCTCACCCACCATTCTTGATCTCTGGATAATACAGGGCCTGCTCTGAATCTGGCTGCCCCAAAGAACATCAGTTTCCAGCTCCTTAAGGCTTTAGACTTGCTCCCATATCCACATGCCAAGCTCCAGATGTGCAGACACAGTTGTGTGATGTGTCCCCAGCAGCTCATGGGGGCCCAGGCTGCCTCAGTTTTGGTCATCTCCACCCGAGATGCCATCCACACCATGTTCAACATAACAGAAACCAGCCTCACCCTGACTCACTTGCTATACCTGCCTACCCACTGGACACTATCCCCAAGTCCCCTTGGTTCATCTCTTACCCCTAACCGTTTGCCAGGAGCAGATGACCCTTCTTCAAATCCCCCTCTACAGACAGCCACAGCCACATTCTAACTGCCTTGGTGCTGGTTTTTAGTCAGGTCTCACTATGTAACCAAGGCTGACCACGAACTTGATACCCACCTTCCACCTTCCAAGTGCTGGGATTATAAGGGTGTGCCACCACATCCATCATGATGACAGTTTTAGTTTTCTTTACTAGACTCTGTACATCTTCTCATTGTGTTTATTTCCAGGGGTTTCTTTGCTATGACCTTTTTCTGTCATATTTGCCAGTCAGACATTATTGGCACATATAAAAAACATCTTGCTGGGGGCTGGAGAGATGGCTCAGTGGTTAAGAGCATTGCTTGCTCTTCCAAAGGTCCTGAGTTCAATTCCCAGCAACCACATGGTGGCTCACAACCATCTGTAATGGGGTCTGGTGCCCTCTTCTGGCCTGCAGGCATACACACAGACAGAATATTGTATACATAATAAATAAATAAATATTTTAAAAAAAAAAAAAAAAAAAAAAAAAAAAAAAAAACATCTTGGGATTTTCAATATCTATCTATTTATTTTTAATGTGTCTCTGTGTGTGCCTACATGTGGGTATGTGCACATGAGTGTAGCACCTGTAGAGGCCAGAAGAGGGCATCAGACCCACTGAAAAGGCCTTAAGATGATTATGAGCTGCCAGATGGGTGCTGGGACTCAAACTTGGGTCCTATGGAAGAGTAGCTAGTGCCCTTCACTGCTGAGCTATCTCTCCAGCCCAAGATTATGAGATTTCAAGAGTTTAAATCTGGTCATCTGATAGAACTTAACTCCCTACTGAATTTTTTGACACTTTATCCATTGTTTCATTTACATGTTTTGCTGGGTTTTGTTTGGTTTGGTTTTGAGACAAGGTCTTACTATGTAACTCTTCTGACCTCAGTCTCATAGAGATCCGCCCTCTCTGCCCGTCCCCCATGCCACCATCATGCCCAGCAGTATTTTTTACTCCCTTGCTTGTGCTCCAGCAGCCCCTGGAAGAAAGCATCTAGCACACAACATCAAGTTGGCCGGATGGACTGAGCTTCCAAGCTAGGGGATAGCCCAGTTCAAGACGCACAGTATGCGTGGTATCATCACAGGTAATGAATGAGCGGGTGAACAGGAAAACTTAACAAGAATCCTGGCGAATTTCTCCTTTTCTCTTGAGAATTCCTGCATCTGGAAGTAACCGCTGGCTCTGGATGCTAAGAGCCCCTGATTCTCACCACCAGCACCCTCTGCCTTGAGGGTTAGTTTGCTACTTGACGGCTATACTCTGACCTTTCCCGTTGGCTAAGGTTTCTCTCATGTTCTAGGCACCCAGTGGGATTCTCTGTGTTCTTCCCTGAGTCTTACCAGTGCCAGCTTCCCGCTCTCGCAGGGTCTGATCCACATATAGCCGGGTCTTTCGGGGCACGTTGAGTTTTGTGGTCTGTGCAAGTGGTGGGCCCATCTCACCTGTCCCTTCTACAAACACTGCTGTACGCTTCAGGATCTTAATGATCAGGCCACCACCTGAAAAGCGGGCAAAAAAAACATATTCATTCTCCTGTCCTACCCCACATTCTCATTCTTCCCAAAACAATTCCACTCATGCCTTCCTGACGAGGCTCACTTTCTAGATGGAATGGAGTATCTCAAGTCTGTCTTTTCTCCTGAAGAAGGGACCCATGTGGCTTAGGAAAGCCTCGAACTCCGTGTCAAAACATGACTTCGACCACTTGCTCCACCTTCCCAAGTGCTGCTATTAGTGTGTGTGACAGCGCCCTCGGCTTCCAGCATCTCCTATCACTAATCCACTCATTCAGACAGCAGCTGTGTATAAAGCACTGTGATGTTTTTGGCACTATGATGGGTGCTGAGGGTGCTGGCTAAGTGCAGAGGCAGCAGCTTGACCAGGATTAGCGTCTACGCAGAAAAATCCAACTGCTGATGAGCTGATGCACGTTACACGGGACATGTCTGCAGGATTTCCACCGGCCATCTTTTCACCCCCTTCCCCCCCAGTCTCATCCTCTTCACTGCAGGCGCGCCCCACCCTTCCCAGGTCTGAGTCCTCACCTCGAGTAGTCATGATGAGGGTGTTGTCCTCTCGACCGTATCGGCCAAAGCAAAGGCTGGTTACTGCATCCTATGTGGACAAACCAGATTTTACCTGGGAAAATACCTTGAGAAGCAAAGCAAGATGGGCTGGAGGGGAGAGCCCAGATGGAAGTGAAAATGGTTAAGATATGAAGAAAAGCTATAGCAGTGTTGCCTTGGAAATATTTCTTGGGTTATTCATCTCCCTTCCAACCTCACTGGCCCTGCTGAAGTTCCACACTTAGCCCTCTTTTGGGGTGGCCTTCTAATCAGTCTCTTGGGCCACCTTGTCTGTGTCTCTTGTCTCCACTGTGTCCTTGGTGGCCTCTACTGCCTTTCAAAATTACAAACTTACAATGGCTTTTGCTCTTCTGGGCAGGATATTTAAAGTCTTCCACATCAGACTCCAATCTATTGTACCCAGTTTTCTCCTCTTTATTCTCCTAACTTCCTACCCTCCCGGTACTACCAGGCCCAAACACTACTTTCAGATTTTATATAGTGATCATAAAACCACTTAGATTTTGGCATTAAGAATGTTCATGTGGGGCTGGGCAGTGGTGGCCTTTAATCCCAGTACTTGGGAGGCAGAGGCAGGCGAATCTCTGTGAGTTCGAGGCCAGCCTGGTCTATAAGAGCCAGTTCCAGGAGAGGCTCTAATGCTACAGAGAAACCCTGTCTTGAAAAACAAACAAACAAAAGGGATGTTCATGTGGGGCTGGTGAGATGGTTCAGAGGGTAAAAGCTCTTACTGTACAAGTCTGGCAACCTGAGTTCAATCCCCAGAGCCCACAAGGGCAGGAGCGCTCATCCCTAAAACTTGTCCTCTGGTCTCCAAAATGCTCACCCTGGCACATGCACATATGGGAAATACATATATCTAAAAAAAATCTATCTATCTATCTATCTATCTATCTATCTATCTATCTATCTATCATCTATATAAAGAACCCTAGAACTGGTGAAATGGATCAGCAGTTAAAAGCACTGGCTGCTTTATCAGAGGACTCAGGTTTGTTTTGCAGTGTCCACATGGTGGCCTGTAACTCCAGATCCAGAGGATCCTACGTCTTCTTCTGGCCTCTGTGGGACTGTGCACTTGTGGTGCAAAGACATGCATGCAGGCAAACAGCCATACACACAAAATTAACTTAATAAAAAAAAATCCTAATTGGTTATTCAATACCAAGTAGTCAGCCCTGAAATCATACACATACTAAAATGGGTTGATCAGATTGTAAGTGTGTGTGTGTGTGTGTGTGTGTGTGTGTGTAAAACAATTAACAGCTAAAGAGAGAGGCCACAATTTTGAGAGGGAGCAAGGAAGATGGGTTGGAGGGAAAGAGACAATTATGTAATTATATTTTAATAATAATAATAATAAAGAGCAGAGCATAGTGGCATAGGCTTTTAATGCCAGCACTCAGGAGGCAAAGGCAGGCAGATCCCTGTGAGTTAGAGGCCAACTTGGTCCATAAAGTGAGGTCCAGGTCAGCTAGCGCTACACAATGAGACCATCGCAAAAAAAAAAAAAAAGAGCTTTTATGCCCCCCTCAGCCTTCGTACATGCTGTTCTCTAGAATGTTCCTCTGCCATTCATCCACTTGGAAAACCAATTTGTCATACCTCATGTGGCAACTGTCCACATCATGATAGGTTCAACCATTATTTCTGAGACTTGTCCCTATGAGTCAGGAGAGGCAGGGAAGAAGCAGGGCTAGATAGATGGGGAGGGGCTGATGAGGCCCCACCCAAGCTAAGGAGCTACTGGCAGTCAATGGCTGCTGGAGGCAGGGGAATCATTTTTCTTCAGGGGTGTAAGCCACCAGTAAGTCATCCATAAGTCAGTAAATACACTCACCCCACACACATGCCAACAGTCCTCATTAATTCAGTGGGTTATTAAAAAAACCATGAAAGCAGAAGAGACCTGTTGCAGGAAAGGGTATCAGAGGGAGTTAGGGAGTTAAATGTGGAATGTGGGTGAATGAGATCAACTACATACATATATGAAACTGTCAAAGATTAAATAAATTATAAAAGCGGGGGGGGGGGGGGGGGCAGGGGTAGGGAAGAGCCAGCGGCAATGCTGGAGGTATGCTTACAGGGGCATGGATGACATTAAGCAGGGCCTTGTCACGGTAAATGCGGACTTCCCCATTGGCCAGAGCAGCCATGACAGCTTGCAGGCCCCGGGAACGCTGATCCAGGAGATTCATGGTCAGGATAGCTGCAGGCATCTGCACTGTCCACAGCTTCTTACCCTAGCAAGAAACAGCCAGTATGTCTGTAGGGAGCTCAGGGCCTCAAGTGGAAAGAAAGGGCAGCTGGAGCAGCAGGGTAGGGTTCATAGGGCAGACGGTGTCGAGGGGGAAGGGCTTGCCAGAGACCACACCTTGTGGGTGAAGCCATGCAGGCTCTCCTGAGTGCTGCCCACCACCAGGGTCTTGTGTACCCGGACCAGCCCCACAGGCTGGGCACTCAACTCGATGCAGTATTTGGGGTGTTTGGAGTCTCTGTGGAATAAACACACAATTGCTGCCTAGAGAAGCCTTGCCTCTATGTCTTGGGCTGACCCATCCCTCCTAAGCACCCCCAGATTAACCTGAAAGCAGCCCTGGTCCTGAGTAGGTGATGGGATTATTTCTCCATCTACCACTTTGTAGATGTGTGACCCTGGATAACACCAGCTGTTTTCCTACCCTGTCTCTTCCTGCCCTCACAATGGTGACAAGTGTCACAGCTGGGACGTCAGAGTTGTGGTGCGTTTACCTTAGAGTGGTCTAGTGCTATTGGACCCAGGAAGTTCACTGCTCATCACTAAAAGGCAGCACACTTACTGTTGATGTCCCCTTCAGCTTTCCTGTCTCTCCACCTTAGTTCTCCTTTTCCAGAAGGAACTGTTAATTCCTGATGAAAATCCTATAAAATCCTAATCTCTTCATTCACTTCCCATTGGTCACAGCTTAAATTCCTGCACAGCTTTAAGTCTATACCATCTGGCTAAACTCTTGTCACTGCCAGGAAAGTATCAGAACTATTTCAGTGACAGACAAAGTTGGTCTACTTTGAACATGGAAGACCACTGTAGCAGCTTAATAATAATGAAAACCATTTAAGTGGACACCAAGACCAAGTGGCATGGTACATACTCCATACATGTATTTACAGATGTAATTTCCTTTCCCAGAAATCACCCTACTGGGCAATGCTTTTCAACACGGGCCGTGGCCCACTTTTCTTCCGGCCAGCCAATGACTGTGAGTCTTCACTGGCTTCTGGGCTCTTTCTTTGGCCAGGGTTGGTGCAGATTCCTGGGATCCAGGAAGTCTCCCTTCTTAGCCTTCCAAATGTTGGGATCACAGGTGCACACCCCTTCAAGCCACCACACAGGTGATGTTTCTCTTCCCACTCAGCCTCCATTGCTCCTACAAAGCTCTCATCTAACTTGCAATATCTTTGATCTTTGTCTTCCCCAGCATCCCACTCAGCATCCCACTCAGCATATCCCTACACCCTGTACAGTGCTGAATGATGAGCAGATGCGCAATCAGTGTCTTGGGTGAAAAGGCTGTCTGGAATATCAAACCAATGCATGCGTCCATCACATACATTATAAAACAATCTAACAAACACAAGAGACTGCATCTGTCCCCTCCACCTCTGACCACACTGTTCATGGATGACCTCCATCGTGCCAGGCTCTCACTTTGCCAGCCTCCTCCCCCGACTTCTGCTCTCACCAATTCAACCTCCTTTATGGATTCTCATATCTTTTCAATCCCAAAATTCAGCCCCCAAACCTCCTGTTCATCTTGCAAGTCTCTGAAACCACCAGGTCTCTCTGTGGCTACCTTCTCAGGATATAGACGCTCCCATTTCGGCAGGCAGCAGTCAGCCGGAACTCCACATCAAACTGGCCGGAAACTTCCAGGAAGACAGGGACACTGGGTAGGCTCATCTGCAGAGAAAAGGCTCAAAACATACTGACCATAGTTGGAAGAAACTGTTAATTCTTGATTAAAATCCTAATCGCTTAATTCACTTCCCATTGATCATTCACTTCCCATTCCTGCACAGCTATACCATCTGGCTAAACTCTGCCACCTCCAGGAAAGTATCAGAACTATTTAAGTGACATATAAAGTTGGCCTACTTTGTTTGAACATGGAAGACCACTGTAGCAGCATTAATAATAGTGAAAAACATTTAAGTGGACACCAAAAATCAAGTGGCAACATAAATACATCTATATATGTATTTACATAGAGAACGGCTATGTGGGACCTTTAATAGGGCTGATAGTGGGGCTGGAGAGATGGCTCAGAGGTTAAGAGCATTGCCTGCTCTTTCAAAGGACCTGAGCTCAATTCCCAGCAACCACATGGTGGCTCACAACCATCTGTAATGAGGTCTGGTGCCCTCTTCTGGCTTGTAGCATACACACAGACAGAATATTGTATACATAATAAATAAATAAATAAATAAATAAATAAATAAATAAATAAATAAATAAATATTTTTTTTTTAAAAAAAGAGCTGATAGAAAGCTGGGAGTGGTAATATATACCATAATACCAACACTTGGGAGATGGAGGCAGGAGGATCACAAGTCCAAGGCTACCCTGAGCTACACTGCAAAAAAAAAAAAAAAAAAAGGCAAAAATGAAACAAAAAGGTTGATGCGGTTTTGTAGACACAGGAGGTCACTGACATCACGCAGTAACGTGAAAAGAATGAACTGTTGGATGCTGTACACGAGCCTGCTTATCTAAGGCTGCTGTGCTGTTTGCATTTAACATCAACTTAGCAAAGCCTGGAACCACTTGTGCGGGGAGGTTCAGTTGAGAGGTACCTAGCTCAGATTGGTCTGTGGGCAATTGTCTTGATTGTTAACTGAGGTGGCAAGGCACCCCTTGAATGTGTACCAACTCAGTGTCCAGGCTCTGAACTGTTTGAGTGAAGAAAGCCAGCTGAAGATTAAGCACAGCAAGCAAACAACACGGGTGCATTCCTTTTTCTCTGCTCTAGACTGTGGACGTGAGGTGAGCAGCTGCTTGGCTTCCCTGAAGGGATAGCCTGTAACCTGGAGCTGTAATTCAAACCCTTTCTTCCCACAATGCTCTTTGTCGGGGTATTCTATCACAGCAGCAATAATGAAACTAGAACGGAAATATACCTCTGGATAAAATTATGTTTGACTCAAGTTAGGTAACGATGCCACATGTGAGGACATCTAGAAGGATCCTTGCTGAAGCGTTCATACTCGACCCAGTGGTGGTGAGCTCTTGGGATATCTATCTTTTTCTTTGTGCCTAACTACATGCTCTCATCCTCCTTCAGTGACTGGACACCACCACAACTGAGAGAACAAGAGTGCAGCCTGGACCTTGTACATAGCCAGGGACAGACCTGATACTGACCTTGGTCAGAATGGTGAAGGCCTCAGGGTCAAGTACCAGGAGCTCCTTGTTCTCAGTGCCCAGCACCAGACAGGACACTGCATCTTCGTCCGCCAGGTTCTTCTTCAGGGTCGTCATGGTGGTGATGACTGTCTGCAGAAGGACTCCACCATGTCCCCAGACACCCAGAGTCAGAGGCGTGAAGGAAAAGGGCAAAAGAGGAGGAGCAAGCATGAGGCGTGTCTGAATGTTAATGTCAAAAGTGTTTTTGCAACAAACCTAAATTCTTAACAACGAGTATTGTCTAAACTACTTATCAGCTATTCATATAGTCAAAACCAACATGGCCACATATTTGAGAGCAGAGTATGTGGCTCATACCTGTAATTTTTCAGCACTGGGGAAGCGGAGGCAAGAGGATTGCTGCATGTTCAAGTGAGCTTGGCTTACAAATCCAGTTACACAGTTCCAGGCCAGCTAGAACTACCTAGCAAGTCCTTATCTCAAAAATAAAACAAAAGAAAACTCTCTAAACAACAAACACATGTTTTAAAAGAAGATCCAAACTGGCCATGGTGGCGCACGCCTTTAATTCCAGTGCTCAGGAGGCAGAGGCAGCCGATCTCTGTGAATCTGAGACCAACCTAATCTACAGGGAGAGTTCCAGAATAGCCAGGACTACACAGAGAAATCCTGTCTCAAAACAAAACAAAACAGCAACCAAACCAAACCAGTGAAAGACATCACAAATAACCAATTAAACGATTAGTGAGCTACTAAAATTAGAGTTCTCGATGGCTGCTTAAGGCTCGAAATAAGGTGCTGCTCGAGAGAAGCAGCGAGAAAGGCAGTGTGAAAGAAACGAACGGAAACGGTAAGTGGGTGTCTCTAGGTAGCACAATCATCTTTATACTTCTGTTTTCTAAATATTCTGCAACAAAAATGTAACTACCTTCACCTTTAAGAAAATGTTTGATTCCGGGTGGTGGTGGCACAGGCCTTTAATCCCAGCACTCGGGAGGCAGAGGCAGGAGGATCTCTGGGAGTTCGAAGCCAGCCTGGTCTACAAGAGCTAGTTCCGGGATGGGCAACAAAGCTACAGAGAAACCCTGTCTCGAAAACCAAAAAAAAAAAAAAAAAAATTAAAAAAAAAAAGAAAGAAAATGTTTGATAATTAATATTATGTCCCAGCTGTTGATAGCTGTCCCTGTTAACTACAGATATAGACGGCACCTGCTGAGACCCTCGACCTGCAGTACGGCTGGAGGGAAAACCGCCGAGTGCCACTGGCCTGGCTGTGTTAGAACTGCTCATGTAGCACTCTCTCTCTCAAAGAGAGTATTTGGAGCTGGGGATATAGTTCCGGGGATACAGAAAATGCTTGCCTGGTAAGGAGGAGCTGAGTTTGACTCCCAGAAGCCATGCAAGAGATGCCAGGCAAGGTGACATGTTCCTGTAATACCAGTGCAGGGGAGGCAGGGACAGCTGGATTCCTGGGGCTTCCTGGCTGGCTGATGCAGACTAATTGGTGAGCTCTATGCCAAGAGCAACCTTATATCCAAGGAGACGGATGGCATCCCAGGGGACAGCACCTAAGGTCCTCTGGCCTCCACACACATACACCTCCACACACTAGCATACCCAATTTTAAGAATGTAAGCGCTTTTATAGGGCAATAAAAAGAGAAAGGGCATTACCTGCCGCTTGATAACCTTGGACTTGTGCTGGTTCACAAATGCTTCCATTTCACTCAGCTCCAGCTGCAGAAACCTGCACACATGTAGAACTAGCATCTGCATGCCATGCCCTGGCTGCCCCTGGGGCCAGGCCACAGACACCCCCTTTGCCCCACCTCCACACGACTCCTACCTGAGTGACTGTACAGACAAAGGCACCTCTGCCTTTTCCCTGCAATGAGAGTGGCCAAAATGGCAGCTTTAGTGAAGGTTCACAGGGGAGTTTTGGGATGAAGGCATGGAAAGCGAGGAAGTGGGCTCTCACCGGATGCCCTCCAGCATCTCCTTCAGGGTTAAGGGGTCGATCCGGTCCTGTGTTAGCATGGAAAGAAGGGAGAGCCTGTGAGCTCTAACAGCCATGTCTTAAGCCATGTCCTCAGCCAGCTCACTACGGCTATACCTGGGGACAAGAGTGGGTCTTCCTCCCCAGTTTTTTCCAACTCCCTGCTACGAACCCCGAGGCCAGTTTTTGAATTTGAATCCAGTTTCAGGATCATGTTAATGTCCATCATCCTCTTTACAGCTGCCTCCCCTAGGTATCCCTACTCCCCAGGGCTACCTCCCACTCACTCTAGTGAGCCTGTCCTTTCTTTGGTTTCCCTTCCCCCACAGGTAGAAAGGTATGTGGCTAGTGCAGAGGGATTCTCGGGCTCAGTGCCTCCCTGGAAGCTATTCCTTGGGGCTGAGCACATACATCTCACTGCTGCTGCCAGAGGTGGGCTATGGCCTACCTCCCGCTATTGGTCACTTGTGAGCCCACTCTTCTGAGAATCTGGTCCTCCTCATTCAATAGCTGCTATCTTTGCATTCTCGTTCCCTGGGCCACTTACCTCTTTGGCTTGGTTCCAAAGATCTTGTTCCAAAGGGTTTGGAGGTAACTGGGGCAGGCTGAACTTGAAGTAGGGTCTAAGATTCTTATATACATAGACACACGGTCCTGAAGCAAGCGCCAGGGCTGGTGTCCTGGGCTCATGCTGCTCCATGAGGAAGGTGGCAGCAGACGCTGGCAGGGCAGTCAGTGGGCTTTCGGTCAGCACTGTCGGGCCTTTCAGCACCTTCAAGCGGGGCTGCTGCCCACCTGGGCCAAGGTCTCCCACCACCAGCTGCAGGGACAAACCATTCAGCATAGCGGTCATTTCTTTAGGACCTTCTTAGGCTCAGCCTTTTTGTTGGTGCTTCCTAGTCCATCCTCACATTCACAAAGGTTTTGCTGTGGGCTTGGAAGAGCTATTGCCCTAGGAAAGCTCATTAGCCATTCTGAACTCAGGTTTCTCTCTTGCAAAACTGGACTATCTACCCCATGACACCTGGAGAAGATCAAATGAACTCTTCAATTATTTGAGCCTGGTGAGTATTCAGGGGTGGTAAATGAGTGGCTTACCCTTCATCACTCGTTCCTTTTCTTTTACTGTGGTGCTGGGGACTGAACCCAGGACTTTGAACACAGCTCACAAATGCCTCCATTTCACTCAGCTCCAGCTCAGCTCACAGTATCTAAACTAAGAGGCTGTGTGCTCACTCCGCAGCACATATACTAAAACTTGGACGACGTAGGGAAGATTATTAGCACAGTGTCTACTCAAAGATGACACACGGAAAATGGGCATGGTGGCCCCTGCCTTTAATCCTGGCACTTGGGAGGCAAAGGCAAATGGATGGATCTCTGTGAGTTTGAGTCCAATCTGAAACTTAATCTACATAGTGAGTTCCAAGACAGCCAAGAGTACTACACTGAGACTGTCTTAAAACAAAACAACAAAAAAAACCTAAACCAGTTTTGTGAACCATTTCTTATTTTTAAGCCCATTATTTTGTATAATAAACTAAAATAATTGAACAGTAACCATTAGACATAAAAATTGGGGGGCTGGAGAGATGGCTCAGAGGTTAAGAGCACTGATTGCTCTTCCAGGGAACCTGGATTCAATTCCCAGCACCCAGATGGTATCTCACAGTCATTTATAGTGGCATCTGATGCCCTCGTTTGGCATAAAGTTGATAGGACACTCATACATAGAATAAATAAATCTTTTAGGGGCTGGAGAGATGGCTCAGTGGTTAAGAGCATTGACTGCTTTTCCAGAGGTCCTGAGTTCAATTCCCAGCAACCACATGGTGGCTCACAGCCATCTATAATAAGATCTGGTGCCAACTTCTGTCTGCAGGGACATATGCAAGAAGAACATTGTATACATAATAAATAAATATTTAAAAAATCTTTTAAAGGACAAAAAGAAAAAACCCAAAAAATCCCCCAAAACAAGAATTGGGGCCTGCAGTGGCAAAGATACTTGTAACCATTCCTGATGACCTAAGTTTAATCACTGGAACCTACATGGGAGAGAACTGACTCTCAGAAGTTGTAACCCAACCGCCACACTTCATGTATCCTCCCAACCCTAAATAAATAAATAAAAATCTCAAAATTAACTTTCTTGCTATTTTTGTTTTCGGATGGGGATTGGGTTTTTGTTTGTTTGTTTTACTTTGTTTTGCTTATCCAGGCAGGGTCTCGATAGGTAGTTCTGGTTGGCCTCAAACTTGTCAGGCCAGTCTCAAATTCACAGAGATCCAACTGTCTCTATTGTCAAAATGCTGTGATTAAAGGCATGTACCACCACTCCAGTCCCCCAAATTAATTTTCAGAGAATTATATGTCTTGGCATCATAAGTCTACAGCACTTTGCTTTTTGCTTTATTTCTACAGATCAGGTTATAAAATTAATGCTCACTTTCTAAATTAAAAAGAAATTCCAGGGTTGGGGAGATGGCTCAGCAGTTAAGAGGACTGACTGCCCTTTCAGAGGACCCTGAATCAATCCCCAGTACCCAATATGGCAGCTCACAACTGTCTGTAACTCCAGTTCCAGGGGATCTGACACCCTCACACATACATGCAAGAAAAACACAAATGCACATAAAATAAAAATAAATAAATCATTAAAAGAAAGAAGTCCAACTAAATGCGTCTTTACAGTACTAGTGGGTTCCTGAGTATATTGAGCCTCTGCAAATCTCACTTCTGAGTTTTCCCCACTCAACTTTCTGATCGCCTACCTTGTACTCCCCATCGCCGTGCAAATCTGCCAGGGCTGGAAAACACAAACGGGTTGTGCTTGAGAATCCCAAAGCCTTCACCATTACCTGATCCTCCCACCCTCCTAGACATTCCTAGGTCTGGAGACTCACCCAAGCAGGAGGAGAAAGTGTGGATGTTGGCCATGGGGTCGTAGTGCGCGTCCAGCCATTTCGAATTGGCTTCGTTGCTGCGATGGGAAAGGAGAGCACAGTTGGAAAGTAAGCCCCATGGGAAAGGAAGAAAGCTGAGTAAGGTGACGCCTGAGACTGAGGGCACGGAGAAAGGGGAATATGGGATCAGTTAGCGCCCGGAGCATCAGCCAGTCACGGACACTCTTGGCCTTCGACTTTCTGTAACTGACTTCTAAACGGCCCCTTCCAGCACTTCCAGCGCTTTCCGAAAGCAAGAGCCCAGGACCTGGCACCAAAGCACCGTTTACTCATCTGAGGAAAAGGAAGGCGGAAGGACCCGGGATTTCACCTCTCAGTTCTCCCGCTGTCGGAATCCGAGGAAGGCGTCGCAGCCATCTTTCAGGGCGTCGCCGTGGCAACCACCTCCGCCGTAGCGCAACGCCCAATAATACCCGGACACCCGAAAGCACAGAAACAAACGTTCCGGGATGAAATTGTCCCGGCTGGAACCAAACAAGATAAACACCGGTTTCCTTGACGGCATTTTCCCTTGCAGTATTATTTTGATTTATGGTTTCTGCATCAATAACAGGGTCCTTGGCTTTGAGGCCTGAGGAGGAGCCCTTGTTGGGGGTTAAGACCAACAAAATAAACTGCCTCAATTTTTATAGTTAACCCAGTTGAAAAGGGTCATGTTCTGATTGTCATACTATAGAGGTTCAGGCTCTGAGAAGCAAACCACCAGGATTAAAAGGGTGGGATCTCAACTTGATGCGTTCTAGTTCTTAAGCTCCTGAAATATTTCCAAGCACAAGAACACTTGCTGCTCTTGCAGAGGATCCCGGTTTGCTTCTCAGACATGGCAGCTAGCAGTTTTGTAACTATAGTTCTAGGAGATCTAATGCCGTCTTCTAGCTTGTGCTTGTACCAGCACACAGTGTGAAAATGCATACATACACATAAAAACAAGTCTTAAGGGGCTGGAGAGATGGTTCAGCGGTTAAGAGCACTGACTGCTCTTCCAGAGGTCCTGAGTTCAATTCCCAGCAACCACATGGAGGTTCACAACCATCTGTAATGAGATCTGATGCCCTCTTCTGGTGTGCAGATAGAACACTGCATACACAATAAATATTTTTTTTAAAGTCTTTAAAAATGTCACAAAGGAGGTCTGTGGAGCTAACACGTGCCTTTGTGCTTTCCTTTAGAGATGACATCAAAATCCTACTGTGGACTGGAAGAAAAAGTGCGGTAGTGTGCCCTCCCCGGGCTCTGACCCCAGAGGAAAAATCACACACACTGCAAAGTTCATGGTTGTCTGTTGCATTTATTTTTCTGGTTATAAACGCAATACACGAAGAGCATTGGATTTGGTGAGAATGCTTCGAGCCCCGGCTCTGTCACATGCCACCTGCAGGATTTAGGCCAGTCACTTCTCAGAACTGCCACTTTCCCACGTGGGAAACTGGAGCGCCCTCCAGAGACGGCAGTGCAGATCAAGGAACTGAGGAAGTACTTGGTAAACTGGAAAGTGCTGATCAATGGAAGGGTTAGTTTTACCACCCTCAGCTGAGGTAGCACCAGAGTCCGAGCTCCCGCCCCTCCCCCCCCCCCCACTCCTAATCACAAACACGAAGCAGGGCCACTGACAGCCCTGGCCGGATGGGTGTGGGGAGGGGATCACACCATCTTCTCAAGACTGGCCAGCTGGGGTCTCCTTGACCTGGTCCCTCCAGAATCGGGCATCTGCTGTGGCCAGCTGGGTAAGGACCTCCTCCAGTTCAGGCCCGTCTTCTGGAAAACGCTCACAGAAGGAGCGGATGAGACCAGCCGCTGAGGCCTCATACTCTACAAGCTGTACTTCTGCGCCTGGGAGGAGATGGAGAGAAAACAGCAGCAGCAGATGTGACTAGGGAAGCAGAATCGTCATTTCAGAGTCATAGGGGCAGCGGGTCCTGACTGAGCTCGGTGGCACAAATTGTTCGACGTCAGGTTAGTTATCTAATACAGGCATGAGAATAACCCACGGGGAAGGCAGAACCACTGCAGCAGACTTAAGTGAACTATTTTCTTTCTTCCTTCCCTTAAGTCGTCTGGCATGGTAGTGCACACTATAACCCCAGCACTCAGGGGCCGAGGAAGGAAGATCGTTAAATTCAAAGCTAGTCTAATAGTCTAGACTGAACCAAACCACCAAACCCCAACAAGCACTAGCAAAAATGATAATAGTGCCACATCAGGGCTGGAGAGAGAGAGAGCGAGCTCAGGGATTAAGAGTCCTTGTTGCTCTTGCAGAGGACCCAGGCTGCTCTCAGCTTGACCTCCAGAACCCACAGGGTGACTCAAAACCATCCAGTCCCAGGAGATCCAGTGGCCTCCAGGGGCACTGCACACACACGGTGCACATATATACAAGCAAAGCACACATAAAACAAACCGAAAGTCAATTTTTAAGTGCTATATGAGATGACTCAAGTACAGTCCTTGGCCTCTTGAGGCTCACAGTCCAGCAACTGCTTCACGTCATGACCACGACACCTTTCCCAGCTGTTCTAAGCCTCAGTGCCTTACAGAGAAAGTGGGGAATGAACGCAGAACCTTGTAGCGAGCTGCGTGGTGTGACACCTGATGGAGATGTATAATCAACTCCTGAGATGGCTAAGGCCTGACCTATGCTATGATCACGCAATGATTATCAGCTGCCTGCACGTGCGTGAACCTATGGGCAGTGCCCACCTGGCAGTCCGGGATTGGCAGCCCATGCCTACTTAAGGGCTGGGAGAGGTTTGCCCGGGGAGAGAGGAGAAGAAAAAGAGGAAGGAAAATAAGAGACAGGAGAGAGAGGAAGGAGAGAGAGAAGGAGGGGGGGAGTGAGAAAGTGAATAAGGTCCTGGAGTAAACTGCAGTGAGAGGAGCTCCTGTGGTCGCGTCTTCCTTGCGGGACGAGGGTGGACGCAACAAGTGGTGGCCTCATACGGGGAACCTCCAAACCTCTCTCCGTGGAGCCCAGAACTTGCTGCAGTCAGGGGGTGCACCAGATAATCCTCAAGGTAAAGATTGGAATCCGCGACAAAAAGCAGGTTTTCCCCGCTCTCGCCAGTAGAAGAAGGGAGAGTGGGGGTAATAGGGCCGCGACCAAAGCGGACGGTTTAAAGTCAGAGCCACGATCAAAGTGGATGGTTAAAGTGAGGGCCACGACCAAAGTGGACGGTTTAAGAATGGGATTTTAGAATGGGGGCTTCAACATCACACCTGATTTTTCTAGCTCTTAACGACCTGTTACGGAGCACTTTGCAGAGGTTTTTGGCTAAATGTGACAATTGCTCCTTGGTTTGCCGTCTCTGGCAATCTTAATGTGTCATCCTGGGATAAGCCTAATAGAGATCTGGATTTTGCCAGTGAACAAGGTATGCTAAGGAAGGGAGTGATATTCATTTGGTTCGAATTACTGAGACCTCCAGAGTTTGCAGTGGAATGTGAGCAGCTGCGGCTCCAAGGCCATGCAGCACTGAGGGTCCTGCCTCAGGGCATAAAAGCGCAGCAGTCCAAGAGCGACAGGAAAATGGCAGTAGATTGTAGTAAATACCTTTAAGAATGCAACGTCCCCGCTCAGCATGAAGTAGCCAGAGAGGCTGACAAAGCCCAAATTCCCTATAAGATAATTTAAGCAGGGTCCCTTCAGAGCAGCCTGCTTTCCTGAGTTCCGCTCCATGCACCAATTTGGAGAAGGCAGCTGGAGCAGAGCTTTGCTAGGTGGCTGTGGTGGAAGGCACATTGCCTCAGCAGTCGGTGCCTAGCCTGGCGGATGCCACAGCAGTGCCAAGAGTTCAGCAAATGCAACAAGTGCTGGAGCTGAGACAAGCTGGAGCTGAGACCTCACAAGGCTGCCCAAGAACGCAGCGTAGCCGCAGGGCAAGGAAAAGACAATGGCAGTTTCAGGCTCCGCACACCTGAAGAGTCTGTGGCAGGGCGAATTTAAATCAAGAGACTGCCCTATTGTAGGAGCAGGTACCTTTGTGCTCTGTTCTAGCCAAAGGGTTGGTAGAATACCATAGCCCAAATGGGAGGTTGGGTACAGTGGCGATTGGGAACTCTATTGCTAGCAATCTTAACACCTGTTGCCATGGGCATTTATCTTTAAATCCTGTGTAAGATCAGACAACCCATGAGAATGCAGTATATGGTTACTTAGCAGAAGCAGGATCAGCTGGGTTGCTAGGGAAGCCAAAGAGGTGCACGAGGGAGAAGGTGTCTTCCATGCACTCAGCCAACAAGAATAAATGAGCCACGGGGGTATGGCAGCTGGGGTATGTTATTAGAGGCAAGTCTATACCCTAGTCTGTCAGACATTTCTATCCATCCGGGGCTGTGTGTGTGACCAGCATTCAATATGACTCATGCAACTAATTTGTTTAAAGAATTGTCTAGATATTTTTTAGGTAATTGGTCTGGTGAATTCGAACAACTGAAAAAGTTGCGGGTGGCAATGGTGACTGTGAACTCCACACGCATGGATACCAGCCTGGCAGAAGAACTATCTTCCTGGATCACTCCATGGATCATCTGAAGGAGTGGGTGGGAGTAGGAGCCCTAACAAGGCTTAACGGTGCTTGCCTCTCTGGTATGTCTGTGGTGCATTTGTCACATAAAGGTTTCACAGCATTGCAATGCAGTTATGATCATTCAGGCCTTCACGGCCATTGAAGCAGGACAGTCTCCCCAAGTTTGGCTATCTACCTTAAAAGAGATGTAAGCGAGCACAGGATGCGAGGCTTGCGCACTACACTTGAGGTTAAGCATACATCAGCCTCAAGAAGAGCAAGTCTGATTGCATGTGGGTTGGTGTCTAACTCCCACCTCTGTAAAAAAGCACCAGAGAGGTCTAGTGTTCTCTGAGTGGATGACACCTGGACAAACACTAGTACATGTTTCATTTTTAACAGAGATCAGACCTCTACTCTTACCTGTGGCTTTACAAAAAAAAGGAACTGTAGCGAGCTGCGTGGTGTGACACCTGATGGAGATGTATAATCAACTCCTGAGATGGCTAAGGCCTGACCTATGCTATGATCACGCAATGATTATCAGCTGCCTGCATATGCGTGAACCTATGGGCAGTGCCCACCTGGCAGTTCGGGGTTGGCAGCCCATGCCTACTTAAGGGCTGGGAGAGGGTTTGCCCAGAGAGAGAGGGAAAGAGAGAAGGAGAAAGATTACTGTGAATAAAGTCCTGAAAACTGCAAGAAGAGCTCCGGGTGTTGCGTTTCCTTGCTGGTCGAGGGTGGACGCGACAGAACCTCTTCCCTCAAGGTGTTGCAGTGATTACGTATGCTGGAACACCAGCTGGGGACTCAGTGAATGCTAGCGTTGCTGAGCATTCTACCTGTGAGATGCGCCTGAATTCTGGTGGCGAGCATCCTCTTGTTACCTCTGCACTGTGTGGCATGTGACATGTAGCTCTGAGGTATACAGTAGCTAAGAGTGCAGGCTTCAGGCTAGCACGGCCCAAGTCCTAACTCTGCACCCCCTTAGCTGTGGGGCCTGAGGCAAATGTGATACGTTTGTGTATGAGTATTTTAGTTCACAGATGAAAACTTCATTGGGCTTTGGGGGTTAATCCTTGAAAAGTTTTTTTTTTTTTTTTTTTTTCCAGTACTGGGGATGGAACCTAGGGCCTTATAGGGCAGTGCAGAGCACACTGTCAGTGAGCTGCAATCCCAGCCTATTGTGAAAATATTTCACCCAGTAACTGGGCCCTCCAGGTCCACCACCATCACCATCACTACCAACTACCAAAGTGTTGGGGGTAGAACCCAGGGCCTATAGCATAGTGGGCAAAAGCTCTACCCACAGGCCTTACTCTAACTCACTACTTCCTTTGAAAGATCCAACCTGCTCCTCAGGTCTGGTTTAAACACCACTTCCAAGAACTTTTCTGGAAATTCTAAAGATACAGATAGGATCTTTATCCAAGTGTTCAAAGCACTATTAGTGCTTTGATGTTTTCCTTGGGTGGTCAATATCGCCAAGTATTCTCATTCCTAATGGGCTCTGAACAGTTTCAGGAAATGGCTGGATCCCACCCATGGCTCCATCCCTCAGTGGCCTCCCCTGGACTGAGATAAGACTGAGGGGGTTACTTTACAGCATGTCTCAAGAAGGTGCCATTTTAACAGGGACCTGACCAGCAAGAAGAACCAGACAGGCACAGATCTGAGGGGCATCATGCCAAGCTGTGGGAACAGCATGTACAAAGGCTATCAAGTAGGGTGGACTCAGTGAACTGGAGAGAGAAGGGCACACAAGGTACCAGCACCATGCAGTCAGGGTCAGGGATTCTAGAAACGGAGATGTCACTTGAGAAGGGGGGACAACTGAGGACATCTCCATCCTGAATGCTGATTCCAATTCTCTTAGGTCCTACTTAGCCTGTACAGTCCTAGCTCACTGCCTGACTTTACCTCCCGCCAGGACCTTCCAGATCCTCCAGGCCTTGGCCTGTCCTCCACAAGCTCCCACTCTGTTAGCCTCCCTGAGACCTCTTGCTGCTGCCTGGCAACCAATGTCCACGTGTATGAGATGGAAAATGCCAAGATTCTGGGCCCAAGGCCCATCAGGAAGAACGTGGTGGACAGGGAGCTGTCCCTGAACCAGGTGAGTCATCTGTTCTCTGGAAAGACCCCAGGGAGCTTCACCAATGACTGCAAGCAACATCTGTTACCTTCGAGGCGAGTGTTGGGCTGAACAATAAGCTTCCGGGATTCTTTGCGCAGCAGTACTGTGTCCCTGAGGGTGAGGAAGCACTCTGGGGGTGCATCAGTGACCGCAGCGTACCCCTCGTACAGGGCCCGTCCTGCGACCACATCCCCGGTGGACTTCAGCACCTGTAAGGAGGAGGAATTAAGTGCCTAGGGCAAGCACCCACCTGCATCCTAACACTCGCAGGGACCATGGCTCTGGATAGGATGTGCTATCATTTGTCTTCTACAAAATTTCAGTGCCAAAACTTAATGACCTTGTGGGTTTATGGCAGACACCTATAATCCCAGAACTTGGAAGGTAGAGACAGAAAGACCAAGAGTTTAAGGTCACCCTGGGCATCATAGGGAGTACAGCCTGAGCTATATAAGACTGTCTCCAAAGCAAATAAACATCCTAGATTCTACCCTCCACCCCCTTCCATAGACAGGATCTCACTATGTAGACCATGCCGGACTTGAATTCACCAAAGAACCGCCTGCTTGTTTTCTTCATGTTGAGATTACAGGAACGAGGCAGATTTTCTGACACTAGTTTTCTAGGTTGGGCTTTGAGGTTGAAGAGATAGCTCAGTGTGTAAGAATGAGAAGCCTGAGTTCAAATCCCTAGCACCCATGTAAACAGCTGAGCAATGACACGGGGGCCTGTAATCTCAGTGCTGGGGGTAGGGGAGACAGGAGCGTTCCTGAGTCTTGCTGACTGCCATCCTTGCTTCAGATTCAGTAAGGGACCCTGTTTCAAGGGAACATGACAGAGAGCAATGGAGCAGGACACACCCACGTGTATGCCACACATACACCACACTCATACACATATACACACACACTACACTCATACACATACACACACACATACACCACACTCATACACATACACACACTACACTCATACACACACACACACACATACACACACACATACACCACACTCATACACATACATACACACACATACACACACACACTTATACACACACACACATACTCCCACTCATACACACACATACATACATACCCCACACTCATACATATACATACACATACCAAAAGTTAATTTAAATGAAAAATAAGAGGGGGGCTTTTAAAAGCGTTCAGGCTCCTCTTTTGTGGATGGGATTAAGGCCACGTGGCAGCGGCTGTGGAAGCAAAGCCATTACTTTGTCTCCTCATAGTCTCCCCATGCTCTTGAGCGCCGTTCTATCAGACTTCCTCACTCTCCTGGCCACTGCTCAGTTCTCTTTTAACCCTTCTCTCAGCTCAGATACAGCTCAGTGCTACAGTACGTGCCTAGTAAGACTCAAGTCTGAAGTTAAATTCTCTAGTCTTGCCTCCCAATATTTCTTTCTACTCAGTGTTTTCTTTCTGCTCTTCGGTTAGATCTACCACCCATCCTTCCTATGAGCCCTCCTCTGTTTATCCCACTGGATCTAGCTTGCTTCAAGGAAACCTACTTAGCTCAGATCACCTCTTGGTGACATGTTCATCAAGCCAACAGACCAGACCTGGGTAGCTTGAGCTGGGGAGTTAGTGCCATGGGTGTCAAGGGAGGCAGCAGTATCAGGAGTGACTCGGGGATAACAAAATCCGAATGTTCAAGTCTCTAATCCAAAATGCTGTGCTATATGTGGTTATCCTCCACACATCTTCTGGTAGAGTACATTTTAAATCACATTGAGATTTCTTACAAACTTTAAAGATTTGTGTGTACATGTTTGGTGTGTGCAGAGAAAGCCAGGATGCCATTTGCAGCAAAAATCTTCAGTTATAAAGACGGTACAGTGAGTTCCCAGAAGCTGTCAGCCCGGCTTTCTCTCCTCGCCAGCTTCAACCTGGCCCACTGCTATAACTAGATTCCAGTCCCACCTAGGTCTCACCAGCGTTGCCAACAATGCCCCTTCCTACCCTAGGACCCACCAAAGACATTGTCTTCCATCTAGTGGCTTCTATCCTAATTTATTGTTGGTGCTGAAGGAATGAAACCCAGGGTCTCACACATATTAAGCGCATATGCTACCTCCAGTCCATAATTTAATTTTAACTTTACAAGCACGTGCTTCAGCTGGGTATAGCGATACACACCTATAATCTCAGCATTTGGGAGGCAGAAGCAGAATTCAAGGCTAGCCTGGTCCGCATAGTGAGTTCAAGGCTAGCCTGGTCCACACAGTGAGTTCTAGGCCACTCAGGTATATACACCTATGACCCTGACCCAAAAAATTAAAAAAGAAAAAAAAAAAAAACCTAAAATCGACAAATAGGGCAGGTGGGATAGCTCAGCAGATAAACACAATTGTCACACAAGCCTGATGACTTTAGTTTGGTCCCCAAAAATCTAGATAAAAGCACAAGAGAATGAACTTCACAAATCATCTCTGCCCTCCATACACACACTGTGGCTCATGCACAACTCCTCAATATCACACACAATTTTCTGTTTGTTTTTCTTTCAAGACAGGTCTCACTGTGTAGCCTTGGATGTCCTGGAACAACTCATTCTGTAGACCACGCTGGCTTTGAACTCACAGAGATCTGCCTGCCTCTGCCTCCCACATACACACAAAATTTTAAAAACAAAATCACCCCAAACTCCCATGCTTTATGGAAAGATTCTTTAGATCCTTCCTGGAAACAGATGGGTATATAGAGATACTCTGATCCTAATTCAATGACTCATAACTCTACAATCTGTGAAATGTAAATTGCTGAAAATATTCAATATGTTCCTATTCTTGTAGAAAGTACCATACCATAAAGATGGGTTTCTCAGGGGCTGGAGAGATGGGTCAGTAGTTAAGAGCACTGGCTGCTCTTCCAGAGGACCTGGGTTCAATTCCCAGAAGCCACATGCTGGCTCACAACTGTTGTAGAATATTATTTGAAGACGTGTTACATTTGTTTATGCTGTGGAATATTTGTTTAATGATACAAAGATGTGTTGCATTCTTTAACTCTGTGAAGCTGTGATTCTTTGCCTAAAACACCTGACGGCCTAATAAAGAGCTGAATGGTCAGGTAGCAAGGCAGGAGAAAGAATAGATGGGCCACCAGGCAGATAAAATAAACAGGAGGAATCTGGGAAGAGAGATCTAGGAGCAAGAGAAGGGGGAAGACTCCAGGGGTCAGTTACCCAGCTATGCATCAAGCCATGGGGTACAGAAATGTGCAGAGGATAAAGAGAAAAGCAAAAGGCAGATGGGATAATTTAAGAAAAGCTGGCTAGCTGGGTGGTGGTGTTGCACACCTTTAGTCCCAGCACTCGGGAGGCAGAGACAGGCCAATCTCTGAGTTCAAGGCCAGCCTAGTCTAAAAAGCAAGTTCCAGGATAGGTTCCAAAGCTACAGAGAAACCCTGTCTCAAAAAAAGAAAAGATGGCTAAAAATAAGACAAGCTAAGGCCAGGCATTTATAAGAATAAGCCTCTGTATTTATTTGGGAACTGGGTGGCAGGCCCCAAAAGAGTCAAAGAGTAAAAATAACCAACTGCAGCCAAGAGGTGGTGACATACACCTTTAATCCCAGCACTCCAGGAGGCAGAGGCAGACGCATCTATGTAAGTTCAAGGCCAGCCTGGTCTACAGAGCGAATTCCAGGACAAGCTCCAAAGTTACACAAAGAAACCCTGTCTCGAAAAAACAACCAAACAAACAAAAAATCCAACCGCACACAACTGTTTATAACTCCAGTTCCAGGGGAATCAATGCCCTCTTCTGGCCTCTGCAAGCATCTGGCCTTCCCTTCCCAATCTTGCCATCACACCCAGCAGTGTTATCACCACACAGCTCTCTGCCATGACCTGAAGACATCCTGTTGCATTCATGTCTGCATTCTCGCGACCATGAAACTACTCATGGCTTATTCTCAGTCATGAGAAAGACTTGCTGGATGAAGGGACCGGCCAGGAGGTTAAGAGGAATTGACAGAACGGGAGGGAGGGATGGAGAAGAGGCTGGAGGTGGCCAAGGTGAGACTTTCACTTACCTGGAGTCTCCGTAGGAACCGCTCCAAGGCAGGTTTGCCCACTGACCGGATCTTGCTGCGGTCCAGGTGGACACGGGCATCCGGGCGCCCATCAGAGCCTGTGGTGGGAGTGACGGTAACAAGCCCTTCGCCAGCCTCCAGCAAAACCCTCAGGATCACGAACCGGGCCTGCATGTGGGCCTGCCAAGGCCAACGGAAAGAGGTCACGTGTAGCCCATCTGGAGCTGGACGCAAAGCTTGTTAACGTGTTCAATAAAGCTGTCAGTCGTCACTGCCCATGTGGTCCCTCTTTACCTTTCTGCCCACTCCTCTCCCCTCAACGTCTTTCTTCCCCCAGCCTGTTCACTGGGGCAGGCTGCAAGAGCAGAGCCTGGTGCCCTATGTCCCCTCACCACCTGCCACAGCTCTTAATGCTCCAGACAACAGTCAGTCCTGGGGTCCCCTCACTACAAAGACCCTGAGGACTCTCTCTTTCCCAGTCTTCGTTTTTGTTTTGTTCAAGACAGGGTTTCTCTGTGTAGCTTTGGCTGTGCTCCATCTGTAGACCAGGCTGGCCTCAAACTCACTGAGATCCACCTGCCTCTGCCTCCCACGTGCTGGGCTTAAAGGCGTGCGCCACCACTGGCTGGTTCTTTCCCAATCTTTTTTTTTTAGATTTATTTATTATGTTCACAGTGTTCAGCCTCCATGTATGCCTGCATGCCAGAAGAGGGCGCCAGATCTCATTACTGATGGTTGTGAGCCACCATGTGGGTTGCTGGTAATTGAACTCAGGACCTCCAGAAGAGCAGTCAGTGCTCTTAACCTCTGAGCAATCTCTCCAGCCCTTTCCCAATCTTTTTTTGTGCTCAACAATGGAACCAAGTAGACACCGTTATCCCCACTTCTACACATGACAAGACATTGAGGCCCAGAGAGGTAAAGTGACTGGTCCAAGGTCACACAGCTGCTTAAGGAACAGTAAGGAGTCAGACCTCAGTCCAGACTCCAAACATGTTTTCTTTTATGTGTGTATGTATGTGCACACACATGATTTTCTTTGTATTTTTCTCTTTTTAAAACAACTTGCTTCATTCTGCTTTTATATGTATGGGTGTTTTGCTTACATGTATGTGTACCACATATGTGCAGTATCTGTGGAGTCCAGGAAATGCTGGATTCCTTGGAGTTACAGACAATTCTTATCTGCCATGTGGGTGCTGGGAATTGAACCCGGGTCCTCTGGAAGAGCAGCCAGTGCCCTTAACCACTAAGCCATCTCTCCAGCCCTCTTTTCCCTTTTGTGATGGGTGTCTTGCTATGCTGCCCAGGCGTCTCAGGAACTTCTGGGTTCAGGTAAACCTCCTGTCTGATTCCCCCAGTAGCTGCAAGGTTTATGGTGTATACCTTGGATGACATGCACTGCCACAAACCGTTTTTACTTCAAAAAATAAATAAATAGAAAGGGCCCGCAATCTGGCTTGATGCCAAGCAAGCCTGAGAACTCGAGTTTGACTCCTGGGACTCACACACTGGAAGAAGAGAACTATCTCTACACACAAATAATAAATTTAAAAAAAATTAAATCACTGTTGATTACCACAGTTTCAAACTATATGTTGATCAGGTGTGGTGGCAAAGGGAGGTGGCTCTCTGAGTTCAAGGCCAGTCTGCTCTACAGAGAGACTTTCAGGACAGCCAGGGTTACACAGAGTAACCCTGTCTTAAAAAACACAAAACAAACAACAAAACCATTTGTTGTAACTGAGTAGCCGAGTCCAGTGGCTAAGAGGGAAGATTGCAAGAATTTGGATCCTGACTCTTTTTCCGGCAGAAGTGATGCGGCTTGTCCCAGCAACAGCAGAGTCTGGGGTTACAGTTCCTCTGCATTTGTCCCCTCCCTGCACCCAGAATCCTGACTGTGGCTCCTCCCCAGTCCCACCTGTCGCCAGTTGGCCGCCTCTGGAGTGTAGAACTCCAAAGCCAACAGCCCAGCCCGAACCATGTTGAGCCAGTTCACGTAGATCACGTCTTCGGCATCAGCTCCCTCAAAGCCAAAGATCCTGGTGGGCGGGGGTGGGGGGTGGGGGAACGACACAGGGATGATTGGTTAGCCCTATGCTCCAACACCTGCAGAGCTGCCCAGTCTGGGGACTCGGCCACCACCCCTCCAGCCCACTGTTCCTACTCCAGCACTTGGGGGTTGAGGCAGAGGTAGAGGCCCACACTCTCGGCCCGGCACTCTTCGTAGCTGGAGGCAATGGTGCTGAATTTGCTATCCCATGTCTCTCCACTTCGGTACCAGCTCTGAATCTAGAAGGAGGACCCAGGATCCAGGAGTCAGGCCCCGCCTGTGTCCCCCCTCCCAACAGCCTGGCTTCATAGATGATCTCCTCACCTGCTCCCCAGTCTCTGGGTTGGTCACTGTATCCTGGTCAAAGTTGAATGCACCTTTCTCATCCTGTAGAAGAAGGGTCATGAATGTGGGGTGGGCTAGGGAACGGTGTCCCTGGGGCAGAATCTAAGTGGCTCAGAAAGATAAGGAAAGGAACAGTCAGGCAGAACCACAAGTACATTGTTACCCAAATGCCCGTGACCCTCAGCTCTGTGGTGCCAACAACAGGTCCCTCAGCACTAGAGGAACCACCTACTGACTTCACTGCACAGAGAGGGAAACAGGAGGGACAAGGGAGGGACCACCTGAAATTGTCTGTGAACCCAGACTCTCCAGACCTGTGTAGGAGACACCCCGATGGGTAGGCCAAAGAGCCTATCTGCTTCTCCCCATGTGTGATGGCCCCATGCTGCCAGCATGACCCCCCCCCACCATACGCCAAGCGTTTTTCATATATCACACACTTAATCCTCACAGTCGCCTCCTGGGGAAGGCTGTCATCACAGGTGGGAAACAGGCTCAGAGACCAAGAGTCCCCAAATGGAATGGGGCAGCAGAACCTCTCTGCCTCCAAATACTCATCCACGTTTGCTAAAACCCGACTGTGCCAGGCCAGGCTTCACCTTCTCTTTTCCTTCACACTAGTTCATGTGATGGTTTCAGAAACCCCATTGTACAGGTGGGTCCACTGAGGCCCAACCAGAAGAAAAGTATTTAAGAACATGGCCTGAGTAAGGACTGGATGGGACGCCATGCTTGGCTGCTGCCCCTTCAGTGGGTTTCTAAATCCTCATGACTTACCAGGTCCAGCGCCAGCCCTCCCTCATCTAAGGACACAGCCCCACCAATGGGAACAGGACCAACCCAGAACCCTGACCTCACTGTGGTCCTTATCCTCCTCTGCTTGTTTAGCTATGTGGCTCCATACTGGGAACCCACGAGTTTCCTTAGCCTGCTGGAGAGACTATCAGCCTTTCTGTGTTCCTCAAGTGCAAGCCAAGGGCTCCAGGCACTGTGGCCAATGGGGAAAGAGAAGCGCTCCGGGGAGACAGCTCCTTACGTAGGAAACACTTGGTTTGACCCTGCCCCCCAACAGCGCCAGGATCCCAGATGACTGAATGGGTAGAGAGGGCTCTCTAAGACAGCTCAGCTGGTGGCTGCTGACCAGGAGTGCCTACTGGGCTAGGCTGGGGAAGCTCCCTTTGAAGGTGTGACTCAGGGGCCCCTAGACAGAGACCAGGAAGGGCAGGGCTCTGCTGCTCGTGCGAAGTTGTCTCGCTCTGCACCACGAGCCTGGACTTTCCCAGATACTGAAGGGAGCCAGTTGCCCCAGAAATGAACTCATGGTGGGTCAGGTCACGCGGCCCCTGCTGGCCCTGCTTACCTGCACAAAGAGCTTGCCGCTGCCATGGCCCAACAGCTCATGCAACCCCACCTGCACATCAAAGGACGGCCCCTTCCAGCGGATATACAGGTCCTGTCGAGACAAGGACCCCAAGGATCACCATTTCCCCGTGGGCTCATGGCACAGCAGGCCTCTCAGCAAGGTTGAGGCCCATGTGGGGAATGTGCTTTCTGGAAGCCACGCTTAATCCATCCCATACATGTGGAGCAGCCCATTGCAACCTCACAAGGACCCAGGAGGAGGGACTGCCTCCATGGTGTGAAGGAATGGAAGCTCCTCTGTGACAAACCGTCACGTGGCAGGCAAGTGGCTAGGCTAGGACCAAAGCTGGACTCTGACCTTACCACAGTGTTGGTCCATATGCCTTCCCAGACTCAATACAGCCAGGCACAGTCTGGCCCCAAGCCTCAGGCAGCCAGTGCCTACCTTGTCCTCTTCCTCCAAGAACGTGAGTTTCTCCCGCTTCGTGGCATAGGCCACAGCCAACACATTCCCAAGAGACACATTCTTAAAGCCTTCTGTCTGTCTCAGGTCGTCATCTAGAAGATGAGGAAGAGAGGGAAGGGCAGAGGTCAAGGGGAGCTGACAGAAGGGGGAGGGGCAAGGGGGAGAAATATATGGGGACTTCCTTGAATTGGGAGGACATGAAGGGAGCTCACAGTTGGGGATGTTGATGCCAGCAGGGATACCAGAGCCAGCAAAGGTGAGGACATCCAAGGAGGTGAAGTCGGGGGTGAGGAACTTGTCCTTTTCAAAAGCAGGCGGCCAGGGTAGCTCCTTCAGCAGCTGCTCAGCACTCGCCACCAGCCGCTCAAACTTGGCACTCATGGCTTTGTTCACCATGGCTACGAAACCTGTCGGGAGGCGGGGCTGCGGTTTGGCAGCGTCCTGGGATCCCACTGCACCCTACCCAGTTTCTCAGCCATCACGTGTATAATGCACACTGCTGTGTGTAGCAGTGCTATGCTGGCTGCTGGCGACCACAAGGTCCCAGGTCCCAGGCAGGAAAGCTGCGGGCATGAGTGAGAATTCCTTCATGTTCCTATGACCTCAGGCCTGAGCCTCCTATATACTGCTGGGACTTTCCTCTCTCCTGCCAGGCTAATCCCTGGCTTTAGCAATTTATTGTTCAGCCTCTCTATACAGAACAGGGAGAAAGAGAGTAGGCAAAGACCAGTCTGAATCCTCCAGCAATGACCTGCCTGTGGGACGGGGACGGAGGCAGCCTGCCATTAGCTGGGGACGACGGCGCCATCAGCCTCACAGAAGAGGCATATCCACTCTTAACTGTTGGGCACATCAGTACACACAAGACTTCATGATGCTCAGATCTGATCACTTGACACTCACAGATCAGATGGGCAAATCCAGCATTAGAAATCATGTCTGTCTGTCTACCTAGAGCCTTGCCAGGTCAGGCAGAAAAAGTAAAAGCCTCACATGATGGCTCAGTGAGACAATACAGGCTAACTTTGTAAAACACAATGCCAGGACATTGCAAGTAACTGGCCCAGGGCTGCTGTTTACTTCTAGGAGGGAAGGACAGAACCCTAGAGGGAGTTCCATGGAACCCTCGTTCCATGAGAAGTTACCTTCAAATTCTCCTCGGGAGCCAAAGGGGTCACGGTAGCTCTCAATGAAGCCAATGTAACTACAGGAGAGAAGGGGGAGATGAAGGAGATCTGGCAGAAGCCATGAAGGGGGAGTAAAGGCTGGCACCTTACCTCTCTACAATGGGGCCTTTGTCCTGGATCCAGAAGCGGGAGCCCCTCTTATGGGCCTCGATAGAGCCCTGGGTGAAGCTCTCCACGTACTGGGCCAGCATCTGCTCCTGATGGCTGTTGGCCGCATATGTCTAGGGGTAAAAAGAGCTCTGGTCGGCCTTGGACCATCTACCTTTGCTGCCCAGAGGGGTTGGAAGTAGGCCCCTCAGGCCCCAGCTAGACCTACCTTGGCTTTCTCCAAGTGTTCTACCACCTTCTGGAGGATGGGGGCATAGTCCCCCCGGGTGACCCGGAAATGGCTCCCCTGGAACTCACAGCTCTTCAGCTTGGAAGTCAATTCAGAGTTAAGAGCAGGGTCTATGGAATGAGGAAACACTCAGGGAAAAGCCAGTACAGCACACCCCAGCAGGCTTTTCACTCTGGCCCACTAAGAACTTCAAAGTCTCCCCACCATCAACAGAAATAAGGATCAATTCTCTTCTTCAAACATGTGTATGTTCGGGGCTAGGGACGCGGCTAAACTGATAGGGTGCTTGCGTGGCACGCACAAAGCCCCAGGTTTGATACCTGGCACTGCATAACCTAGGCAAGAAGCACATCTGTAGTCCTGGTGTTTGGGAGGTGGAGACATGAGCATCGCATTGAGTTTAGACCAGCCTGAGCTAGAGTGGGGCTTGGTCTCAAAAGGCACAGGGGCCAGAGTACCTGGCTCAGGTATGGTTCCAACCATCAAGCCTGATGACCTGAGCTTAATCGCTAGGTCCTCTACATGGTGAGAAGACAGAATCAACCTTTGTGGATCCCCCTCTGACGTCTATTCCAGGACATGTGTACACATGTTAAGTGTGAAAAAGACAAAAGAAACAAAGCTGTAAAACAGCCGGGTATGGTACTGCATACCTGCAACAACCATCAGTTGGGAAGTAGACACGGGTAGAGTTCAAGGTCATCTCAGGTACACAGTGAGTCTAGGGTACCCTAAAGACTACAGAAGACCCTACCTCATAAAACAAAACCCCCCAAAAACCCCAATACTCCCTACAAACACACACCAAGAGTTATGCTGAGCCCAGCAGTGCACACCTGTAATCCCATCAGGCTAGCCTCAACTACAAAGTTAGACTCTGTCCTAGAAAAATAATAACAGGACTAGAGATGGCTCAGGGGTTAAGAGTCCATGTTGCTCTTGCAGGACAGTGATGGTGCCCGCCTTTGATCACAGCACTGGGGAGGCAGGGGCAGGCAGATCTAAGTTCAAGGCCAGCCTGGTCTATAGAGCAAGTTGTAGGACAGCCAGAGCTACACAGAGAAACCCTGTCTTAAAAAACAAAATAAACCAAACAAACAAGAATATATATATTGTTCTTGCAGAAGGCCCAGATTCAGTCCCAGCACCCATATCAGCGTCTCACAATCATCTGTAACTCCAGTTCCACGGGATCTGACACCACCCTCTCCTGGCCTCCTCAAGCACAGAAACTCACACAGGCACACACATTATAAACATAAAAAAAGAAATATTCAAAAAGAAAAAAAGAAAGAAATCTTTGAAAAAAATAAAAGGTCAGTTTTTCAGTACTTGGAATAGAATCCAGGGCCTGGAGCATGCTAGGCCAGGGCTCTAACCACAATCCACATTCCTAGCTTCAAAGCCACCCTTGGTCACTGTCCTGCCCTACAACCTGTGCCATCCACCTCCAGCCCCAGGATGAGGAGGAGCCGGCTGGGTAAAGATGGGCTGGGCTAAAGCTGTTCTGAGCAGGAAGTAGGCAACACACTGTATGAAGACGTAGTGACGGGATACAGGAATCAGAAGCTGGAGAACATGGCTAAAGCAGATGCTGGAGGCTGGGGATGTGGATGGGTAAAAAACAGCTACGAAGGGCCGCACAGAGGCCTAAATATACTCGCTCTCTTTGCTTTGTACCAGGTCCCCTCTGCTGCCACTCCCTGTCTGAATGACCGAGGAGATGCTGATCTTGCTCTGGGGTGGGCTTGAGACCAGGTAGAGCCAATCAGAGCCCAGTCCCTTGTCCACTTGCAAGGGCTGGTTCACATTAATATAGGACTTCAGAAAGATCGAGAGCCACTTTTCTCTGTATGAAGAAACAACTGGGACCAAAGGACTCTGTGCTGGAGGAGCTGGGCTGCTGCCCCAGATGGCTGACAGCAGACATTAGAGCCCGAGCGCACCTGTGTTCAGTACTGAAGCCAGTCGCACCTCATAGTGGGACTTCCCTTCCTGGTCGACCACCTTGAAGAGCCGTGTGTTGTATGCACTAAGGTTCTGGAAAAAACCAGAGGAGGGTTTGAGGAATAGTGAGATCAGTGAGACTGGAGGGAACAGAGGAGCGGCCATTCCATGGACAACAGTGAGGCAAAGTAGGGGCTTCTCTGAGGGATCTTCCCAAGCCTACAATAGAAGGCAGGCCGGCCAGGGAAGACGGTCATGCTGTGCTTCACACAGTAAATGCTAACTTAAAAAGAATACTGAGCAGAGCACGCCTTTAATCCCAGCATTCAGGAGGCAGAGGCAGGCAGATGGCCGTGTTCAAGGTTAGTCTGGTCTGCAGAGTGAGACCTTGCTTGCCTCAAAAAACTAAATAAAATAAGATACTGGGACTGCGAGACGGCTCAGCAGTCACAAGTGCTTACTGCACTGCATTGCAGAGGATCCAGGTTTGGTTCCCAGCACCCACATGGTGGCTCATAACCGTCTCTAACTCCAGGCCCAGGATAGCCAAGGGCTCCCGAATAAAGATGGCACACATTACATACATTCAGGTGTGCACGCATGTGCACACACACAAAAATAAAACAAGTTTTTTTTTTCTCATTAAACACAAATACACATACACACACGGTTCCACACAGTGCTTATGTGGAGGTCTCAGAATAATTTCAGGAATTAGTGCTCTCTTTCCACCATCTAGAGAGCAGAGGAGCAAACTCATGTCACTGGGCTCACTGGCAAGCACCTTCACCCACTGAGCCATTCACCAGTCCCGGGAGCGATAACTTTCACTAAGCACCAACTCCACTCTGTGAGGCACAGTGCCATCTCAGCCACTTAGCTGTGTGAAATGGAATTGGGAAACATCAACACAGCTGGCAAGGGGCTGAGGGACACAGGCCCCAGGAGCCCCATCTTGGAAGTGTGAGAATGGCCGGGGGTGGATGCATCCTGGTGTGCGTGAAACATCTTTGTCTTCCTGACTGGCGTAGGCTTACCTCACACACAAAGGTTCCTTCAGTCTTTTACACCTCAAGGACCCCAGAACAGGTGCCCCTGGTGAAGGGGCAGGGACAAGGGGCCCCATCAAACTAGTGTCCCAAATTGCCAATTCCCAAACCTGAGAGTCCAGAAAGTCCTGGGCCAGCTTGGCATCTTCCATGGTACAATTCCCAGAGAAATAGGTGGTGACTCCCTGTGGGGAAGAGATGGTGGGAAAAAAGGGTGAGTGGGCAGACACATGGGCGGAGTTACTGAGGGTGCAGGCGGGACCCTATACGGCAGCTGATGGCTTCTTTGCTAGGCTCTCTGCATCCCCTCCCAGCACCTCCACCCTGTCCATCTAAGTCCAGGGAAAGAGTTGTAAAATAGATTATCAGCTTGGAACATTTTTTGTCTTTTTTTCCCCTGTGAGACACAGGGTCTCACTATGCAGCCCACATTGGCCTCACCACTCACATCCTGCCTCAGCCTCCTGAGTGCTGGGATTACAGGTTTGTGCCACCATACCTAACTCAGTCTTTCCTCTAGCTCCACCCCCACCCATCCTCGCTAAGGCTTGTCATACCCTCTTCCCAAGCAGCCCAAGCAATCCCTAGAGGCAGGGACCCTGGAGTCCCCACATCACTCCCTCCTAGACTCCTTTCTCCCAGTTCTTTTCTCCTTCCCCCTTCGTGCACCCACATCCTGGCAGGACAGACCTGGAAGAACATTCTGGAAACATTCCATACAGTTCTCTTCCCATTATAGATGATAAGCAAGCCTGTAGTGCCAAGTGGCTTCAGCTAGAGAGCAGAGGAGGAGCACCCTGCCTCCCGTCAGCTGCCCTTCCACACATACCAAGCAGCCTCAAGGATGCCCTCTAGTCTACCAGGCTCTTGGATGGCGGGACTCACCTCATTCCCTAGCCCTAGATGTCGAAGTCTTGGCTCCAGGGAGAACATAAGCTCCCCACAGATCTGCCAGAGTTCCCTAACTTCTGGCTGCTGCTGAGCAGCCTTACTGCCCAGGATCACACGTTCCAACTTTTCCTGCAAGGAAATAGGAAGTCATTGGCCTGGTCACATGCCCTGCAAACCTCCAGGACCTCCTTCTACTTGAACCTAAGACCCCAGAGTATAGCCCAGGGAGCAGCAGCAGCAACAAACCCTGAGAAGAGCTGAGCCTCAGGTATCACAGACCAGCTCAGTCAGACACTGCATTGAATATCAGCAGACCACTGATACAGGCATTCACATCTGAGGAACCCCAGTGCATGGGCTCCGCCTACTCCCAGTGATGACCAGCGGGCACCTAACAGTTCCCATTTACACACCTGCCCTTGGCTGACTCTCGGATCAGCAGTCTGAATGGGTTGTACTTTTCCTTCGTGTGTGTGTCTGCAGCACTTGGGGGTGCTGAGTGACACCCATGTCACAGTATCCCATTGGCAGTGTTATGGCTTGAGTTACCTTTGACTCCAACCAGGGCCCCTTTTTCGTTCTCCAACCACAGCCCACCACTGCCACCCTGTCACCCTCCCCAACTCACCTTAGGCAGGTTAGGAACAAACTTGGTGTCACCAAAGGACTTATAGTTGCCCATGTTGGAGTAGACCCCTGCAGCATAGACCAGGAATGCCTGGGGAGAGGAGTCATGGTATAGTGTCAAACACCTGAGAAGCACCGCTTCTCAGGTGCTTTCAGCCTAAGACCAGAACACCAGGGCACACCAGTGTGGAGGAGGCTGGGAAATCTCAGGGCAGGACCCTGATCCTAGGAGGCCCCAGTCTGGCCCAGGCTGTTGCTGCAGATCAATTTTCACACCCACCCCACTGTGTCACCAAACTGGTTTCAGCAGTGACCAGCTACCTCAAACACCTGGTGAGAGCAGAAACCTGCCTCCCACAGTTCCAAGGGTAGGCATGCAAGCTGGCTAGGCCGGTCAGAGAATCACCGTCTCTTGCTATAGGCTGAACTAAAACAACCAAACCGGCCAACATCACCAGGCCTAGATGTTCTAGTACCGGAATGGTGAGAGAACACTGAGACATGAAGATCCCATCTCAAGATGGTACCAAACAACTGAATCCCACCGAACCTGAAGCCTCTTCCTGCCCTGGCCCTTGTGAACTAACGATTCTCTTACTTTTTAGTATTTATTTATTTATTTGTTTGTTTGTTTGTTTGTTTGTTTTGAGGCAGGGTTTCTCTGTGTAGTTCTGGCTGTTCTGGAACTCACTCTGTAAACCAGGCTGGCCTAGAATTCAGAGATCCGCCTGCCTCTGCCTCCCGAGTGCTGGAATGAAGGTGTGTATCACCACTGCCCCGCTGTGCTTTCTTTAAGCTACTTTCTGTTGAGTCTCTGCTACTTCCAGACAAAAGAACCCACTGAAAATAGCTGACACTGGATGGTACTTCCCACTTACAGGCATTCCCACAGAGATTAGCTCGTTTATGCAGCAGATCAGGGCCCAAAGACAGGAATTAGCCAAAGTTCAAAAGAGGTAAAGAACCTTGGCTCAGAGGTAAACCATCTGATCCTTTTCTTCTCCTTACAGAAAACCAGGTCTTGTCTCATATGCTCATAACATGTTTAAAAAATGTTTTATGGGGCTGGAGAGATGGCTCAGAGGTTAAGAGCATTGCCTGCTCTTCCAAAGGTCCTGAGTTCAATTCCCAGCAACCACATGGTGGCTCACAACCATCTGTTGAGGGTCTGGTGCCCTCTTCTGGCCAGCAGACATACAGACAGACTATTGTATACATAATAAATAAATATTAAAAAAAAAACTTTAAAAAAAAAATAAAAGATGTTTTATTTGAGGTCTGTCTCACTATATACCCCTGACTGGTCTAGAATTCAATATGTAGTTCAGGCTGGCCTTGAACTAAGAGATCCACCTGAGTGTTAAGATTAAAGGTGTGCACCACCACACACAGAAGATAATTTAACAGAATCAGATCATTATAAAAGTACTGAGCCCTCAACCCAGCATTTCTATGTCTACAAACAGTTCCCACTCACACACCTGGACAGGAAGAGCGCTGAGGCACTGCTTGCAAGAAAAAAGAAAAAATCATCTGAAATGTCCAGCATAAAAAACAAAACAAAACAAAACTAGTCAGGCAGTAGTAGTATATGTCTTTAATCCCAGCACTTGAGAGGAGGAGACAGGTAGATTTCCGTGAGTTCGAGGCCAACCTGGTCTACAGAGTAAGTTCCAGCACAGCCAGGGCTACATAGAGAAACCCTGTCTTGAAAAACAAAACAAAAAATCATAAAAGCAAAATAAAATAAAAACCTAATCTGATTTCAGTATACACTGCTGTAGAATGCTTCACAGCCAATAGAAGGAAATGGATTAATATATAATCCATGGAAGTTCTCCAGGACACAGAGATCTACAAAAAGGGAAGTATACAGAACACTGAGAACACAATGTAAAAGGTTACACAGGCCTGGGGATGGTTCAATGAGTAAAAGCATTTGCTGTACAAATATGAGGACCTGAGTTTGAACACCCAGCACTCACATAAAAGAGGCATGACCATGCACCCATGTGACCTCAGCACTCAAAAGGTGGGTGTGTCTGCAGGCTAACCTGGGAGCTTTATAGTCATCAGCCCAAACATAACAACAAGCATCGGGTTCAGTATGGACCCTGTTTGGGGGCTGGAGAGATGACTCAGTAATTAAAAGCGGACCAAGTTCAGTTCCCAGCACCTGTATCAGGTGGACCCAATGCCTCTTGCTTCTGTGGGTACTTATAACTCAACACACGCACACTTAAATAAATCTTTGTAAAAGAGAGAGATCCTGTTTCATGGGAGTAACTTTCCATATGTTCCACACCTGCACATATGTACACAGGACTGTCATTTTACATTTTAAAAAAGTAACTTAAATAAATATACCGTGCACATACAAGTATCAGTATCCAATGCACCGACATGGAATGGAAAAGGACTAGCCACAGTAGCTACTTCTGGAGAGATAATGAGCATATGTGATTTTATGTTTTGGATGTTTCTTTTCTTTTTTTCTTTTTTTTAAATATTTATTTCTTATGTATACAATATTCTGTCTGTGTGTATGTCTGCAGGCCCGAAGAGGGCACCAGACCTCATTACAGATGGTTGTGAGCCACCATGTGGTTGCCGGGAATTGAACTCAGGACCTTTGGAAGAGCAGGCAATGCTCTTAACCGCTAAGCCATCTCTCTACCCGTTTTGGATGTTTCTGAACCACTGTAATGCACTAAGAATTAGTGTGTTATTTGGCTAATACATCTACAGACAAGTAGGGGACAAATAGAACATCCTTCCCAGGTTCCTCACTATGCAGAAGAGTAACTCAAACTTCCTGATTTCTACCCAGGCTGCCTTTCTGTCCTCTCAATATAAGCTATGAATTCCTTTGTACAATCACTGCAGACTACTGAGAACTATGGTACCTAGGCTGGTCTCAAACTCACAACAGTCTTCCCACCTCAGCTTCTAGAGTGCTCGAATTAATGGCGTGTGCTACTACGCCTGGCTTGGCTTCCTCTTGAACCAGGCACTGTTCTAAGTAGGTCATCACAATACATGTGCATAGCATGTGCATACCATGTACAGACCATGTGCATATTCTACAGATGGCAAGTCTGAGGCTCCAGGCAGGTGTGCATGTGAGCGTGCATGAGTGCGTGCATCTCAGCCTGCAACCAATAGTCTAATCCTCTGTCTAGCTGGAGAGAGATCTGTGCCCCTTGGTTCCAGTCCTTCACACCCTTCTAGAAGCCCCTCAGAAAACCAGGCTTGCCTGTGAGAACTGACCTGGTACTCTTCTTCAGTAAGGCCCTCAGCCAGGGCATGTTGGCGCAGTTGGTCAGGGTCCTGAGCACGGAAGAGGCGGCTAAGCAGGGCATAGATGTAGGGGGCTTCAGGGGAGGTTTGGAGCAGCACAGCCAGGCCTCCGTACCAAGCAGCCCTGGACAGGTGATGGGCATAGAGGCGCTCTGTGGGTGACAGCAGGCGGAAGGCCTCACGGCAGTCCAGGCTAGACACGCCGATGTCATTGGGCAGGATGTACTGGGTATCTGCCATGGGCCCTGCAAGGACACATCACAACCATCTCAGAGAACACACCATCTTCACATCTGAACTCTCATGAACTAACTTCTTCCACCCCAAAGCCCAGGAGGCTTTTCACCTGATAAACTGAAATTCAAAGACTCAAATACTTAGTGAGCTCATTTGGGCCTGTGGCCTCTCAGACTTAAAGTCTGAATCCAACTACTTCATATTACAGATGGGGAAACTGAGGCTCAAAGATAACAAGACTTTTTCCTAATGATACAGAGGAGGAATCGGCAGAAAAACCCTCATTGCTAGACTCCCAGCCTGGACACTCCCAGTGAAACCTCCACCCTCTCAGGCATCAGAGCCTCTTGGTCCAGAACTCCTCAACATCTCCAGCCCATCACCGCTGACCAAGGCCAGGTGTCTGGCTTCCTATCCACCCCTGTTTCAATCTGCTCCAGCAAAGAGATCTAAAATCCAAGCCAGCCACTTCACTTTCCTGCACCTCTCTTTCCTCCTTTGTAAAATTGATTACGAAGATGTAACCAAGCTCAACAGCTGGGTATGCAAATTAGAAGAGGCCACCTCCAGGACAGGAATGTAACTCAGCTGGTAGCGTTTGCCTAGCACTAATCAGGCCCTGGGTTGGAGTCCAAGGCCAGGCTGGGGTACATGAAACCCTGTCAAAAACAAGTAAATCAAAGAGTAGTAATGTTTCTTGCATGCTTTTCCTTCCCAGAATCTGCCCCAAAGCTCCTGGCTTTTCTTCAGCCCTTCACTATCCTGCTTTCTTCTGTTGCTACGCCTGGGAAGCTGTACAACGTCACAACCCATTTTCCAGATAGACACTGACACTTGGAAAACAAGCAACTTATCCAAAGCTTTGCAGCCCAGATGGGACCCAGGGAATTCCCAACACACCACATTCTCCATGCCCCGCCCCCGACTACGCACGCGTTTCTACCCTCCCCATTCCCCATTCGCGCAGCCTCGCCCCAACTACCCAGTCGACGGGGCTCGGAAAGGGGTGTTAACTCTTTACTGCCCAGAACCCCTTCTTGGCCCGATACCAGGGGTAGATTTGGAAGAGGCACTGGAGGATGAACAGAACGAGGATGATCTTGCACGCACAGCCCGGCCACGCTCTGATCCCCTGAAGATGATACACCGTGACCCCAAAACCAGGGCGCCGCACCTCACCTGCTGCAGCAGCTCCGTTCGCAAACTCACTTCCTGCTTCCGGCTCCCCCCCCATTCATGGGATTTTTACAAGCCCCGCCCTCACCGACCAATTGTCTGGCCCCTGGGATCAGATGGGCGGCGACTCCAGCCAGTACACGAGCCGAGGACAGCACCCCCCCTCATCTACTACCCGCCCCCGGCCGCTAAGGGTGGTGCTTGCTTAGAAGGGCCCTGAGGCCTTGGCCTTTTGTCCCCTGGCCACGCTCGCACAGAGGAGTGGCGAATGGGGGGGGGGGGGAAGTGGTTTGGTGTCTCAGTAACCCACGTGGCTGCTGCCTGGTGCAGACCGAGGGAACTGACAAGGTCCCCAAACACAGGGCTCCTATACATCGGTAGCCTCCACCCACACGTAGCTGGAACCGTGCTCTCTTTGGGGTTTCACCTCCAGTGTCCCTCCGACCTGGGTTTGGCGGTTAGCAACAGGAATTTAGAGAAGAGCGTAGCAATGTGGATCCCCCCCCTCCTCTCCGGATTTTGGGTTTGGGGATGATATTTGAAGACTGCAAAACTGTTGCAAAGAGTGGTGGCTACACGCGAGGAAGCTCCGGCAGAGCAGAAGTAGTTCCACCCACCCAGGAGTGCAGAAAATGGTACAGGAACTTCACTAGCGCGAAAACAAGGCCAGCAAGGAGCTGGCATTTTCTTGGTGCAGCTGTTCACCGGACAGAATAGGAAAGCAGCCTCCGGCCACTCGGGGGCAGCCCAGGGTGCAGGCAAGCATGCTGTCCGCTTTTACTAGTCAGGGTGATGTCTGAGTGACTTCTAGTAGTGTGTGCAAGTTCCTGCTGACTGACGAGGAAAATGTTGTTAAAAGCTTGGGTTAGACTGGGAGCTGACACACATTGCCTGAAGTCAAATCAGACTTCTGTCACCTTTCAGAAAGTGACTTTAGGTGGGTCGTTTGAGCTCTGTCAGCTTTACTTCAGGACTAATAAGTGAACCTACTCCGAGGGAGGGGAGACCGTCAAGGAATAGTGCTGCCCCCTAGGGTTGTGTAGAAGGTAGTGTCTTGGGAGTGAAATCCAAGCCACTCTTCTTGCCACGCCCATGTATAGAGCCCAATGTAACTGACGTTCAGTACAGGCACAGACTTCTCCTTCACAAAGGTGCCCAAGAGGGGCTTGTCACCACAACACTAGGAGCTGTGGCCTCTGATTGGTGCACATTATGTTTACGTCCTGAGGAAACTCCCCTTTTACCTTTTTTCATTGTTGTTAGGTATTGTTTTAGGTTTTAGAATAGGGATAAAGTGGACTGACTCAGATGAAGTTGGTGTAACTATAACCAGGTAGGAGAGATAGAGCTGTCCATAGCAACCAAGGGGTAGCTCAGGCAAGTGAAGGATCCCAGTACCCAAGACCCCCACCAAGCTGCATGGTGCCATTTTATAATCTCAACTGATAGGAGTACTTATTGAATGAAGTCCTTTACCAGCAGCTTGCCATATAGAATCGCATTTAATTCTTGCAAAACCCCTGAGATAGCATATCAATGTTGCACAGGTGGGAAAACTTAGATTTCCTAAGACCTCCCACTACACTGTTCCCTCCTCCCACCCAACATATTCTCTCTCTCTCTCTCTCTCTCTCTCTCTCTCTCTCTCTCTCTCTCTCTCTCTCTCTCATCGTCTCACATTCTATTAATGGGTCATGGCTTTTCTGTATGTTTACATCCCCCTGGTGAACAAAGTACTCTTTGTTTTTGTTTGTTTGAGGCAGGATCTTGCCATGTAGCTCAGGCTAGCAATAAACACACAATGTCCCTCCTTCCTTACCCTACCAAATGCTGGGATTGCAAGCAGAGGCCACCATGCCTGGCCTTAGAGACTGTCGTTCCATTTGACAGTTGTGGAATCTGAAGCTCAAGGGCTGGCTCCCACCGCCAGCCTGAGTTCTTCCCCAAGCCCAGGCAAGTACCTTTCATTCGTCCTTCCTCCCAGAGTCTGAGATTCAAAACCAGAAACGAGATCAGAATATGCTCCCCTGCCCGGTCCCCAACAGGAGCATTAGCAAGAACTGGATAGAGTTTCATTTCTAGTGTTTGGGGGTAGGGCGGAAATGTTCCTCATACACTGTGGCATCCCCTTCTGCCATGCACCCCAGGTAGCTGTGACACTCGTCTGCGGGAAGGCTGCCTTCTGTCCTCTCAATAGCCCAAGCCTGGTCTTTCTGGCCTCAACCAGCTGTGCAGGTTCTTGTGGAATCTGCACCTCCCTGAAGCTGTGGCACCTATCTTGCACTGAGGACAAGGTCACACCTACACTCAGAGCCACCCCCTTTTATTTCTCTATAGTCTACCTACCTATTTTCCTGGTTCACTTTCCTTTAAATGATCAGGGGGAAACCCCAGCTAGGCCCCTGGTTCACAGGAAGACTGACTCACCAACAGGAGGAGTAGGGAGGGGCTGGCGCTGACGTGACTTCCACAGTCACCAGGGCCCACCAGGTCCCAGCCTACAGCCCTGGTCCCATCACTCTTTCTCTAAGAATGCTGGTTGTTAGACACTTTCCCTGCTTTTCTATGCTGCTGTCCTCACCCAGGCTGCCCTCCAAACTCCATCCTGCCTCTGCAGTGTCTGCCAGTCAAGATGTGGCTCTGGTTTCAGGCCCTCTAGAGTTCTCGGGGCAACACCTTCTTGTACAGGTGGCCAGCAGGATGTGGTAATAATCAGCTTCTGGCGTCAGTCCCACAGGGTCTCCTCTATGTGGGAGCCCTTGCTCATTGCTTGGGCCCACATGGGGCTGGAAACTGAGCAGGTGGATATATATCCATCTACCTATTCAGCTTTTCCATGAAACAGACTCTAAACTGCCTTGCCTCCGTCCTGCCCAGCCTTAGTATGGTCTGATGGGTAGGTGTGGTTTCCCATAGCCCCTTGCAACTAGATTGTAACTTTATTTTTCTACCAACCTAAGTGCCTCATGGTGAAACACAGATTAATAGAAATGGATTAATTTAAGTTAGAAGAGCTAGCTAGGAATATTACTAGGCTATTAGCCAAACAGTTTTGTAATTAATATTGTTTCTGTGTGATTATTAAGGTATGAGTGGGACATCTCCCTTCCTGGATCACTGTGGGGATTAAATGACCAAATCTTCGAGAGGCAGAGTCCTGGTACCTAGCGAAGGTTCTGTGAACACTGCTGAAGTGACTGTTAGGATGGGATGGGGCACACAGTGACTATTCAGTGTTGGTAGCCCTTGGGTCAGAGCCAGTGCCGTGGAGCTGACTCCTGATTGTTCACAAATGAGGATCTGAATCTCCACCAAGCATGACTACACCCTATGCTCCAGCATCCCTTAATCTGTTTCCCCATCCCTGCTTCCTTACACTGAGCCTGTGTGGAGAGGGTACAGAGCCCTTACCTTGTGGGCTTGGAAAAGTCCAAGCCAGCATGGAGGCCAAGCTCCTGTGCCGCCACCTCGATGAAGCCTTTTACTTTCCCAAATCCATCAAGTGCTGTTCTCTAGCCCTAGAACCTGGAACTCGCTGGTCCTAACACCTGCGAGGCAGTCTACCCGTCACTAGGCTGTGAACTCCACCCAGTGGAGAACTGACTGCCCGTGTGACCTCCACTTGGTGCTATCCTGCCTGCAAATGCTGACCTCAGACTGCCGGCCCATTCAGTACTCAGAGGGCTGGAGATACTGCATGCATGTGGGACACGTGGATCTGTGAGGGCAGCTGAGCAGATTTATAGAGCAACCCAGGGCAGCAGCAGGAGGAAGGAGTGGCTGGTACTGGATTGGCAGGTTCAGGGCACAACCGGACTAAGCTGGAAGTCAGGGGCCGTGGCCCCTTCACTCCCCCAGGGACACAGTGTACGCAGCATGATGTAGGATACCCCAGGAAGGGCAGGGGCATGAGGCGCCCTCCATCAGCCTGAGGCAGAGCTGGTGCTAAAGTCCCCATCAGTACGACTGGGATAGAGATCTCAGGGATCCTCTTAGAGGCTAGAGCTGAGGGGAGGGTCACAGCCCATCTGGTGTGGCCATTGCCAGCAGGCACAGTCCCACATGCAGAGCTCCCTCTGAACGGCAGGAGAGGGGGGACCTGGGTGGGTAGGCAGGCATGGCAGCAAGGACCCTGGAGAGCCTAGTCCAGTGGCCCCTGGAAAATTAGGCGGACACAACCATGCTCACCAGTGAGCCAAGCCCCACAAAAGGGGCAGGCCGCATGAAAAGCATGGGTGCCATGAGGCAGTGGCGTCTGGGCCCAGTAACGGGCAGTCTTCTCAGAACAGACATGGCCACAGGGTGCAANGACATGGAATGGAAAAGGACTAGCCACAGTAGCTACTTCTGGAGAGATAATGAGCATATGTGATTTTATGTTTTGGATGTTTCTTTTCTTTTTTTCTTTTTTTTAAATATTTATTTCTTATGTATACAATATTCTGTCTGTGTGTATGTCTGCAGGCCCGAAGAGGGCACCAGACCTCATTACAGATGGTTGTGAGCCACCATGTGGTTGCCGGGAATTGAACTCAGGACCTTTGGAAGAGCAGGCAATGCTCTTAACCGCTAAGCCATCTCTCTACCCGTTTTGGATGTTTCTGAACCACTGTAATGCACTAAGAATTAGTGTGTTATTTGGCTAATACATCTACAGACAAGTAGGGGACAAATAGAACATCCTTCCCAGGTTCCTCACTATGCAGAAGAGTAACTCAAACTTCCTGATTTCTACCCAGGCTGCCTTTCTGTCCTCTCAATATAAGCTATGAATTCCTTTGTACAATCACTGCAGACTACTGAGAACTATGGTACCTAGGCTGGTCTCAAACTCACAACAGTCTTCCCACCTCAGCTTCTAGAGTGCTCGAATTAATGGCGTGTGCTACTACGCCTGGCTTGGCTTCCTCTTGAACCAGGCACTGTTCTAAGTAGGTCATCACAATACATGTGCATAGCATGTGCATACCATGTACAGACCATGTGCATATTCTACAGATGGCAAGTCTGAGGCTCCAGGCAGGTGTGCATGTGAGCGTGCATGAGTGCGTGCATCTCAGCCTGCAACCAATAGTCTAATCCTCTGTCTAGCTGGAGAGAGATCTGTGCCCCTTGGTTCCAGTCCTTCACACCCTTCTAGAAGCCCCTCAGAAAACCAGGCTTGCCTGTGAGAACTGACCTGGTACTCTTCTTCAGTAAGGCCCTCAGCCAGGGCATGTTGGCGCAGTTGGTCAGGGTCCTGAGCACGGAAGAGGCGGCTAAGCAGGGCATAGATGTAGGGGGCTTCAGGGGAGGTTTGGAGCAGCACAGCCAGGCCTCCGTACCAAGCAGCCCTGGACAGGTGATGGGCATAGAGGCGCTCTGTGGGTGACAGCAGGCGGAAGGCCTCACGGCAGTCCAGGCTAGACACGCCGATGTCATTGGGCAGGATGTACTGGGTATCTGCCATGGGCCCTGCAAGGACACATCACAACCATCTCAGAGAACACACCATCTTCACATCTGAACTCTCATGAACTAACTTCTTCCACCCCAAAGCCCAGGAGGCTTTTCACCTGATAAACTGAAATTCAAAGACTCAAATACTTAGTGAGCTCATTTGGGCCTGTGGCCTCTCAGACTTAAAGTCTGAATCCAACTACTTCATATTACAGATGGGGAAACTGAGGCTCAAAGATAACAAGACTTTTTCCTAATGATACAGAGGAGGAATCGGCAGAAAAACCCTCATTGCTAGACTCCCAGCCTGGACACTCCCAGTGAAACCTCCACCCTCTCAGGCATCAGAGCCTCTTGGTCCAGAACTCCTCAACATCTCCAGCCCATCACCGCTGACCAAGGCCAGGTGTCTGGCTTCCTATCCACCCCTGTTTCAATCTGCTCCAGCAAAGAGATCTAAAATCCAAGCCAGCCACTTCACTTTCCTGCACCTCTCTTTCCTCCTTTGTAAAATTGATTACGAAGATGTAACCAAGCTCAACAGCTGGGTATGCAAATTAGAAGAGGCCACCTCCAGGACAGGAATGTAACTCAGCTGGTAGCGTTTGCCTAGCACTAATCAGGCCCTGGGTTGGAGTCCAAGGCCAGGCTGGGGTACATGAAACCCTGTCAAAAACAAGTAAATCAAAGAGTAGTAATGTTTCTTGCATGCTTTTCCTTCCCAGAATCTGCCCCAAAGCTCCTGGCTTTTCTTCAGCCCTTCACTATCCTGCTTTCTTCTGTTGCTACGCCTGGGAAGCTGTACAACGTCACAACCCATTTTCCAGATAGACACTGACACTTGGAAAACAAGCAACTTATCCAAAGCTTTGCAGCCCAGATGGGACCCAGGGAATTCCCAACACACCACATTCTCCATGCCCCGCCCCCGACTACGCACGCGTTTCTACCCTCCCCATTCCCCATTCGCGCAGCCTCGCCCCAACTACCCAGTCGACGGGGCTCGGAAAGGGGTGTTAACTCTTTACTGCCCAGAACCCCTTCTTGGCCCGATACCAGGGGTAGATTTGGAAGAGGCACTGGAGGATGAACAGAACGAGGATGATCTTGCACGCACAGCCCGGCCACGCTCTGATCCCCTGAAGATGATACACCGTGACCCCAAAACCAGGGCGCCGCACCTCACCTGCTGCAGCAGCTCCGTTCGCAAACTCACTTCCTGCTTCCGGCTCCCCCCCCATTCATGGGATTTTTACAAGCCCCGCCCTCACCGACCAATTGTCTGGCCCCTGGGATCAGATGGGCGGCGACTCCAGCCAGTACACGAGCCGAGGACAGCACCCCCCCTCATCTACTACCCGCCCCCGGCCGCTAAGGGTGGTGCTTGCTTAGAAGGGCCCTGAGGCCTTGGCCTTTTGTCCCCTGGCCACGCTCGCACAGAGGAGTGGCGAATGGGGGGGGGGGGGAAGTGGTTTGGTGTCTCAGTAACCCACGTGGCTGCTGCCTGGTGCAGACCGAGGGAACTGACAAGGTCCCCAAACACAGGGCTCCTATACATCGGTAGCCTCCACCCACACGTAGCTGGAACCGTGCTCTCTTTGGGGTTTCACCTCCAGTGTCCCTCCGACCTGGGTTTGGCGGTTAGCAACAGGAATTTAGAGAAGAGCGTAGCAATGTGGATCCCCCCCCTCCTCTCCGGATTTTGGGTTTGGGGATGATATTTGAAGACTGCAAAACTGTTGCAAAGAGTGGTGGCTACACGCGAGGAAGCTCCGGCAGAGCAGAAGTAGTTCCACCCACCCAGGAGTGCAGAAAATGGTACAGGAACTTCACTAGCGCGAAAACAAGGCCAGCAAGGAGCTGGCATTTTCTTGGTGCAGCTGTTCACCGGACAGAATAGGAAAGCAGCCTCCGGCCACTCGGGGGCAGCCCAGGGTGCAGGCAAGCATGCTGTCCGCTTTTACTAGTCAGGGTGATGTCTGAGTGACTTCTAGTAGTGTGTGCAAGTTCCTGCTGACTGACGAGGAAAATGTTGTTAAAAGCTTGGGTTAGACTGGGAGCTGACACACATTGCCTGAAGTCAAATCAGACTTCTGTCACCTTTCAGAAAGTGACTTTAGGTGGGTCGTTTGAGCTCTGTCAGCTTTACTTCAGGACTAATAAGTGAACCTACTCCGAGGGAGGGGAGACCGTCAAGGAATAGTGCTGCCCCCTAGGGTTGTGTAGAAGGTAGTGTCTTGGGAGTGAAATCCAAGCCACTCTTCTTGCCACGCCCATGTATAGAGCCCAATGTAACTGACGTTCAGTACAGGCACAGACTTCTCCTTCACAAAGGTGCCCAAGAGGGGCTTGTCACCACAACACTAGGAGCTGTGGCCTCTGATTGGTGCACATTATGTTTACGTCCTGAGGAAACTCCCCTTTTACCTTTTTTCATTGTTGTTAGGTATTGTTTTAGGTTTTAGAATAGGGATAAAGTGGACTGACTCAGATGAAGTTGGTGTAACTATAACCAGGTAGGAGAGATAGAGCTGTCCATAGCAACCAAGGGGTAGCTCAGGCAAGTGAAGGATCCCAGTACCCAAGACCCCCACCAAGCTGCATGGTGCCATTTTATAATCTCAACTGATAGGAGTACTTATTGAATGAAGTCCTTTACCAGCAGCTTGCCATATAGAATCGCATTTAATTCTTGCAAAACCCCTGAGATAGCATATCAATGTTGCACAGGTGGGAAAACTTAGATTTCCTAAGACCTCCCACTACACTGTTCCCTCCTCCCACCCAACATCCTCTCTCTCTCTCTCTCTCTCTCTCTCTCTCTCTCTCTCTCTCTCTCTCTCTCTCTCTCATCGTAGCACATTCTATTAATGGGTCATGGCTTTTCTGTATGTTTACATCCCCCTGGTGAACAAAGTACTCTTTGTTTTTGTTTGTTTGAGGCAGGATCTTGCCATGTAGCTCAGGCTAGCAATAAACACACAATGTCCCTCCTTCCTTACCCTACCAAATGCTGGGATTGCAAGCAGAGGCCACCATGCCTGGCCTTAGAGACTGTCGTTCCATTTGACAGTTGTGGAATCTGAAGCTCAAGGGCTGGCTCCCACCGCCAGCCTGAGTTCTTCCCCAAGCCCAGGCAAGTACCTTTCATTCGTCCTTCCTCCCAGAGTCTGAGATTCAAAACCAGAAACGAGATCAGAATATGCTCCCCTGCCCGGTCCCCAACAGGAGCATTAGCAAGAACTGGATAGAGTTTCATTTCTAGTGTTTGGGGGTAGGGCGGAAATGTTCCTCATACACTGTGGCATCCCCTTCTGCCATGCACCCCAGGTAGCTGTGACACTCGTCTGCGGGAAGGCTGCCTTCTGTCCTCTCAATAGCCCAAGCCTGGTCTTTCTGGCCTCAACCAGCTGTGCAGGTTCTTGTGGAATCTGCACCTCCCTGAAGCTGTGGCACCTATCTTGCACTGAGGACAAGGTCACACCTACACTCAGAGCCACCCCCTTTTATTTCTCTATAGTCTACCTACCTATTTTCCTGGTTCACTTTCCTTTAAATGATCAGGGGGAAACCCCAGCTAGGCCCCTGGTTCACAGGAAGACTGACTCACCAACAGGAGGAGTAGGGAGGGGCTGGCGCTGACGTGACTTCCACAGTCACCAGGGCCCACCAGGTCCCAGCCTACAGCCCTGGTCCCATCACTCTTTCTCTAAGAATGCTGGTTGTTAGACACTTTCCCTGCTTTTCTATGCTGCTGTCCTCACCCAGGCTGCCCTCCAAACTCCATCCTGCCTCTGCAGTGTCTGCCAGTCAAGATGTGGCTCTGGTTTCAGGCCCTCTAGAGTTCTCGGGGCAACACCTTCTTGTACAGGTGGCCAGCAGGATGTGGTAATAATCAGCTTCTGGCGTCAGTCCCACAGGGTCTCCTCTATGTGGGAGCCCTTGCTCATTGCTTGGGCCCACATGGGGCTGGAAACTGAGCAGGTGGATATATATCCATCTACCTATTCAGCTTTTCCATGAAACAGACTCTAAACTGCCTTGCCTCCGTCCTGCCCAGCCTTAGTATGGTCTGATGGGTAGGTGTGGTTTCCCATAGCCCCTTGCAACTAGATTGTAACTTTATTTTTCTACCAACCTAAGTGCCTCATGGTGAAACACAGATTAATAGAAATGGATTAATTTAAGTTAGAAGAGCTAGCTAGGAATATTACTAGGCTATTAGCCAAACAGTTTTGTAATTAATATTGTTTCTGTGTGATTATTAAGGTATGAGTGGGACATCTCCCTTCCTGGATCACTGTGGGGATTAAATGACCAAATCTTCGAGAGGCAGAGTCCTGGTACCTAGCGAAGGTTCTGTGAACACTGCTGAAGTGACTGTTAGGATGGGATGGGGCACACAGTGACTATTCAGTGTTGGTAGCCCTTGGGTCAGAGCCAGTGCCGTGGAGCTGACTCCTGATTGTTCACAAATGAGGATCTGAATCTCCACCAAGCATGACTACACCCTATGCTCCAGCATCCCTTAATCTGTTTCCCCATCCCTGCTTCCTTACACTGAGCCTGTGTGGAGAGGGTACAGAGCCCTTACCTTGTGGGCTTGGAAAAGTCCAAGCCAGCATGGAGGCCAAGCTCCTGTGCCGCCACCTCGATGAAGCCTTTTACTTTCCCAAATCCATCAAGTGCTGTTCTCTAGCCCTAGAACCTGGAACTCGCTGGTCCTAACACCTGCGAGGCAGTCTACCCGTCACTAGGCTGTGAACTCCACCCAGTGGAGAACTGACTGCCCGTGTGACCTCCACTTGGTGCTATCCTGCCTGCAAATGCTGACCTCAGACTGCCGGCCCATTCAGTACTCAGAGGGCTGGAGATACTGCATGCATGTGGGACACGTGGATCTGTGAGGGCAGCTGAGCAGATTTATAGAGCAACCCAGGGCAGCAGCAGGAGGAAGGAGTGGCTGGTACTGGATTGGCAGGTTCAGGGCACAACCGGACTAAGCTGGAAGTCAGGGGCCGTGGCCCCTTCACTCCCCCAGGGACACAGTGTACGCAGCATGATGTAGGATACCCCAGGAAGGGCAGGGGCATGAGGCGCCCTCCATCAGCCTGAGGCAGAGCTGGTGCTAAAGTCCCCATCAGTACGACTGGGATAGAGATCTCAGGGATCCTCTTAGAGGCTAGAGCTGAGGGGAGGGTCACAGCCCATCTGGTGTGGCCATTGCCAGCAGGCACAGTCCCACATGCAGAGCTCCCTCTGAACGGCAGGAGAGGGGGGACCTGGGTGGGTAGGCAGGCATGGCAGCAAGGACCCTGGAGAGCCTAGTCCAGTGGCCCCTGGAAAATTAGGCGGACACAACCATGCTCACCAGTGAGCCAAGCCCCACAAAAGGGGCAGGCCGCATGAAAAGCATGGGTGCCATGAGGCAGTGGCGTCTGGGCCCAGTAACGGGCAGTCTTCTCAGAACAGACATGGCCACAGGGTGCAAAAGCGTGGCTGGGTGGCCCAGGGTCCAGGCAGAGACCAGCCTCCTGGCCGAGCCACAGGGGCACATAGGGTCCCACAAGGCGGCAAAGAGGACACTCGCGCTCTTGAGGGCCTCGCTCCCTCCGGCAGCCCCAACCATGGTAACCATGGACATGACCACAGCGGACGTAGACCCAGGGCTGTTGCTTGTCAGGTGCTGTGCGGCCACGGGCTGGACTGGGGAAGGCCAAGGTGCTGAGGCCCACAGGACACTGGGGCCGTGCTGCGTTGGCCTCCTGTCGCTGGGCCTCCAGTTGTTTCAGTGTGGGTGCTCTCAGCAACCCTGCTGGAGTGCGCCACAGCAGTGTGGCCCCACATAGGTCGATGAGCGAGCCATCTTGCAGGACGTTGGATTCGTTTTCCACCTGCCGGAGGCAGCAGAAGGCCTTAGCCCAAGAGCTCTCGGGCCCTGCCATCAGGCAGCCTCACCCCAGAGAAGCCACCTATCTGGCCAGTGGCATTCCCTGGAGAGAACACCCTAGGTCAGCAGGCCAGCTGGACACAGGGAAGACAGATGCCACTAAGTACATACAGCCCCTGTTCTCAGTAGGACCTGGGCTCTGGTATCTTTGCAGGTCAAATCCAAAAGTCTGACCCAAAGCAAGGTTTTCCAAAGCTCTCCCATAATGGCAGAAGTAGAATGTAGCAGAGAGAGCAAATATATCCCATGGTGAATACTGGCTACCAGCCCAAAGCAGCTGTCCTAAGGGTCATGGATCACAGCAAGAACTCTAGAAGGAGCCCGGGTTCAAATCCTGGTCTTGCCATTCACTTACTCAGCTAAGAGAATAACTTAATTTCTGTGTTTTGGTCTCCTGGGCCTCAAAGTGGATTCCGTTTCTCAAGTGGGCCTTGTGAAGACTAAATAAGCCACCTAGACAAAAATCATGGAACGATGTCTGGTATACAGTGTGCACATAACAAGTATACGTCCACGTCACATTCACGTGTGTGGTTTGCCTTTCGTTTTGTTTAATTTTATGAGTGTTTTGTCTGCATGTATACTATCCACCATATGTATGTTTGGTGCTCATGGAGGCCAGAAGAGGGTGATGGAGTTACGGATGGCCGTGAGCAGCTGTGTGGATGCCAAGAATCAAACCTGGGTCTTATGAAAGAACAGCCAGTGCTTTTACCGCTGGGCCATCTCTCTAGTCCCTGGTTTGATTTTGAGACAGGCTCTTACTATGTGCCCAGGCTGGCCTAGAACTCACAACCTTCTTATGTGCCGACACCAGGGGAGAATTCTGTGTGGTCCAGTCAAGGAATATAGCTGTATGGCCCTGTGATTCCTATCCCTTACTCCCAGCTCTCAATAGCACTAGAGGGGTACTTCTGGACCAGCAGTATAAGAACTATTCCAAAGGCCATTTACTGCTGGGAAAGAAAGAATAATAGCGCTAAACCTCCCTGAATGTGACAGACACAGTATAAGCTGCCAACACTCTGGGCTATAAACTGCGCATACGCAGACCAAGTGTCACCCTTGGAAGAGGATATGATTTTCCCAGCCTCAAAGCCATTTGGCTCTACACACTGCATTTGTGTAGTTCTAGTTCACATCACCTGCTGGATCCCCAGCAATATGAAACTATGCCTAGGGGCCTTGCTCTGGCCCTGTCTATGGGTAGGTGACAAGCGTCGAGAACACACTGAGCCTGGGGCTCACAAAAGAGAGCCTAGCGGACTGTCTTGGAGAGAAGTACCATCAATCATCTCCCAGCCTGGAAAGGCAATGAACTGATTATGAGGGCCTGGGAAGGGTGGGGAGAAATGGAAGAGGCCACCTACCAGCTTCCCCCGCTGCTGGGCTGAGCGGCTATCCCGCAATGTGTACACATTCCCGCAGACAGAAATCTCCCTCCAGACACCTGGGGCAGAGTCCTCAGAGAAGCCACCTGCTGGGTGCATCACCAGGACCCCGTTGGTTGTCAGGCCATCCATCAGACCATCAGGAGTCCTCCATTTGGCTGCCCGCTCCTAGGACCACATGAAGGATAAGCTCACAACTCCAGGCGCTCCCAAAAAGCTGCATGCCTGAGGTGTTGTCCCCCTACCTTCCCAGAGAGGTCCTGGGTACCACCTGATCTCTTTGTACCCCACTTTGCTTCTTCAAGAAGTGGGCTGCTAAGCCATAGGAGAGTGACGCAGAGGATGGCTATGCAGCGGCCCCTCACACTAGGCTGCAGCGGCCCTCTAGCCTCCCTCCCATCAGCTTACTCTGTGGAAGGGTAAGCCCTGCTGGGGGCTCACTCACTCCAAGAAAAATGTTGCTAGAGGCATCGAAGCCAGCAGCATAGATACGGGCAGTATAGGGTGGCCGGCGGTCACAGAGGATGCGGCAGGCATAGCGGGAGATGGTACTTTGGGCGGAAGGGCCCTCTGTGGCTCCTCCGCCAGGAGATGTGTCTGTTACCACGAAGTCAATCATGTTTTCGGTAGAGCGGCCAATCTACAAAGAAAGGAGGACAAGCACACATGCACAGGTGGATCTCACAGGCCTCTCACCAGCAGCCACCAAACAAAGAAGACGTTAGACCCAAAGAGTACCACACCACAGCTCTCTAGGACAGTGGCTCTCAACCTTCCTAATGCTGCGGCCCTTTAATACAGACCCCCAACCATAAAATTATTTTGTTGCTACTTCATAACTGTAATTATTCTTCTATTATGAATGGTAATGTAATTATCTGATATGCAACCCCAAAGGGTTGCAACTCACAGGTGAAAAACTACTCTACGTCCTTGTACGAAGGATCTCTACATCTGATGAGCTGAGGCATGAAGAAGCATCTGCTCTGTGGCCCCATAGCTCTGAGAAACACCCCACTCAGGAAGAACCAGCTCATCTGCTGATAGACCCATTAAAAGGTGACACCCTGGAATAGTAACAGCAAATTAAACTTTAGTAAGAATGCATCTTTAAAGATTGTTGTTGTTGCCGGGTGGTGATGGTAGTGCACGCCTTTAATTCCAGCACTCAGGAGGCAGAGGCAGGTGGATCTCTGTGAGTTCGAGGCCAGCCTGGTATACAAGAGCTAGTTCCAGGACAGGCTCAAAAAAAACAGAGATAGATACCAAGACCATACAAATGGCCAAGAAGTTGGAAGAACAAACTTGTTGATATGAATGCATCTGCTGTCTGTCCAAGAGGTGCAATCTTGCTGGAAGAGTTCCTGCAGCAGGTTTGATTCCAGAGTGTCAGCACCTAGCTTTAATCTGCCTTTTGTCTCTGGTACCTTCATCTGAAATATGTAAATCTTGTCTGAGAGTTTATTCCTGCAAGAACTCCTCCAACACAGTT